>NC_054833.1:69602415-69915684 GCF_018345385.1 Vulpes lagopus | reverse complement strand
AAAGGCAAGGTAATATGTTCTGAATTTTTTCTCCTAGATAGCTTCACATGGTTACTGTTGTTGGATCACTGAGTCAAAAATTGGGGGTTTGATTCTAAATCAGCCATTAACTTTCTGTGAGTCCATCATAAAGTCACTTAACCTCTCAAAGCCTCTATCTACATTACAAATAGAGACAACAATCTGCTCCAACTGCCTTTGTGAGAGAATGAAATGCAGGCGCTTTATACAAAATTCACAGAGATTATTATTCATTTAAACTTCCATCACCGTTATCTCTCAGTGACAGATTTGCAAGCAAATTTTTATTTTCCCTAACACAGGGAATAACGGCACAGTGAACATATATTTTATTAATCAGGAGGGGGGAAAAACAACATTTAAAACAAAGCTTCTGCCTCTAGGGAAAGCTAATAAAGAGCCATTGTGAAGAAAATGACCTGCTTGGTCATTCTGTGTGACAGAACTGTATGGGCTCCCTGTCACAAGGCCTGCCGTCTTCAATCGTGGCTGAGTGGTAGCTGTGATTACGGACTGCACATATAAAGATGTTCAGGCTCTCCTGTTTTGAACCAAGTCTCTGGTTCTACAGATGCTGGTGGTGTAATGTAATACAACAGGCATGAAAAAAATGTGGCATAATAAATGGGCAAATGGGTAATGTGAATCTACCACTTCCTAAAACTAGGTATTTGGTTTGAATGAGACTTTCAGTTAATAAAAATACTTGGGAAAAAAAAAAAAAGTTAAATTAAAAAAAAAAAGTGTTATCTAGTTGTTTACGTGAAGGAAACTAAGAAAGGGAGTATCTGAGTAAGATTAGGCATTAAAAGCACATAACATAATCAATAAAATCTAGTCCAGGTATACAGATTTTGTCTTACACCAGCTCTAATCAACTGACTCTGGCTGTCTGAACCACTGTCTTTTTTTTTTTTATTTTAAGATTTTATTTATTTATTTATTCATGAGAGACACAGAAAGGCAGAGACATAGGCAGAAGGAGAAGCAGGCTGCCTGCAGGGAGCCCAATGCAGGACTCTATCCCAGGACCTCCGAATCATGACCCAAGCCAAAGGCAGACGCTCAGCCACTGAGCCACACAGCCACCCTGAACCACTGTCTTGGTGAACCACTGGAGGCTGTCTAGGCTTAGCAAGATAGTGTTGCGACTACATGGCAGTATCTACAACGAGCATAGGATAAGCACCAATTCATCACCCCGATCTAGTAAGCATGGACTAATTTCAGTGTACACTGGAGTCTTAGACATAATCATTCTCACTCCTGTGAAAATTTGCTAATAAGCAGTCACCAACTTAATTGAGATTTGAGATAGAATCCAAAGCATGAATATTTTTTTTGCATGAATATTTTTTACACGTTTTGATGCCTTACAAGTTTTGAAACCTGTTTACAAATCACTTACTCTTAAGCCTTTATGTTAAAGAAGCATTCTATTTGGAAAATTCTTTTCCCAAGACACTACCGAGAAAAAAATTGAAATCTTATCCTAGAAAGTAAACTGCTAGGAAACGTACTAAGGCAGAAGATAATGTCTGTAGAGCAAATGGCCTCCATGGCTGCCTGCCTACCCTGCAAAAGTCAGACAAGTTCACAGAGCCAGCGGTCCTGGGTTACCCACCCTATCCTCTACACTACTCTAACTACTAGCCACCACTTCTGCTCCACCTCGTCCTGCTTCTAGCTCCAACAAGGAACTGGAACCCAGATACCTTCACTATCTTTTCTTGTGAGGCTCTGCCACTTATATAAAATCTATGTATTATAACAAAACCACACAATCCAGCTTATTAATAGGGTCTTTTACTATTATTTGAAAAAAGGCATACCCTCAAAGGTAAGAATGGCTAAACACATTAGTTTGTCAGTCAAACAACATATAGGGCAAAGAGAAAGTCACTCCTAACTGAAGAAGAACTGACACATCCCCCTTATTTTACGTATGAGGATACTAACACCCAGAAAGCAGAAGGGACTTGTCTAGGAGGAAAAAATAATTCAGGGTTTGAGAATCAGTCTGTATGGTCTACAGAGTAATGCAGAAAAAATTAATAACCTCTGGACAGGCTAAACCAACAGCCTAAAATTCTTCATTGTTTAGTCAGCAATGCTTAGTAAGAGACACCTCCATGTAAACCATCCATGCAGCAACTTTTCCTGTAAAACTCATCTGAGCCATGTAATTTAACCAGTGATATAATGAAGACATTATACAATGTACCAGTGACTACAGTACTGGCCTTGTGAGATCTACAGCAAGGGGTCTGTTCCTCCATCCCTACGTGAGAACACCTAGCAGGGTATACTGTCAAAAAGCCAGGCTCCAGTTCCTGTAACTGTGAATCACTGGCTTTGTGCTGCAGGCAGTCCCTTTTGGAGGAAACAACTAACAAGTTCAAACACAGTCTTTCCTAACTGACACTTTGGAAAGCCATTAGTCAACTGATGCTTGATTGACCTTTATCTATGTTAACAAGATATCCTTTATTAACAGTGACCTGGCTTTTAAATGCACAGTTTCTTAAGAAAGAGAATGTTTTAGTATTAGAAGACACATTTTAAAAAACTAAATGTTGACTACATTGGTTCATTGGTTTCTGGTAAAGCTAGGACTTTGAGAACCTTGAATAAACTTCTTAAAAAATTACACACACACAGACACACAGACACACAGACACACAGACACACAGACACACACACGTTTGGCCTCTCAGAAAACTTTGCCAAGGACTTGCATTAAGCACTCACTGGGATAAGTTGTTCAATTGGATCCTGCTTTTCAATTTTTATAGTAATTTAGGCTTTTCCTTCCTTGGCCTTCAATTCTTCCTTAAAAACTATGTCATATGTCAGCCCTATTAACTGCTCCTCAGAACTCCTGCCTCCCTGGGGAGCTGAACTTTCAGAGCCTTCTTACTGGATTCCTGTCCTAACACAGGGAACTTTTCCCTCTTCTGCCTCCTAAAGTTAACAGTGAGATCTTGAGAAAAATAATTTGGACATGATTTTGCTTCTATTTGCATCCTAGGTCAAGGGTCTGCAACTCTGAATAATGAGAACAAATTAATTTGTCTCACCACACCCAGTTATTTTAAACAGGGATTCATCATAAGATACTCATTATTTATAGAAAAACGTTATCCTTTTCTTACTGTTCCTTTTATAAAATATAATTTAAAATATACCTAGATGGCTCTATAATCAAAAATTATAAAAAGATAAATAGTGAGAAGTCTCCCTCTCATTCCTGTTCTATACTTACTCTCTTCTCACACACATTCTCACACAGGAATTGGTGGTTATTTTATTTGTTTCATATATATTCTTCCAGAGTCTCTTTACTTAAATTAGTGAATAAAATGTATATATATATATAGTCTTATTTTCCCTTTCTATTTTATTCAAAATGTAGTATACCATAACACAATTTTACACCGTGCTACACAAATTTACCTTGTTGATCTTTTCACGTAACACATACAGAGCTTCCATGCAAAATGGCTCTGGGTCAAGAAAGCCAGGAGTCCAACAAATGAGAGCAAGTTTATAAGCATTGGTATTCAGGAGTCAGGGAGCAGCTGGGCTCACGCCAACCATCAGAACAGAAGCAGCCTAGTCTTCACACCGGCAGGTCTTCTGCTCCTCAGAAATTCTGTCTCAGCCCAGAAGGGGCCCTACCTAAAAAACTAGCCAACTCATTGATATAACCTACTCAGTTTATACATGACAAAGCAGTGTGAGGAAGCAGAAGGGACTTGTCCAAAATCAGGCAGTGGTCAAGGGCAGAACTGGATGTTACTGTTTCATCTAATTAGATGTTGCTTCTGCATTCTACCCCCAATGTTTCCATTGTACCTCTTATATCACAAACTCTTAGGGACTCATCATATCTGCAGAGTAAATTTTAAATTCCAATATCTAGCATTTGTCCCAAATTAGATAAAAGAAGAGTGTGATGTGGTGGGAAAAGCGAGAATAACGGTCATGGTCAGAAAATCAGAGTTCTAGTCTGAGCCCTCTCTGGGCCCCAATTCCCCCAACTGTGAAAGAAGCTTGAACCAGACGTACTCTAAGGTCTCTTTGAAGGTCTCTAATGTCATTGACTGCCACTGCCTAAGCATACTGAAGAGCAATGCCTATGCTCATGGTATTAGTTCCACCTGGAGCATACCTTTTGTTTCTCTTCCTCCACATCCTTCAAGGTCCACCTTGATCTTCCTGGTAATCACCTACTCAAAAAATGCTTCTTGTAAACAATCTGAGCACTCCTACCTTAGCACTTAGAACCTGTTTTCCCCTCCAACCAGAGGACTCCTTCTAAAGAGCCACACAAACTACTCTCAGTCCATTCAATTCAATGCCTGCTCAAATGAAACTGATAAAGATGCTTTCCCTAACTACCTTATCCCAAGTAGCACTTCCTCAATCACTCTCCTCCTTGTTCTATTTCTCCTCATAGTTCTTATTATACAATTTATGTTTAGTTGATCTCACCCAATGGATTGCAAGCTCCTTTAAGCAGGGACAGGTCTTTTGTCCTTTCTTTTCCTTTTTTTTTTTTTTTTTTAAATTTAGAACAGCACCTGAGTAAAGCACTCAGAACACTTAGTAAATATTTGTTGAACAAAAGCAATATGATTATTTGTAAAAGATTAAGTAACAACAAGGCCAAGTTGCAGAAACTGTACTTCTAATACTACTCTGAAGGTATTTCTCACATTCAGTGGCTTTTTCTGTAAGAAAGCCCTGCACAAACTCCCAAACAGGGATAAAATATAAGTCAGAGAGGTAGCAAATGACTCTGAGAGTTGTAGTTATGCTAACAGTAAGAGATCTATCTGGAGTCAGACTGATTCTAGTTCTAATGTCTGCCACTGCGGAGCCTTAACCATGTCCTTAACCTCTATAAATCAAACAACAACCTACCTCATAGGTATGCAATGAGAATCAGGGAAAATGATTTATGCGAAAGTATCTTGTCAGATACAAGGCATCATACCCTGTAAGTAAAGTCTTCCTAAAGGCCAAAAGTAGCCTCAAATTGTTAATATGGGAACAGCTTTATTTAATGATAGATTGCCTCATGAAGAGAGTTCATTCTTAAGAAAAATACATGCACATACAGGAATGTCTACTTATACACATATGTATCTTGAAGGAAAAGCACAAGTTTAAAAGGTACAATGAAAATGAACCCTACTTACTAGAATTCTTACCCCAAATCCTGCCATATATCCCTTCTGTAATATGAAATCCTTTTTGCCACGACTTCAGACAGACAGCCTACTGACTACTATGAAACTGAATCTTCCAGGGGAGGAAGTAAAACTGTGACCTCTTATGGAACAATGAACCTCTTAGATGTGTCAGGTCATCTGTGGCTTCCACACATTGTCTCTGTGGTGGTTAATAAAAGTAAATCATTCAAATACCTAAATTATATCTCTAACCACTCCCAGAACAGGTTAGCATTACTTGTTGCAGTTAGTAGATAAGAAAACCAAACCCTAAAAAGCCAATCTTGATATTCAACCCACACCAATTTCTTCCGAACCTAAACATGTATTGTACTGACTGACAAGCAGGTACTTTGGTGCTAGATTTTATGCCATCTCTGTAGCATGCCAAGTTTTCCTTGTATGACAAGGAGTATGTCATAGTTCTCATATATTCCCAAGAGAACTTAACATAGAGCTTTCTTAGCATAATGAAGATGCTCAGAAATACTCATCTGTATTGAACTTAAAATGAAATTGCAGTAATGTGTCTTACAAGCACGCAAGGAATTCAGGAACAGAGTCAAACAGAATTCTCACTTCCTAAGTTTCAAATGTATTTTATAGCCTACCAAAACAACACTGATTATTCATATCACCTATATTTTAATTTTGTTTGTAGGCAAACCTCCACGAGGCATCTCATCCCCTACAAGGAGACAAAATTGACCCACTTCCATATTATATCTCATGATATCCCCAAAACACTTTTCCCACAGAACTTACAACTGTTTATTGCCCTGATGTTGACATGTCTACTCCCCAAGACAACTGTATGGTCCTCAAAGGCAAGAAAACCATCTAATTCATCTTTTTTTTTTCTTATCACCTAAGCCTGAAACTGCAAGATGTATGGTAACACTTAACTATTTAAGAATGTCAGAATGATACCATGTAAAGAAGAGAATGTTAAGAAAAAAAGCATGATATTGTAAGACTGCCAGTGTGGCCCCAGTAAACATTTTATAAGAACAATATTAGTAAGAATGAGGATAAACATTAATGTGAAACCAAAAACATTGACAGGGTTTGATCACAGAACAATAAATTCAGCTTCCACTAAGTTTATCATACCAATTTGAAAAGTATTTAGGTGACCTCTGTCATTCTTAAAAAAATTTCTTCCAAAATAAGCTTTTCTTGACCTTGGCCTGGCACTTTCGTTGGAAACCACAAAAAAATTACTCAAATTCTACTCTTCTGCATAAAAAAGAAGAAAAGAATAAGAGGAAAATCTAAATCTTATCCTCATATAGGTGATAAAGCAACTTTTTCACTCTGAGAAAACATTCTCAATTAAACTGAAGCATTTCCAGTTCAATGTTACTGAACTTTCAAATATGCGTGAATTACGCTATAACCTGGCAGATAACTTCTAGTTAAATGATCATCACTCTGGAATGAAGAAATATCTCCTTTGGTCAATTTTTTCAAGTAGCTACAAGCTACTAGTCAAAGCTTCAAATTAATGAGAATCGTATCTTTGCCAAGTCTATAAAATACCTAACCACATTAATTCTTCCAACTTTCTCAGGTACAGATTGGCCTCAAGATTTGGAATTAGCCAGGCTGCCATGTGGGGCCTGGTTACTTTACATTACATTCTTGCCCCAAAGCTAAAGAGTAATAGGTACTTCCTGCCTAGAGAGAGGAAGAACACCATGGAAAGACCAGGGCCTCTGGAGGTAGGCCTGAGTTTAAACCCTGACTCTATCCACTGACAAGTATGGCACTGGACAAGGGACCAAGTCTTTCCGAACCCTTATTTCCACGTTGGTAAAACAGAGATAATTCAAACTTTCTGGAACTGTTGTGGGGACTACATTTATATTATGTATGTCACTAGCACATAATAGGAACTCAATAAATACTAGTTTCTCTTCCCACTTTTTTCACAGTCACAAAATACTTATTCAACACTCTTTATTAGACAGAGCAACAGCTCCATTTCCTACTTTGGAGTCACTTTTAGATCTGCTGGCAGCCAGGTCACAGTTCACTAAAGCATTTATAGATGTTCAAGATGATCTATACCAGTTTTTTATGAATAAAACAAAGCACCTTTATAAGCTTTATACGGTCTTTTCCTATCTTTGATAGAATAACAATTTTTTAATAATCTAATTTCAAAACTTTTCTTTATTTTGGCTGCCACTGATATGTGAGAACTGTCACTGTCATAAGAGTAAATAACCAACACATTTATTAGCCAGAGGCATCATTAGATGAAATCTTGTTACAGAAATTTGGCAAAATTCTAGGTTTCCATTTAGTTTGTAAAATTTTGTGAACTCTAACAAAGTGGTATCAATTTTTCTCCTATGAATATGGGTTTATTTTAAAGAAAAATTCTTTTTTTTCCCTTAAGAAAAATTCTTATGTAGATTCATTTTGCTACTCTATTATGGGTTTATTTAGGTAATAATTTTAGAAAATGAGTAAACTATAGTTGCTATTTACACAGTTAAGTTACCATATGGTGCTAAATATCTCCTGAGGAAAAAACCCAGTTTGGGATTTAAGCCAGCATGACAACAGTACAACACAATAGAGAACTTCCAGAAAGCCAAGCATTCTGTTTAGGTTTGAAGAATTCTACTAGTTTAAGGTTTTTTGTTTTTCGAGGATAATCTACCACTATTCTTACTTTGTAGTTTAGTAGAAATGTAAAAATTCCCTTCCTCTAGCCTTTTGACACGTAAGAGAAGTACACTAGTTGGCATGCACTCTTTTTATGTTAACAGCCAAAGCTATTTTGAGTCATTTTAGTACTATCCAATACTTATGCCAAGAAAAAAGGTTAGCATGACATTAGCAAGCTAAAAAAATAAACTCTGTTTTTGGTCACTCAAGAAGCACATCCCTTTTTAACAACCCCACAGTCTATCTTGTGGACATAAGTAATAATACAGCTCAAAAAATAAGCCATTAAATCATAATTAGCAAGTCCTACCTTTTGCGCATCTCCTGTGAAATAGGCAATGGCCAGAGTGGGCAGAATCATGAACAGTGCATTGTAATAGAGCAGACCATATTTTCCCAGCTCCTGGAATAGTAAATAATTAGGTGTTTCATTTGGTTCTAGCAGAAAGAAATACACAACCTTATACAGAATACCACTCTTACTACTCACACATACACACACACCCCTCCCCCAAAATATAGAGAGTGAATCAGCTAAGTCATAAGTTTGGCAAACATGAAGTAACCTAAGCTTTCAAAAGGAAAAAAAAAACACACACACAAACATACAAGATTTTAAATTAATTCAAAGTAAATACTTTGAGTGCTTAAAATCAGGGAAATAAAAAAATAACACCAACTAGCTACCTCAAAACTAGCTACCTCAACTATCAGGAAAGAGGTTATTCTGTTTTTGTTTTTTTTTAAGATTTTATTTACTTATTCTCATGAATAAGAGAATTTATTATTCTCTTATTATTCAGAGAGAGGCAGAGGCAGAGACATAGGTAGAGGGAGAAGCAGGCTCCCCGTAGGGATCCCAATGCTGGACTCGATCCTGGGACTACGGGATCATGCCCTGAGCCAAAGGTAGATGCTCAACCACTGAGCCACCCAGGGGTCCCGGGAAGAGGTTATTTTGAATACATACATGTCTTTCTATAAAAACACAATCCTGAGGCCCTTTCCTATCCAGAACTAAATAAAAAATCAAGTAAGTCTTGAACTTTTCAGAACCATAAAAAAGTCCCATTTAAGAGAGATAGGTAGATACCAACACATACACTCACACCTAGGCCAACACAGATAGACATAACTTGCCAGTGAAGTATTTACAAAAATATATGTGAAGTACAATGAAAATTAAGATTACTCTATATACAATTCCCAAAAGTATAGTTTGTTGTGCCCTCGGTTATTGGGAAGGAACAAAAGAACCACATACATCTTCAACATAGGGAGCCTATAAGTAGTCTGGGCTCACTTCCCACTTTTAATTCACACTCTTCTAAGACATTCAGCCAGAAGCAGTCACCTGAAAAGGTAGGTCAGAGTTTGACCAAAGCAACAGGGGGATGAAGTACTGAGTAGTGAAGATGGGGGCATGATATTTGCTTAACTTCTGTGGTGAGAGAATTGAATGATATGAAAAGTCAAACTACCTTCTCAAAAGCTACTTTGAAAAACTGGAAACAAATATCCAACAATAAAAAACTACTTGATTAGATGAGGATACTACAATGAAATATTATGCAAACACTAAAAATGTTAGATACTGACAAGAAAAGATGTTCATGAAACTGTACTGAAAAATATAAACTAGAAAACATTATATATTGGTTTTCATTTAAAATTTTACAAAGTGTCTACATACACATACACATACTTATCCTCTAAAACTGTGCTGCTCACTTGATAGTAGAATTAAGGGAGATTTAGATTTTCTTCCCCTTACTTATATGTTTCTTCTACTCTCATTATAAATGTGTATTATCTGCATTATTTCTTTAAAGTTAGAAATGTTTTAACATTTCTGTTAAATGTAGCACTAAGTCTTTATGCCACATGACTTATGCTCAAAGAACCATGATTTAAGCAGTCCTGAAATTATAGGAAATAACACTTCTGATATATTTATTTATTAAAGATTTTATTTTATCTATTCATGAGAGACATAGGCAGGGACATAGGCAGAGGGAGAAGCAGGTTCCCAGAGGGGAGCCTGATGCAGGACTCAATCCCAGGACCTCAAGATCACAACCTGAGCCAAAGGCAGACACTCAACCACTGAGCCACCCAGGTGCCCAACACTTCCGATTAACAGCATCTTGGGGCAGGCATACTGCCTTTCAGATAAACCAAATAACTAATTGCCAAGGCCACCACAAGCATCAATGAAAAGATGTGCCTCATTTCTAAAGCAGCAAGAGAAAAACCATCACAGAAAACAACCTTTTTTTTTTTTTAAAGATTTAGTTATTTATTTATTCATGATAGACACACACAGAGAGAGAGAGAGAGAGAGAGAGAGGCAGAGACACAGGCAGAAGGAGAAGCAGGCTCCATGCCAGGAGCCTGAAGCAGGACTCGAGCCCAGGACTCCAGGATCACGCCCTGGGCCAAAGGCAGGCGCCAAACCACTGAGCCACCCAGGGATCCCCCACAGAAAACAACCTTAACAAGAGATGCCCCATCAGTCAGAGATGTACTCTAGACTGTGCTATCCTATACTGTAGCCACCAGCCATATTCAGTTATTTCAATTTAATTATAATTAAACAACAAATTTAGTTCCTCAGTTGTGGCAGTCATCTATTCGGTGCTCAACAGCCACGCGAGACTAGTGGCTACTGTTAATGGACAGTAGAGATATAGAAGATTTCCATCAACACAGAAAATTCCATTGGACAATACTGTTTTATACAGGTGAGGCTGCTGGACAAACCAAATGTTATTACTGGTACCTATTTTCCAAAGCAGCAAATGGGCTGAGGAAAATACAGAGTACAACTATTTCCAACTGCTCCCTTTTATCTAGCTATTTCAAAAAGATAAAAATGTCTAATTAAGACACAATCATCATACAAAATTGTCAAGACAAATAAATTGAGAACAAAACACAAAGTCATACTTAAGGAAAATTTGTTGGAAACAATCTTCATTGACCCTATTTCTTCAAAGAGCTTCAAAATAAACCTTCTCTGAGAATAACAAAAGCTACTGGGATGGGCATTCACTCTATGGTTCTTTATGGAGAAGGAAAAGCCCCCTGCCAAGACAATACCAACTTGACACTAATACTACTTTTGAATAGTTGGGCATTAGTATTTATGATCTCAACTCAAAAAAATGACCTGAAGTAGTTTTAGAAATAACGCACATAAATAGAGCAGACTAAAAACAAAGCAGGTAAGTTATGTGGCTTAGAAAACACAGGTAAGGAAATAAGATAAAGTCATAGTCAGTTGCAAGATTTAATTATAAGATAAAAATACACCACTGTTCAGGAAAAACTATGGTAGCATCTATGAAATCTCATGTGGGTCCTTACACAGGATACATCATAATAGAAAGGACAGCTCCTTCAATAATAATAACCCTATGATATATGCAGCTGAGTTCTACACAGAGGCTTTTTTTTAAAGATTTATTTACCTATTTATTTAAGAGAGAGAAACAGCTCATGCCTCTGAGTGGAGTGGGAGTTGGGGGTGGGGAGGGATAGGCAGAGAACCCCAAGCAGACTCCCCACTCAGTGCAGAACCCACATGGAACTCAATATGACAACCCCGAGATCGTGACCTGAGCTGAAACCAAAAGTCAGACGCTCAATCAATGAGCCACCCAGGTGTCCCCATGTAGCTGCTTACAATAATGCAAATTTATACCATAATGCGGTGAAAGCAGTATGACTCAAATTTTCTGCTTTCTGATGGTCTGGCTTAACTTAAAATTGAAATTGAATATGTATATAATTCAAAGTATATAGTAGACTAACAAAAAATATCTGTAAAGCCTTTGTGTGCATGATGCAAGTTAAGAGAAAAGAGCTGGATATGTAAAGTTCATATATATGAGATCTAGGCCAAAGAACTCAGTATTACTCCTAAGAGAGAGCAATCCTAATGCTCCCTAAAGTTTCCCATTATTTGTGGGACAAATACACAAAGTCTGTTCTTGTTCTGCAGCCCCTCTTGACACTCACTTCTCAATTCTGCTCAAGGGTTTCCAGATATTTCTTTCTTGTCCAGGTCCCTCACCAACTCCTCTAGAACATAGCCATGAACATTTATGACACTTTTCTGAAATGAACACCCCTCTCCCAAAGTCAACAGTCACTCAATCTCTTCCAGAAAAGCTAACAATAATATCTACTTGCTAATTTATAACTGAAAAAGTTCCTTATGTGAGTAGCAAAGTACAGGCATTGTATCCTTAGAGATCCCTAGATCTTTCCCATTTCTCCTAAAGTATTTTTCTTTATTCCCTGCTTTTTTCCTGACAAATTGACATTTCCACTCCCAACATCAGTAAACATCTCTTAAAGATTTAGACTGCTACCTACTTTTGAATCTAGTTTCTGTTTTACATATGCGCCATTTGCTGCTGTCAGGACATCATTTATCAGAATGAAAACATATCCTTCCAGATCAAATGCCAAATCAGAGCTGTAAAACACAAGCAACACTTTAATAACTTACATTTAAAGAACAAGCATGTAATTTTAAAAAGGTCCGAAGTTCAATAAATGAAAGAACATATTCTTATCAAGGTAAGTGAACATTAGGCATTTTATCGGCTATCAGTATTTCTTGATTCCTGGTGATAATTTGCAATTTCATACTCAATAGGGAAATCTTCAGAAACGAGAAATACTAATACTTAAACACAATCATTAGCAATAATTGATCATGTCAGTTAACAGCACGCTGCTCTGAATTCAAAGTCAGACAACAAGAACAAGTAAAATTCACCATTATAATTACATCTGAAGCAGGAAGAAGGCATCAGAGCTCAATTTCAAAGAGAAGGAAACCAAAAAAATGAAGTTGTTAACAAGTCATTTTCCAAGGATTCATTCACACAAAAGGCAAGCTATACAGGTGACTGGGTTACTGTGTAGAATTTCGGAAGCATAGATTGTAGTGAGTTCTGAGATCAAGCTACAGTAGTGTCTAAGCACATAGCAGGAACTCAATTACTTAAACAGTTGCTTAGAAAGCCTATGAGATATAACTGGCAGGATTTGGGAAACTGAAGACTTCTAGTATTTAGCTGAGCAACAGACAAAAGATAAAAACTTAGTAAACTGAATAATGAAAATCTATGCCTTCAGTATACTTTAGCACCCTAGTTAAATAGCGGCCCAATATCCTGTGATTGTGCAAAACTAGCTAACTAAGCTAGCTAAACTAGTACATGGCATCGACATCTGAAGAACTCTGTGTCCCTGCAATTTTAGGTAGAACTAGCCTAATGTATATCCCCTCTTCCAAGCAGCCTGACAACCTTCTAACTTCAGACTCCCTCTGCCCAAACTCCTTCCCAAGTAAAAGGTTCTGATTAGATAAGGCTGATCCAGAGAGCAAGCCTCCTCAGAAACTTTTTGCAGGCCAGGGTTGGCCCTGAGGAACTCCTGTTGTTTGGTTCAATTCTGGATCCCACAGCTTTAAGGAAATGCTTCAAAGAGGTTAAAGGCTCATATAAAATATTTCTTCAAGAAGGTGATATTACCTAAAGGGAAAAACAGTCAGCTATATAACTAAATTCTAGTAACCAATTTTTCTATCCTTTTCCTTTTCTTTTTTTTCTTTTTTTTTTTTTTTTAAGAATGAAATTTTACTTGGAGATTTAGGGTGGAATTTGACTTAGAATATTTCCCCCCCGCCTCTACCACAGGAATGATGAAGGTAAATGAGCCAAACCATTAGAAGCACACTGAAGTCCCAGACAGAAAATCTACGTCGGACAGAATCTGTGGTATTAGCAAACCCGTATATGCCTGCCCCGGGCTAAGTAAAATGTACAAAGCTTCTAGCCATCACACTAATTTTAGGAGTCTTTGGGCATACATTTTTCTCCCTGCATTTTAAAACTGAAACTTAAGCACAATGGAAAAAAGCTTCGGTAATTTAACAGAAGATCTAAGTTACGGCATTTGTGATAGATCTTAGGTGAGGCCAAATAAAGAAATTCTATTATTTATTATTCCACCACATGGCAAATAATTCATTATCATTTGTCTTTTCTGAGACACTATTTTTTTAGCGCTATGTAAAGTAAAAGAATAGCACACGATTTAAAAAGTACACAGGCTTTGGAGTCAGACACAAATTCAAATTCCAGCACTGCCATTTACTAGCTGTGTAACCTTGACCAAATTTCTGAACTTAGCTTTCAGTTTCCTCAACTAAAAATAGGAAAATTATACCCATATCTTTCAGAGGTGTTGTAAAGAATGCATAAATACGTGTAAAATGCCAAACATACTACGTGACATATGGTATGTGCTCAGTAAGTAGAAGAATCAGGTTTTGCCAGCCTTGACCTTAATATGGCCCAAAAGATTTAACTTTCCAAAGAGTCTTTGGGATGCTTTTCAAAGACATGATTCTTACTTAGCCTATAAAAATTCTCTTTATTGGTAATTGATTATTATCAATAATTATAGATAATTTCCAATGTGGTCTTAATACATTCTTACCTGGCAGCTACAAAGGCTCCAATAATCATTGCAAATACAGTCATCTTAATACCCCAAGAAAAAGTCTTCCTACAAAATAAAATTTAAAAAGTGCATACATGTGTCTTTAGTTATTTGCAGAGACTCATTCTTACAACATAGACAGAAAAAGTGTTTTCCTTAAAAAAGCTATGAACATCATATTTTAAATGTTTTCAAGGAATTGGATATTTCAAAGAATCCTTTTGATGAAGCAAAAACTTAAACAAAAAAGTATACTCATTTTTTCCTTATTCTTATATTTACTATTATTATTGAGCTTGAATCTTTGTAAATCAGAATTTAAGTAGAAAAAGGTCACACACATTTGTAATATTAATAGCTAAGACAGGAATACTATTTAAAACCTATACTGAAAAAAAATTTTTTTAATAAAATAAAAAAATAAAATAAAACCTATACTGATGTTTCTGACCCAGCACCCAATGGCACCAGTAGGTATAGGAATTCCTGAAAGTGTATCTCATGTTCAGACAAATGCCAACTTCAATTCATAATCTTCCCAACTACTCCTCCCATAAACTATCAACTCCTACAGTAAAAAAAGTAAGTGCATAAACTTCTCAAAAGATAAAGTAGAAACAAGACAGATAATTTTACTATCTCGCATATACTGGGACCCTTTTCAAGACGACTAAGGTCTGTTTAGGACTAAATATATCAGAAATTTGGCTCACTTGAGTAAAACTCCTTCAGCAAACATTGTAAACAGGATGGAGAACCTTCTCAGAACTGTAAACATTGGCAAGCTGGAAAAAAAAAAAAGGGAAAAAATACAATTCGTTAAAATAAAGTTTAAGAATTTATTTTTTAAACTAAACCTCTCCATATAAATACCCTAAAATAATGCTAATCTCTTCCTTCCATTATGCTGATTAATTCTGTTCCATGTTGATTAATCTGTGATTGAATTCAGCTTTTATTTCTCTCTAGAAATAATTATTACTTGAAAGCCTGAAAGAGTTGCTTTTATAAAACTACTAGAAGTGAGAAACACCAAGCTATCTATAAAAAGTGGTAGAGATCATATAGCTATTATCAAAGACTAGTATGGCCACTTTTTTATTTTACACTACTTATCATACAAATCCCCTGAACAGTAACCATGTTAGTTTTTAAAAGAAAAAGATTCCTTTCTTCCTTCTTTACTAGACTGATCTTACTTCCCACCCCCCAATCACAGCATCTCCAACCCTCCAAAGAGCATCTATGATAATCTCACCCCATGAAATATTTGATTGTCCTTTTGTGGAAGTACTTTCTTCTTCCTCTAAATTACCAGAGCACCTTGCTTGCACTAATCAAACACACAGCCTCTTGCAATATAGTTATTTCTGAATATATCTCATCTCCCTCCTAAGTGCCTTATACTTAGATGGCAACCAAAGATAGGATATGAATGAATGGATGACTAAATGCATGACAGTGGATGAAAAAGAGCAAATTCTATACAAGCAGCACTTTGCAGCAGGTCTGCATTTCTTTCCAAGTGGGTAGTGAGATGGAAAAGGATGCCCTCACCCATGATAAATCTGACTTCTATGAACCCTCTCCCAGAGATACCATTATGGTTACTCTGCAAGGTTTCTTGAGTCTGAAGAAAGAGGAAATGAAAAATGTTTTGTCTCTGATCCTCAGAAATCTCCCCATTCTGTTTTATAATCATCTAATATGCCAAGGGGTTAGCTTAAGTGGAAGTAGTGAAACCATGGATTTCTGTTAAATGGCTTCTCCATGTGTATAATTTTAATATCACAAACACCTCCATGTGTATAATTTTAATATCACAAACACCTACACACTATACTCCTTAAGTGGAGAAGCCAAGAATTAGGAGGTTAGAGGATAATAAAACAGTAAGGTCACAGAGCACAGAACTATTGCTTCTTTCTAAAAGTGAATATGCTGCCTCTACAGTGATATGATCATAGGTATAATATTAATCCTATTTGTATCAGAGTTCCATCTGATGTCATTTTAACTACATCATGTTCAAAGAAAAACTACAAAATTTCTCACACCCACCCTCTGATTTGGCTTTAAGGAACTTGCCTAAAATATAGTATTTATAAATTGTATTTAAAGAATTAAAATCCCAGGAGCCTAGCCTATAGTCTTCACTACTATAGGTCTGGAAAAATAATGA
Organism: Vulpes lagopus; assembly: GCF_018345385.1. Classification (NCBI taxonomy): domain Eukaryota; kingdom Metazoa; phylum Chordata; class Mammalia; order Carnivora; family Canidae; genus Vulpes; species Vulpes lagopus. Next base: position 69,899,034 of record NC_054833.1, on the reverse strand, counting down.
AAATCTCCTATAAGCAATTTGCAACATTTTAAGACTTCTATAATAAAGTAAGGGCGGGGGGGTAAAAAACCCAAAACACATAAAAAGTCTTTCTCTTCAAACTTAAGAGAATTTAAACTAAAACCTTTGGTGTAATCTTATTTACTAACAAAAGCTTTCTGGTTCTTTCATATTTTCCAGAATCAATAACAATGTGTTAAATATTTGACATTCAAGTACAGTTTTAAGAATACATATTAACCTCACTAGTAAAATAAAGTTATCCATACTTCAGTTTCTTTGTGCTGAACAGTCCCGTGATTTGGTTCCCAAAATATAGTAGAGGTAGTGGAAACGTCTAGAAAATTTAAAAAGGGATAACAGAGCTCAATAATAAAGATAGCTAAAACAAAGTCCTTTCAAACATAACAGTTTTGTTTATATGATCAAATTCTTTCTGCTTAAAACATAAGATTAGAACTCATACACAATTTTGGCCCCCATGAAGCACTCACAAAACATTATTCCTGGATAAACAGCACTACTATGGCAGAGAGAGGGAAGAATGGAGAAGAAAAAAGAAACAGAAATATGAATATGATCAAATCACATGAGATAGAAACATCATTTGCTCTAAAATATGATACTGTATTAGCCCATGGCTCTAATGTCAGCAGAAAAGGGAAAGGTATTTCATCTTCATGTGGAGTCAAGCAGAGGCAGAGAGAAGAGTAAGAAAACAAACCCAAGGAATAATGAATGCAGGATACATTGACCTGATTTGATTAGATGGATGCAGAAAATGCAAAAGAGCTATACTCCCAACAAGTGTTCATTAATTAAAACAACACAAGATTTCTGAGGGCTTTCTTCCCTTAATTTTAAAGAATTGGTAGGACTTTTTAAGATACATATTACTCCATTTATTCTTTGCCTTCACTATACCCACTCTGGGTGACTGCAATTTTTAAATATGCAGAGGACTGATAAAAATATAGAACGGTTTTCAGAAAATAAAGTTTTTTTTTGTTTTTTGTTTTGTTTTGTTTTTTACCTTTCGAGGTACATTTCTGTCAAGGTCAGGAAACTTGACTACTCTGAGTGCCTTTCCCACCCAGAGAACTGCCACTGTGGCCACCATCTGTAAACAGAGAACACAGATTCACTGTTCTACATATAAAGACACACACAGAAGTTCTAACGACATAAACCACGTAATGCTGAAGATTCCAACTAACCTGGCCAAGTCCAACACATAGTGAGGAGGGAAATCTACAAAACGGTAGAGAGAGAGAGCGAGAGAGAGAGAGAGAGAGAGAGAGAAAAAAAAAAATACAGGGTCAGAAAATGCCAAACACAGCTCTGTGAATTCAATTCGCACATCTGCAACCTTAAAATGCACTTTGAAACAAACACCAACGTCTGCCCCTTAAGCAAATGAAAACGTGAGGGAAAAAAATATCCCTTGCTGGTTGTCAGGCAACACCGCTGATTTTGTAGCCTCGGGCGGCCACTTGTCTCATCCTGTCCGAGTCCACAATTTTCAGTCAGCTGCCTGCAACGGACGTTTCAAGGGAGGGAAGATGCAGGTCTCCCCGATGGTTCACATCTTTATTTATTTATTTTTTGGTTTTTCTTTTTTTTTTTTTTTTTTTTGGTTCACATCTTTTAAAACAAAAATGCTTCTGCTTCTGCCTCAGGGTCCCAGTGACAGGATCGGAATCTTCCTCAACGAGCCGGAGGATGCGCACGTCCCCAGAGGCTGTCAGCGAACTCGGGGACCCCGAAGCCCCGGCCCTCGGCCCCGACCGCGCGGAGGGCTCGGCTCCCACCCCGGCACAGCCCACGAGCCAAAAGTCTCGGGGCAGCTCCGCTCCACCGCTCCGAACCGCCAGGTTTCCTTCCAGGGCGCCGCTCGGCGGGCGCTTTCCCACAGCGGGCGGAACGCGCGCGGGACCGTCCGCAGCTCCGCGCGCGGAGCCGGCGCCGCAGCCGCAGCCGCAGCCGCAGCCGCAGCCGCACCCCGGGCCCGCGCGCGGAGCCGGCCCCGCCGCCGCCCCGGCCGCGCGTTCGCCGCCCGCCCTCCTCCCCAGCTCCCGCCCAACTTTGTTCAGCTTTAACTTCAGCGGCCGAAGTCCAGGGGGCCGGCGCCCCGCCGCCGCCGCCGCCGCCGCCGCCGCCGCCGCGCTCCTCCCCACGGCCGTGGCCGCCGCCGCCGCCGCCTCGGCCCTACCTGTAGTTGGTGAGCACGCTCTTGTTGACCACCACGATCAGGAAGGAGCTCACGCCGTAAAAGCCGGCGGCCAGCAGCTTCAGGAACACCGTCAGCGTTTCGGCCGACGCCATCCCCAGCTCCTCCTCATGTCTGTGTGTGGAGGATTTCGCGGGGGCTTCTCCTTTAACCCGGGCATGCTGACGTCTATGAACTTCCGCCATGGCCGCGGCGGCGGCGGCGGCGGCGGCGGCGGCGGCGGCCTGTGAGGGGAGCGGCGGCCGGGCCTGGCGGCGCGGGGGGCCTGCGGTGCTGGCTCCCGGGGGACTCGCGGCGCCCGGGCCGGCGGACGGTGCCGGCTGCGCCCTCGCCGCCTCGGCTCCCCGCCCGGTCGCCGCCCGTCCCCGCCCAAGGGCAGGAACGCCGGGTTTCACGCGCTCGGGGACTTTGCTCGGGCATTATGCAACGCCGGGTCAGAGGGCAGGGGCCGCGCCGGGGTGGCCTGGACAGGGGCCGGGGAGGCCTGGAGCAGGGGCAGCGGCGAGCCTGAGTTCGGGCGCACAGGGAGGACAGGCCAGGGCCGAACCACTCGGGGGCTGCGGGGCGCCCGGCGCCACAGCACAGCCCCGGGCGCCGGAGGCCGGATCGCGCCTGCGCGAGTCAGCCGGGTCTCCCCGCCGCCGCGTACCCTCCGCCGGGGAGGCTGGCGGCGGGGGGCCCGGAAGCCGTATTCTCCGGATAACAGTCGCAGCCAAAGTACGAACAGTCCTCCCCTCGGTAGCAGGTGGCTGGCTAAGTCGTCCTGGGGCGTGAACGCGTCGAGACCCACTTGGGGGCTCTTTTGGTCTCCCTTGCAGAAAGTCAGAAAGCCCTTCGGAAGAAGCATATGTGGACAAAAGGAAACACTCAGGGCAGCCCCGGCGGCCCAGCGGTTTAGCCCCTGCCTTTGGCCCAGGGTGTGGTCCTGGAGACCCGGGATCGAGTCCCACGTCGGGCTCCCTGCATGGAGCCTGCTTCTCCCTCTGCCTGTGTCTCTGCCTCTCTCTCTTTGTGTCTCTCTCATGAATAAGCAAAATCTTAAAAAGAAAGAAAAAAAAAAGGACACTCAACATTTCATTCTGTATTCCCTCGGGCTCCTTCCTTACCTTTTCTGAACCTAGGAACCCCCCACCCCCAACAATACTTTGCAGATCAAGGGAAAACTTGCTTAAGAAAAATGTAGACATGTCTAAAAATGTAGTAAGATAATAAAGCAACTTGGGGATTGGTGATAGAGCAAAGGTTTGGGAACTGAGTTCCAATTCTAGGAATCCTAGAAATGCCCACTAACCGCGCGTGCTCTTGGGCCAATTACTTGACCTCTCCTTATCTCTATAGATGTAGAACTAGTGCACAGCTAGTTTTCAGTAAGTGACAGTCATTGTTACATTACAGAAACAAATCATTATTATCAGCTTGAACAAAGAAATGACATACCTAATTTTAATGTCAAAAAAGAAAAAACTTTTAATTATTTCTCTATCGCTGTCTTTTTTATTTTATCCCGTATTTTTAAATTGTGGTAAAATGTACATAACATAAAATTTACCCTTTCAACGTGTTTTTTATTATGATAAAATATGCTTAGTATAAAATTTATCATTTTACCACTGAGTACAATTCAGTGGCATAAGTACATTCACATTGTTGTGCAACTCTCACCACTAATTTTTTCATCATCTCTAACTGAAATTATGTAACCACTAAATAGTCATTCTCATTCCTCCTCACTCCAACATCTGGTAACCCTATTCTTTCTGTCTCTATGAATTTGACTATTCTGGGTACCTCATAGAAGTGGAGTCATAGGGAATTTGTCCTTTTGTGTCTGACATTTCACTTAGCATAATACTTTCAAGATTCATCAGCTTTTAGGATACGTCAGAACTTTTTTTTTTTAAGGCTAGATAATACTCCATTCTGTGTACTCCATTCTCTATTCTTTTGATCCATATCCTTTTAGTTTTTCCACGAATATTCCTTAGGAAACACTGGTAAACAGAATGAGGTTCTTGACATGGCGCACAAGGACTTAGGGGATGTGGCTTCTGCCCACATCTCCAGAGGTGCTCCTCACATTTCCCTACCGAAGCTGCAACTAAATTAAACTATGCCCAGTCCCCTGAAAAACAATGTGGGTTCCTGCTTCTGTGTCTTTACTCCCATTTTTCCCTCCTTCTGGGCGGCTTTTTCTCTCACCCTCTTCTCCCCTATCCTGAAGAACTCTTACTTTAGTATTTAGGCAGTATTACCTCCTCTTTGGGTACCTTCTTTCATACTGCCCTCCATGCCCTCCAAAGAATTGACATCTCTCCTTTGTGCCCCTGCCACCCCATCTTTGTACATCCCCATTACAGAGGCACTGGAATTATATGTTTACATGTCAGTCTGTTCCAGTAGACAGTGAGTTCCCTAAGGACAAGGACAAGCAGGGACACCTAGCACAATTTAAATGTTTTTGCTGAATGAATAACTTTTTAACAATGAGGGAAAATGGCCAGATGTTTAATTGCTAGCAGCAAAAGAAAAATAACTAGAAAGTTATATTTTGGGAAACATCTGTGAAAAACTTAGTATAAAAATAACAAAAGCAAACAAGCAAAATAGACTTGTAGCACATAAAAGTATCTTCCCCTCTTCCTCTCCTACCAACCCTTTAAAGGAAGCAATTGCTCACAGTTCAGAGGTTGTATTTAGTGCCATGCTTCATACACATGAATACATACATGCATATATATGTATGTACATATCCATATCCATACACGTTTATTTATGGTTTTTAATACATTTTTTAACATACATAGAATAGAACCAGGTAAAAACACTGAGCCTCAAGCCAGACACTGCCTCTGACCTTGGGCAGTTTACTTAACAATACTGCGCCTCATTTTCCTTATCCATAAAATGAGGATTTCAATAGCACCCACCTCATAGGGTTGTGGTGAGAATTGAATGAATTAATACGGGTAAAATACTTAGAACATAGTACATACTTCACAAGTATTTATAATAATAATTACTATTATTTTTATAGTAATAATAATACCCCTAGTCTTTTGTTTTTTTTTTTTAATTTTTATTTATTTATAATAGTCACATGGAGAGAGAGAGAGAGAGGCAGAGACACAGGCAGAGGGAGAAGCAGGCTCCATGCACCAGGAGCCCGATGTGGGACTCGATCCCGGGTCCCCAGGATCGCGCCCTGGGCCAAAGGCAGGCGCCAAACCGCTGCGCCACCCAGGGATCCCCACCCCTAGTCTTTTGGATGCTTTTTCTCATTTTGCTTTGCTGGCTCTTCCTCTTTTAGATTTTTTTTTAAAGATTTTATTTATTTATTCATGAGAGACAGAGAGAGAGAGAGAGAGAGAGGCAGAGACACAGGCAGAGGAAGAAGTAGGCTCCATGCAGGGAGCCTGATGTGGGACTCGATCCAGGATGATGCCCCCAGCCGAAAGCAGGTGCTAAACCGCTGAGCCATCCAGGGATTCCCCCCCCCCCCCCCCGCCCTTTTAGATCTTTAAGATGAAGTTTCACATTCCTCAGGGCTCGGTCTTGGGTCTCTCTTCTCATTCTATATATTCTTACAAAATAATTTCATCCCACCATATAGCTTCACTTATGATTCGTCATTTTGCCAACACTTCCCAAATCTACCTCGCATATGTTCTCTTGAGCTCCAGATTATACAACTGTCTCCTGAACATCTTTACTTGAATGACTGAGTCTCTTTAACATGTATAAAACTAAACCCATCATTATCCCCTCAACCCCAGAAAATTTTCTCCTCCATTGTTCCCTACTGTATCAAGAATTGAATCCTGACTATCTAATATATGCAGGCTTTTTACTCAGCAATCTCATATTTTTTACTATATCTTGCTTATCAGGTCCAATCAGCATAATTCAGTCACTATATTGAATCACCTGATTTTTTATGATCACCCTCAGATACTTGCCAACATCTACCTTCTGCATTGGACAAAGAGACAACTTAAGTGGGAATGTAATAGGTATGACCACTCACACATCTTTCCAAATCTTGGTAATGAACACTAATGTCTGCAATTTCCCTGAAGATATGCCAGTCATTTTGTTTACTGTCCTGATAAGAGGGAAAGGTTTTTGATGCTCCCTCTTTCTACTATTAGGGTTCTTATTCTATGGGTCAAAAAACCAATGTAAGGGTTTTGCCAGTTGCCAAGAATTTCTATTATGTCTAAACATATATCTCTTCTAGCTACATGTATTCAAGAACTGGAAATATAACCACACAATGGGGCTGTAACCCTACTGGGTCCACTGTGTTTCAAATTTGGGCTAAGACTCCAACTGATACCTGACTCATCAAAGCCTCCAGTTTCACTGGTAGACTACAGTGATATGGATACCCAGGAATTAGTATCAATTAGCCTATGTTTGATAATCACCAAAAGGTCTGGGTATTTCCTTTTCCCTAGCACATAGTCACTCTAGTAAAAGCCTAAAGGTCCCTTTGAGGAAGACTTAGAGGAAAATATACAGTATTTAAAATTGAAATTTCCCAAAATTATACTTGGCTTACAGCCATGATGGAACTTCTCAAGGATGTACATACCCTACAAACAAATGTGTTTTTCAGCATGTTGGTGATCAGAGTATTCTCTGGATCCTCTTAGGATGTAGTTGAGAGATGTGTAAACTACACATGATAAAATTACTCCAAATATCCCTATCTCCCCACACTTTCCTTCATCTACATTATGATGCGGGATATTCTGGTATCTCAGTCTCATTAGGAGGTCCCTATAGAGCCCAAGTCTCTGTCAACTGATAAATGAAATTGTTAGAATATTTCTACCTTCATGAGCTAACACATTAAATCCAGAACCTCTGGTAAATGCACTCATATCCATACATTTGGTGTAATCCAATGTTATATTCCATCTTCCTTAAAATCCATTGCTATACATATTCCCCAGGTTTATATTGATGTAAATTAGGAAAATCTTGCAATTTTTTTGTTTATAAGCTGCTTCCTCCTGGGTCAGACTTTGTACTTGTTCCCCTGGAGCATGCTGATATCTGACTCTAGTTATGGGGATAGTGGATAGTTCTCAAGCAAGGAAAGGCTAATATCCTCAGACACAGAAGGACAAGCTGCTTGACAGAAGAGGTTCAAAGTGCCTTAAGATTTCAAAATTCTCAACTTGGTCTAAGTCTAGCCAGATGTATCCCCCATCCAAGTTTTGGGGTCCCTCTCCTTCCCTATCATTTTCCTAACTTCTACACAAGAGAAACGGCAAGGCTATAGAGTCAACTGACATAAAATCTGTGTACTGGCCAATTAAGTGTTTGTTCATTTTTAGCAATGGCAGCCCCAAGGCTGGGGAGATTCTTTTAGGCCTGCCATGGAATCTCTCTAATGAGACTGGATCAGAGAGTATAAGGACCAGAGACTAGTACTTTCTGTAAGTGCTTTGGTGTACTCAGAAGAACTGATTTCCCACCAGTCGTCATAGTCATTTGTTACTGTTATTATAGTTGAATCCAGCAGGTGCATGATTCAAGGCACTTGTTTCTGTAGGTACTTTATCACAACCAACTACAGGTGATGATTTAATTAATCATGATACTTCTACATGACATGGATTACCAGCATTCATTTCCTATTAGCAGGGAGTTCAGCACTACACTCAAGCCCAAGCACAAAATCAAGCTAATGCCCAGATCCCATCTTTTAGGGTCTGTTTCTGGGACTACTCCTAGCAACAATTTCCGTAACAATCAGAGACCAGTTAGGAGACAGAAATCACATTGGTTATTTGCTTAGAGAGAATTTAATATAAAGAAATACTAACTAGGTAAATGAAAAGTTTTTTTTTTAATTCTCTAAGGTATTAAGGAGGTAGCAACTGCAGGAAAGGCAGAGGTAATAAAAGGGAGAGACTAGAATTATTAAACCTTAGAAACTTAGAGGGTTTCCCTGATAGCTAAACTCAGACCTCTGAGAAAGAGAGGCTACTCAACTTATCTTAGAATATTTGAGTTAGAAAAGACCTTTGAAGAGGGAACCCCATCTGGTAGGCACTATTAGCTCTGGGGGGCATGACTAGACTGACTTTGCAAATGCAGGGAAAACTGCAAACCACATTCAGCTTCTTCTATGGAAAGAGCTTGCTGCTTCTGGGGTAAAGAATCATTGGGGGAGAGATGCTAACAGGAAGCAGACAGTAAGGGGCATTTCTTTCTTTTTCCTCCAGCTTTGCAGTCTCCCCAACAGCACCAATGTCAGAGCCTCACATATAGCCATTGTCAAAGCCGGTATGTGGTTTGCAAAATACAAGCATCAGGTTCATAAAGCAGAATAGAGACAGATAGTACCAGGTTCGGAGCAAAGAGGCAATAACTTAACAATTGGCACTCCCATGTTAGAAAAAGGAATCACCATCCCCCAAGTTGCTCATCTTAGAAACCTAGTAAGTAGTTGTTCTTAGGGCTTCTCTCCCCTTACTGATCATCCATAAGGCCCTAAATATCTCTGAAGTTTGAGCCGATTGCCATCAATCATCATCCCTCACCAAGATTAGATAACTAGCATCTGTGCTCCTCCAGTTCATTCTGTACACAGGAGCCACACAGCAAGCCACAGTGATTTTGTAAAAATGCAGATCTAATTGTTAGGATTAAACCTAACTCCTGCCTTATTTCACAACATTCTTCTCCTTTTGGCTCGCCCTACTCTACACTCATACTTGACTTTCTTTAATTCCTCAAGCACGTCCTCTCATTTCTGGATCTTTGCACCTGCTCATCACTTGACTTATTATAGATTAATCTTCCATCCCCACAAACAAACCTCACCTCCATCTGCTGGCTAACTTCTTCATGTCTTAGATAAAATAATCTTCAGTGTGGTCTTTCCTGCCCACAGACTCATTAACATCCATGCATGTTCCTAAAGAGGCATAATAACTTCAGTTACTAATTGAACTATTCCTACATTCTGCCTATTCTCCTTACCACTCATGTTCAGACCATAATGCACAGGCTGTTTACCACAGGTGGTGGCTATTGAAATATACTCAGAGCATAGAGTGCAAATTCTTATATACTGTGTTTAAAATTCAATGATGCATAAAAATTTTAGAAAAAATCTTTTTCCCCTTCTTATTCCTTCTAAGACAGATAAACACATTCCAAAACATCTCTCCTCTTAGGCTTCCCCAAATGAATTGATAAAAACTCTATTCTTCCAACGTTTATGCCCAAAACCTTGTAGCCATCTTTGACTCCTCTTTTTTTGCAGCCCACATCTAACTTTCAGCGAATCCCATCAACTCTATCTTTAAAATATACCCATATTCCAACATTTATTACTTCTACTGGCATCCTAGTCCAATTTTCCATATGCTCTTGCTAAAATATTGTAATTTTTTTCAGCAATGGTTTTTTTGCTTCTATCTTCTATCCTTAAAATCCTTTCTCACTGGAACACCCATAGTGACCTAAAAAAATGAATTGAATGTCAGATCTCTACTCAAAACTGTTCAATCACTTCTCATCTTACTCTAAATAAAATCCAAAACCTTACAATGGCCTACAAGGCCTTACATGATCTGGCCTCTTATTACCCTTATGACTTCATGAGAATGCCCCTCTCCATTCCACTTCACTTCACTCAGCCACAGTGACTACCTTGTTGTTAGAACCCTCAAAGCACACCATAACTCAGGACCTTTGCACTTATTGTGCTCTGCCTGGAATAATATTCCTCTAGATAGCCTCATGGTTCATGCTATAGCTTAATTCAGGTCTTAAATTAAATGTCATCTTATTAAAGCAGTTTTCTCAATACTGAAGAAATAAATTAAAAGAGAGCTAAAAAAATGAAGAGCTGTACTGTGTTCATAGATTGGAAAATTCAATATTGTTAAGATGTTAATTCTCTCCAAATTTATCTACAGGTTTAATATAATTCCTATAATTTATGTGATATAAGCATTTTCCATTAAAGGCATATACCACATTTAAAAAATCCATTCATCCACTGAAGAATACTTAGATTGATTCCATATATTGCCTATTATGAATAATGCTACAATGAACATTGGTGTGCAAATATCTCTTTGAAATTCTGTTTTAAAATCTTTGATATAAATACCCATGTCATCGCAGCTAGAGAGTATTATGCTAAGAAAAATAAATCAGTCAGAGAAAGACAAATACCATATGACTTCACTCATATGTGGAATATAAGAAACAAAACAAATGATCACAGGGGAAAATCAGAAAAAGACAAACCAAGAAACAGATTATTAACTATAGAGAGTAAACTGATGGTTGGGAGGGGGGAATGGGTGAAATAGGTGATGGGAATTAAGGAATGCACCTGTTGTGATGAGCACTGGGTGTTGTATGGCAGTGTTGAATCACTATATTGTACACCTGAAACTTATATAACACTGCTTGTTAACTAACTGGAATTTAGCACACTTAAAAAATAAGAAAAAATCAAATCAATAATCTAATTTTATGCCTAAAGAAGTAGAAAAAAATTTAATTTCTTTATATAAATGCCCAGAAGTGAGATTGCTGGATCATATGGTAGTTCTATTTTTAACTTTCTGAGGAAACTGCACACTACTTTCTATAGTGGCTGCATCATTTTTCATTTGCTTCAACAGTGCACAGGTTCCTTCCAATTTCTCCTCATCCTCACCAATATTTATTATTTTCCTCTTGTTTTGTTTTTTATAATGACCATCCTAACAGGTAAGGTAATAGCTTGTTGTGAGTCTGGCCTGCATTTCCTTGATTTTAAGCATCTTTTCGTATGCTTGTCAGCCATTTGTATGTCTCCTTTGGAGAAAGGTCTATTAAAATCCTTGGCCCATTTTTAAATCAGATTATTTGTTTTGTTCTGTTTTGTTATCATTGAGTAGTAGGAGTTCCTTATATATTTTGGATATTAACCTCTTGCCAGATACATGCTTTGCAAATGTATTCTCCCATCCCAGAGGTTGCCTTTTCACTTTTTTCTTTTTCTTTTTTTTAAATTTTTATTTATTTATGTATGATAGTCACAGAGAGAGAGAGAGAGGCAGAGACACAGGCAGAGTGAGAAGCAGGCAGAGTGAGAAGCAGGCAGAGTGAGAAGCAGGCAGAGTGAGAAGCAGGCTCCATGCACCGGGAGCCCGATGTGGGATTCAATCCCGGGTCTCTAGGATCTGCCCTGGGCCAAAGGCAGGCGCTAAACCGCTGTGCCACCCAGGGATCCCCTTTTCACTGTTTTCTTTGCTGTGCTGAAGCTTCTTAGTTTGAAGTAGTCCCACTTGTCTATTTTTGTTTCTGTTGCTTGTGCTTTTGGTGTCATATCCAAGAAATTATTGCCAAGACCAATGTTATGGAGCTTTATTCTTATGTTTTCTTCTGAGAATCTTATAGTTTCTGGACTTTAATCCATTTTGAGTTGATTTTATTCATCTGGTGTAATATCAGGGTCTAATTTCACTCTTTTGCATATGGATATTCATTTTTCCTAGCACCAATTGTTGAAGAAACTATCTTTTCCCCATTGTGTAGCTTTGGCACACCCACTGAAAATCATTTGACTGTATATACATGGTTTTCTTTCTGGGCTCTCTTTTTTGTTCCGGTGGCTTATGTCTGTTTTTACACGAGAATCATATATTTTGGTTACTGTAGCTTTGAAATATGTCTTGAAGTCAGGAAGTGTAAGACATCAGCATTGTTCTACTTTCTTGAGACTACTTTGGCTATTCAGTGTTCTTTGTGGTTGCATATGAATATTGGGGTTATTTTTCCTATTTATTAAAAACATGCCATGAAATCTTGATAAATACTGCATTAAATCTGTAGATTGCTTTGGGTGGTATGGATATTTTAGCAATATGAACTCTTCCAATCCAAGCACACAGGATGTCTTCCCATTAATTTGTGTCTTTTTCAATTTCTTTCAGTGATGTTTTGTATTTTTCAGTGTACATGTCTTCCATCTCCATTGCAAATACCTTATCCTTCCTCATAGTTTTTCCACTTCTTGACATGTTATATTAGTTTTTGTCTTTCTCTTCCCAATAAAAATAGTAGCCTCATGAGCAGAGGTAGACCCAAGTTTTATAAAATCTGAAGCTTTTGTAAATGCTTTTTAAGAAAAAAATGCAAAATTAAGAATGTAAAATGAGATACAAAAATGAATATCTACTTAATGTAAGAATTCAGAACAAGTTTTTAAAGCTGACAAATAGTAGAAAACCCATGTTATGAATTAAATGCCTATCATATTTCTATGTTTTCTCTATATTTTTGGTTGCATACTTATTTGACTGCTTCTCTTTTTATTTATTTTATTTTTTTATTTGCTTCTATAACAATAATTTTGTAATATATTTTTGATAGAGATAATACAAAAATAATTCAGTCTTTCTTCTAGCATGGTTTGACTAGTTTGTTTTTATTACTTATATGTGTGATTTATAAAGCATGCATCCTCACACCCAAAATCACTATAGTACTGCTCCAAATATGTACCCTATACATATAGATATTCTGATAAGTTCTATTTTTCATGATTTCCATTGAAACTGAAAAAAAAGTATACTTATTTTTTTTAAGATTTTATTTTTTTATTCATGAGAGACACAGAGAGAGAGAGGCAAAGACATAGGCAGAGGGAGAAGCAGGCTCCATGCAGGAAGCCTGAGGTGGGATTCGATCCTGGGACTCCGGGACCATGCCCTGGGCCCAAAGCAGACTCTAAACCACTGAGCCACCCATGCATCCCTGTAGAGTGCCTTTTTAATTGTATACACATTAAAATAGTATTTGTCAATGAGAGAGAACTCCTATTTTGACTAAGTATTGATGAAACCTGAATTCCCCCAATAAAATTGCCAATAATTTTGTTCATTTGATGATTAGAGAAAGGTTTCATAGATAGCTTCCAATCCCATATGTTTCAGATCTTGTTTCTCCCTGTCTAGTCCAAACTTTCGGTACTGGCCACTGTAGGATGCATTTTATTTCATGATATGTCCCCTGGGCCTATAACTTTGTGTCACATGGTAGATAAAGTACGACAGTAGATAGTAGAGGTATTCTAGGAAGGCATTCCTACATTAAAACAGTTAAGTAACTCTATACAGAAATGACTGCATACCACCTATAATGCATCCTACTAAACCAGGCCATATATTGCTAATTTCTCCAAATAAGGATTCTCAAAATATTTTCCACCATTTAAATGTCATCTGATATGAGGGGAAATATGATGGTTAAAATATTGAGGTAGAAAGAGACAACATTCTTAACCAGTGATAGCTAAAATATCTTCTGTGAATTTTATAAAATGTATAAAATATATAAAGCAGAAGAACATATTTCTAGGGCCCCTCTTGGGGCCTTAGAAAAAGTTCATACAAGTGAGGAGCATGAATTTAAGTTTCGTTAACTTCATAGTCAACATCTGTAAGAGTGGAGGACTTCATTTTTTTCACAGCTGTATTCTTGGTACCTAAAGGATAGTGCCTTACAAAGGCATATTGTAAGTATTCAATAAGTATATGTTAAAAGAGAAGAAAGAAGGAAGGAAGGAGAGAAGGAAGGAAGGAAGGAAGGAAGGAAGGAAGGAAGGAAGGAAAGGAGAGAGAATAGGAAGAGTTCTTCACATAATTTTATTACACAAGCATAATGTGGTTTCTGCATACTTGGCAGAAAAAACTCATTAGAGTTATTTCCAAGGAAGGAAAATGCAAGTGGGCCAAATGAGGTAGTCTAGGACCTGAACTCTACATATTAAGATGACATATCAATACAAGTAGGTAATCTGGACTCAAAAGTATCTGGACTCAAAAGTAGGCAGAACTATGAGATGGCCCAGGAGAGAAAGCTTCTGGATAGAAACTTGGGTAGAGTCAAAAGAAGTTACCATGGAGGGTTTACATACATATGTCCATCCAAGCAGACATCTCTAAAAATGTTGGGTTATTGCAGGTTTCTTCTGATGACTCTGGAAAGACCAATGTTGTTGGTAAATCATATAGTCTCCTCAATTCTTCTTAGGGTTAATATTCAATAGCCACTGACCAGACTGACCAGTCTTAGCCACTCTGTAGTTAGAATATAGGTATATTTCTATAAATGGTGGTAAACAGTAACGTCCCCAGTTTCTCTCAGACTTGACCATGGTCATCCTAGTCCCTCCTCTGGAACCCCCCAGATCTCCCCACAAACCAGCAACCAAAGGAATAAGTTTGGAGTGACATCCTGCTTCAACCATAAGTTTCATTGGCTAATGCTTATCCAGTGCTCATTATTAAATCTTTTGCATATAATCCTTGGTTCTACTAAGCAATCAACATAGCTGCATGGGAGAAATTGTGATCTGGGAGGGTACCCTGTGGTTTAACCTAAGAATAGAGTACTACAATCTTTTTGCTTAGAATGATTATTTTCCCTAGAGTTGAGCTTCCTGAGGGTGGAGCATTGGACAGGTAGTCAACGTCCCTATCAAACTATGTAAAGGGCATAAGTCAAGTCTGTTCTGATCACTGTTAGATTTCCAGCAACCCGTACAGAGATGGCACATAGTAAGCATTCAATAAACATTTTTTGATGAGAAGATGAATAGTAAAGAAAGAATCTGAAAGGTCTATATTTAGAAAGGTTATCTAAAATCTTGGGGAAAAATGATTGAAAGTTTTCCCTGCTATTCAAGTGGAGAATGTGAGGCTCGACAGGTTGAAGGTCTTACCCAAATAGCCATGAATTATTAACAGAACTGGTTGTAGAAGCCTGGCTTCTTGGATCTCTATCCGATGCTCTTTTCCCTACATTAAGCTGCCTCTTTTAAATCCAAGGAACCAGGTAATTCTACTTCAGATTTCTCATAGCACAGAGAAATTCAGTGATGATCAGTATGGTCACTCACATGTGAACTGGAAGATTTAACTAAACTCCAGGATTACATGAGGAAGTAATCTCATATTACAGCTGCAGCTGGCTTTGCTTCCCTCCTATTCTTGGAGCTGGTGGGCAGGGTAAAGTCATGAGTTTGAGCAGAGTGGGAGAGTTTGGAACAGCCACCATGAATATGTGAAAGGAAGTCAACACAAGTTAAGAAGATAATTGAGAGCTTGAGAGAATGAGGTTGACATTAAGTAGGATGACTGTGTGTGGACCTCCTCAGCATGGTGGATGAATTTTCTCAACAATGTTGTCAGCAATAAAGAGTTATCCAGCCCAAAATGTCAATAGTACTGAGTTTGAGAAACCCTGCCCTAGAAACATTTTAAGTGTATAATAGCCATATGTGGCTAGCAGTTATATATTGAATAGCACAAATATAGAACATCTCCATCACTGCAGAACATTGTACTGGACAGCTCTGGCCCAAAAAATTTTCAAGGTCCCTTTTACCTCTAAGGTCCCGAACAAATTAGTGAAAGAAAGGAGGAAAAGAGTAAGACAGTAAGAATGCTGGGAGGGGAAACAAAAGAAAACGAAACAAAAGAATGAATGAAACTGTCTTTAAAGGCATCAATTACCAGTTATTGCCACTAAACATGTACAACTGATATCTGAAACAGCCCATATTTTGATTCTGGTTCACAAGAGTATAGTGTTTGGATCAAATTAACTGTTGATTAAATTAAGTATGTGGACAAACTAAATTCCCACTTGAGAATCTGCACTGTGGCTACTTGTTTGACTAGTTCTTTGTCTCCTTCTTGCCCTCTCACTGCAATAGCTATAAATGCAGTGTCTTACCTCTTTTTTGGACAGAGAACATATATAATGAAGGTTTTCTTTAGAGGGAAAGAGGCTGTAAATAGGATTTGCATTTAATAATATCCCCTCAGCTTTATAATGGTTGGTTTTGATTTTCCCTCTTGGGACTGAAATAAAACACCCTCCTGCTTATACCACACCTGTGACTAATCCTGAACACCTGACTCTTGGAGAAAAATGAGATGTCTCTGATGTCTTTAAATATCTGAATGACTTCCAGGCTGAAGGAGAAATGTTTTTTAAAAGTATCCAGGGATCCTTGGTTGGCTTAGTGGTTCAGCACCTGCCTTTGGCCCAGGGTGTGATCCTGGAGACCCGGGATCAAGTCTCACCTCAGGCTCCTTGCGTGGAGCCTGCTTCTCCCTCTGCGCCTCTCTCTCTGTGTCTCTCATGAATAAATAAATAAAATCTTTTTAAAAAGTATCCAATATTAGAAAAAAGAAAGGTGATTATTGGATATTCTTTTAGTAGAGTGCAGGGAATTGTCAGGTGGATTCATAGTGTATTAACTAATTTTTATGAGGGTATGCACCTTTGGCTAACAGAAAAGTTATCTTGAAGAAAATCACTTGTGATGCAAATTACTCTTGTCCCTAGCACAGATAAATTTTATCTGTTGAGATATAGTTGATTTCCCTCTGGTAGAAAAGATAACTCTAAAGCTATAAATTTATTGCCTTGTAAGATATTAACCAGTTTTGTATTTATTAGGATATTACTTTAATATTCATTTGGCTATCTTGACTATATAAATCTGTCTTCATATTTTCTTTTGTGTCAGTTTTAACATCTCACTCTTTACTCATTAATGGATGGTTTGAATAAAATCCTTGATGTATACTCCTATTGTATTTCTGATTTCTAATATATTTCTATATTTCATGGCTTTCAATGTCTTGAAATTATACTTAAATCTAACTTAGTCATATAATGCTCCTGGATCAAATGGGTTCATCGGAAGCCACAGATTCTTATCTTACCATAATGACTATTAATAGTGTGTGCTCAGCATCTTCCAACTGATTCCCATGTTTACTCACAACCCAGCTCTGTGCCCTGGAAGGTTGATTTCTATGGATTAAGTCAATGGGCTCTCCTCACCCAGGGTTGGGACTAGATGAGGCAAGAGATGCACCTAAGACAGGGCATTGAAGGAATCAGTCCCAGGGCTGATGCTGCAGTTGCACGGCTCTGACAGGGAGTGACTTCATGTATATTGTGACCTAGGCACCCCATTTGCCTCACTCTGGTCCCAGCCTTGTCTTCACTCCAGACTTGAGTGCATACTGGCATACAGGCTCAAAGAGTGACTATCTTTTGAGATGTGCTGTTCTGATGGTGGAAGATGGAAGCAAAACTAAATCATGCAAGTCATACGTGCTCACATTTTATTGGTTAAAGTAAGTTTTCTGCCTCCCTGTCTCCAATTGTGGGATTGCCCACCCAATAGAACATTTGAGTCTGCACAACAGACACACTGCATTTATTGCTTCTTCTTCTGAACTGGGGCAAAGAGGAAAGAAAATAATCAATTCCTAAGTGTTTATAGTCTTTTAATAGATTAGTCATACCCAGTCATGAAACTTGGCAAATTGCTGCCACCCATAATGAGGCATCTCATTCCTTCTTAATGGGGAAAAGTGACTAATGGATGGGGCAGGAGACCGTGGGGGAAGTCCCACTCTCCACAGGGAAACATGAGAAGTAGGGAAATAAGTATTCTTCCCTAACTTGACCTTACCTATTGAACTTAGTCATCAAGTGTAGGGTCAATCAGGGAAGTGGAGAGGTTTGTAGCTATCAGGGAAGTTCTACTCCTTACCTTTATGAGATGCACCTTTTTAAATTCTCCTAGAAATGCTGGTCAATACTGTGAATTTTGCAACCAGAAGACTGTAAACTATAGGTTAATCTTATATTAATTAACTCCAAGACCATGATGTACCAAGATAAAAATTTCATTTTCTATTTTATTTCCATTTTCATATTATGGCCAGGCCATTGCCCAGTATGATCTATCAGAGGTTCTGTTATGAGATTAACATATCCCAGTCATAAAACGCTAACAACATAGAGATGCTTTTGAATATAAACTCCCTCCCACGGGATCCCTGGGTGGCGCAGCGGTTTGGCATCTGCCTTTGGCCCAGGGCGCGATCCTGGAGATCCGGGATCGAATCCCACGTCAGGCTCCCGGTGCATGGAGCCTGCTTCTCCCTCTGCCTGTGTCTCTGCCTCTCTCTCACTGTATTCCTATCATAAATAAATAAAAAATAAAAAAAAATCTTTAAACTCCCTCCCACTATAAAATTCCTTGTGAAAAGTTAAAAACTTAAGTTCCCAAAATGACAGTGTGTTAGAAGGTGAAAGAGGGCCAGTACTGTACCCTCCAGACTAAAAGTTACTTTAATACCAAAAAACAAAGCAAGCCACTTCGTACAATTTACAGAGTTTTATTTGGCGTAATTTACTGACAAGGGCAATCAGGCTGGTAGACAGATGATCCAAGTGGTACTACGCAGCTATTTTCTGCTCCATATTCACTGCCCATTCTCACCACTTTAACCCCCAGCTTCTATGGAGTGAAGGACATAGTGGTGAAGACACAGGATAAATATCTAAAGTGATGCCACCTGGGGGTGTCTGGGTCTCTCAGTCCATTAAATCTCTGTCTTTGGCTCAGGTCATGATCTCAGGGTCCTGGGATCAAGGCCCCATGTGGGGTTCCCTCCTCAGCAGGGAGTCAGCTCCTCCCTCTCCCTCTGCCCTTGTCCCTGCCCATGCTCACTCTCTCTCTCAAATTAATAATATTTTTAAAAATGTTTAAAAATAAAGTAGTCACATCTGCATGCCAGAGGGGAGAACAAGATGGAGGGCCAACTGATGGCCTACAAGACATCCTACATTGCGTTAATATGCTCTTGTTGTGGAAGTAACCCAATTATTTTGTGACTTACAACATCAAAATATTATTTCTTAATCATGTTACACAAAGGCCATGGATTGATTGAAGCTCTTCTGGGCTTTGCTTAGCTGGCCTGGGCTCTAAGTGTATTCTTATACTGGCATACAGGCTCAAAGAGGGACTACTTCCTGAGACATGCCATTCTGATGGTGGAAGATGGAAGCAAAGCTAAATTATGCAAGTCATATGTGCTCACATTTTATTGGTTAAAGTAAGTATCATGACCAAGCCCAAGTCAATGAAGCCCGGAAATACATTCCAACTATGCAGAAGCATGGCAAAGGCAGGGAGGAAGTAATTGTAACAAATTCGAAGTATTGTAAACAATAGTGTTCAAAATTTTTGCCCTTATCATTTGAAGTCCCCAACCTCCACTTATTTTTTTTTTTTAAGATTTATTTGAGAGAGAGAGAGAGAGAGAGAGAGCATGAGTGGGGGGAGAGACAGAGGGAGAGAGGTTCTTCCAGCAGACTCCTGGCTGAGCATGGAGCCTGAGGCAGGGTTTGATTTCACTATCCATGAGATCATGACCTGAGCCAAAACCAACAGTCAGATGCTCAACTGACTGAGCCACCAAGGTACCTCTTCAACCTCCATTTCTAAACCATCTTTTTTACTTTGTCTTCTGCCATATTTGTTTGACTTCTGCATTCTTCTGCTTTCAAGGGATCATATGATTACATTGTGTCCACCAGTAATTCAGAATATTCTCCATATTTTAAGGTCAGATGGTTAGTAGCCTTAAATCCTTCTATATAATCATTTCACAGCAGTATCTTAACGTTTGATTGAATAACAAGGGACATGAATCTTGGGGAGACATTTTTGAAATTCTGCCCACCACACTGACTTCAATAATAAAGTAAGAAAAATGGCTTGTGAATTCATCTAGTTGGTGAATGTCACTCCTCTAGGAAATTAGTCTATTCCAAATATCCATTCCTAGAGGTCAATTTTGATCATGTCCTTTTTGATAGGAGATCACCCACTTTTTTCTAGATTTTTCAAATTTTTTGGCATAAGTTTTTTTTTAAGATTTTATTTATTTATTCATGAGAAACACAGACAGAGAGAGAGAGGCAGAGACACAGGTAGAGGGAAAAGCAGGCTCCATGCAGGGAGCCCGATGTGGGACTCAATCCAGGGTCTCCAGGATCAGGCCCTGGGCTGAAGATGACGCTAAACCGCTGGGCCACCAGGGCTGCCCTTGGCATAAGTTTTTATGTAATATTTCTTCTGATTCTTTTCCTCTCTTCTATATCTATGGGTTTTTTTTCATTCATAATTTTATATTACTTTTTTGCTCCTTTCCCTTAAATCAGGCTTGAGAAGGGCTTATGTATTTTAATTTTTTAAAATTTTTTAATTTATTTATGATAGTCACAGAGAGAGAGAGAGGCAGAGACACAGGCAGAGGGAGAAGCAGGCTCCATGCACTGGGAGCCCGATGTGGGACTCGATCCCGGGTCTCCAGGATCGCGCCCTGGGCCAAAGGCAGGCGCCAAACCTGCTGGGCCACCCAGGGATCCCGGGCTTATGTATTTTAAAAACAAACACACAAAATAACTATTACTTTAATATATCATAATTATTCATAATTATGATAATATATTTATCATAATATAATTATTCATAATTTCTTGTGGCTCATTTTTTGCTTTTTTTATTTTCCTGAGATGAGAACCTTGGGATCCTTTTCACTAAATACTTTTTTAGCAAGAAAGAGAAAGGGGAGGAAGAGCAGGAGAAAGGGGGGGGGATGAAAACTTGGCTTTTTCTTTTGAACTAGCTTTAGCTGTTGTGCCACAGGTATTGAAATGAAATGGTTTCCTTTTCATTTTCTACTTTATAATTCAAGTTTTGATTTCTTCTTCATCCTTTATTTTCAAATAGTGGATAAATTGGATTTTGCTTTATGTTTATTCTTAACTTTATTGGATTATTTTTTATAAAGTCTCTACCTTTATTTAAAAAGAAAATATGTTGGCTAATTGAATTTAAATTGAAAGAAGAAAGAAAGAAAGAAAAGAAAGAAAAAAATATTGTGTGTTTCTGTGTAACCCACAATATAATCAATTTTCTATGAACAAATCCCAAAATCTTTTCTCTCGGTTTCAAAGAAACAGAGGTCTATATTCATTACATCATCTTTACTGATTGCATTATATAATTACTTTGTATCCATACTTTTTAAAAAAGATTTTATTTATTCATGAGAGACAGAAAGAGAGAGGCAAAAACACAGGCAGAGGGAGAAGCAGGCTCCCTGCAGGGAACCCAACGTGGGACTCCATCCCCAGGACCCAGGGACCACACCCTGAGCCAAAGGCAGCCGCTCAACCACTGAGCTTCCAGGCATCCCTGCATCCACACTTTTTTACCTGTTTTACCTGTTTAACTCTAAAAGAGACAAACTGAGGTCCTCCACTATAGTTTTATATTTAATACATTCTCCTGGGATTTCCAGTAGTTTTTACTTTATACATTAGCCTCTTTCTTCTTTGGCACATACATAGGGCACCAAAGATGCTGTTTTCATATTTTGTGCTTTTATTATTACATAAAGTTTAAGGTCCTCATCTTATTTACTGTTTCTAACCCTAAATTTTAATTTATCTGATCTTAATAATGCCACTCTCACTTCTTTTTGTTTCTCTGGTCTGGTATCTCTTTCCTCACTCCTTTATTTTCAAGATTTCTTTATTGCTCTAACTATATTTCCTATAGGGATGCCTGGGTGGCTCAGCAGTTGAGCGTCTGCCTTCAGCTCAGGGCATGATCCCAGAGTCCTGGGATCGAGGCCATTTCAGGTCCCCACAGGCAGCCTGCTTCTCCCTCTACCTATGTCTCTGCCTCTCTCTGTGTGTCTCTCATGAATAAATAAAAAAATAAAATCTTTTAAAAAAAGATACTTGTAAACAGTGTATAGTTAAGTGGTATTTTTTTAACTTAGTCTGAAAGTCTCTATCTTTTAATGGGAAAATTCAATCTGTATAATTATAGCATAATGATAGTTGATTTCAATATTTTTGGGATTTATTTATATTTGTTCTTTTTCATTTTCTTTGTTTTGTCATATTAATCCCATTTCCCCTTTTATTTGGAAGTCTTATGATATACTCTATTCAATCAATCATCAACTCTTCTATCAAGATTATACTTGGAGGTAATAACAAATACAACCAGTATCTTAAAGGAAATAGTATAACGAGTGTGTAAGTGTGTGTGTGTGTGTATATATAGTGTGCTGCACTTGAATCTTTGTATTATTTTTCTTGTCAAATTTCTTCTTGTCTCCTCTAGCAGTTTCTGTGTATTCTGTTTATTTTACAGCTGGTTATCGAAAGAGTTGGATTTGGCAGGGTTAGGTAACAGGAAACAATTTAATTTTTTCTAATTATTTTTTTTCGCTGCTAATCCTACAGAATTACTTTGTTTACATATTCCTCCCCAACCCTGAATGAGATCTCTGGGCAATGTTCATAAATTTGCCCTTTTCTCTGTTACAGTCTTGCCTGGCTGGCCACTGGCTGCTGCAGGGTGCCTTTTGATGGATTGTTACTTTTCTAAATTGGCTCGGGGAAGCGCAGGTCTGTTTCTGGCAATATCTAGTGACTACAGTACTCTTAAGGTAAAGTCTTGCCCACTATGCAGTGGTGCTATAGAAGCAAGCAGACCACAATCCCCTGGTGAGGCATCTGAGGGAAAATTCATAGACCTCTGACTACTCAGTTTTCTCAGAGGTTTAGTGGTTCCTTTTGGCCTCTTGGGGCCAGTGAGACCAGAAACACATAGGACCAAAGACAATCTTTCTCTTGGGTAATCCACAGCTCCCCCATGGCCAGCTGGTCTCAGGACAGCACAACCTCCTTCAATGCCTTGTGATTCAGAGTCTGGTCTCCAGGGCCATACACAGATCTCAGCATCGAATTAGGAACCCTGTCTATTCTTGCACCCCACTGCTTGATGACCTCAGCAGCTATTTGGCTTAAAAGATGACAGATGGAAGCTGAGAATAGAAGAGAAAGGTGTAGAGTTTAGGTCAGTACCTTCCCAGAATCCACTGCTCCCAGCTCTCCAGCTGTTTTAGTGAATTCTCAGCCAAATTGAATTTTTAAGTTAATTTAATGTCTTCCTAAAAGATAAAGCTCACAAGTTACAGCAGAAAGTTCAAAAAATAATGAACACAAAAATCCTTAGTTCTAATTTGTGTCTCATTTGAGCTAAAATTCGAATACTATAGTTAGGTCCAGCATTTAATTTCAAAAAGACTGAAGCATAACTTCTGGGAGCATCTTTTAAGATGTTATCTTAAGAGCACAGGAAAGAGTGAAAATAGGAAGGGAATTTTTAATGAATGTTTACTACACTCAAGTACTCAGGTACTGCACATTACTTTTAACACTGAAAATAGTATACTGGGGGTGCCTGGGTGGCTCAGTGGTTGAGCATCTGTCTTTGGCTCAGGTGGTGATCCTGGGGTTCTGGGATGAGTTCTGCATCTGGCTCCCTAAGGGGAGCCTGCTTCTTCCTCTGCTTGTGTCTCTGCCTCTCTCTGTATGTTTCTCATGGACAAATAGATAAAATCTTTTTTAAAATGAAAATAATAATACTGTAATAAGGTATTGCTGTCCCATCTGGGAGTGGAGGGTGGCTAACAGTAACCTGAGGCTCAGACAGTTTATATTCTTTCCCCATGTTTACTCATATATGCCCATATCCAAGATCCACATTTCATTATCCTACACTGGGTATCAGGAAAAATTACCATCATTACTTATGATAGATATAGGTATGTTTTCTATTTCTTGTTATTTTGATTGTTAGTGATTAAAAAGAGTTTGCATTTTATCTTCTAAGCCAGCAGGGTAGTTAGTGAAACTGTTTTGCTTTGCAGTAAGCCTGGGAGGAGAGAAAAGGGGGATGGGGCAGGAGTGGGAGGTGAAGAGACTGGATGACAGCAAGACTAAAGAACAAGAGGATCAATCCCTATTTGTTGGAAAAGAGAAAGATGACTTCATAACTTTGAGTGCTGATGCTGGTTCTCCTCCAGTAATCAGAAGAAAGTTGAAGAGCCAGGAAAGCCTGTATACTCCTTCTCTATCTCCTCTGTACCTGAGCCCAGTCATCTTATCTTAAAGCCTTTTGCTCTTGCTCTTCCCTCATTTACAGAGTTCCCAGTTGCTCCCCTCTTTCCTAACCCCTCCCCACCCATGTTTCCCCTTGTGATACTGTTTTAGAGCCAAAACTTGACTCTCATTGGGAAGAGGTGCCCAAAAGCAGCCTTGGCACATGGTAAAAAAAAAAAAAAAAAAAACCTCCACCCTGAAGTAGAAACAGGAACCCGAACAAATTTATGTCTTCATCTTCGGAAGTTTCCAAAGGCCACCACAGCCTTCCCCTAACAGAAATGTTTCTAATTAAACCTACTTCTCCTTACATACTAACAGCTCAGATTTTTAAAAATTCTTTAAAACAAATGGATTAAAAATAAACTTTTGAAATACAGTTCTTTTCTAATTTGAATTCTGCCTTTGTACTGTTTGGGTTAATTAGAAACAGTAAAACAGCAATATAATAATATATGTAATGTTCAATACTTTATAGGACTTGGTATCACATTTTTTTAGCTTATTTAAGCTATTCTTTTACATTATTTAATAATTTTGAAAAAAGTCAAAGTTATACTTGGAAAAGGCATTATATGGCAAGGAAGTTCCAATGTCTACTAACAAAAAACTATTTTAAAATTTACAGACTTTTTAATTGCGTGAAATGCTAATGTAAGACTATTTTCCAGGGATTATCCAAAATGCTGATACACGATTATTTCCACATGCATCAAGTTAATGGTACATTTGTCTTATTTGATACTCAATTATTAAGCAAGAGTTATTGATGTTATTTGGCTTCTAACAGCAAATTTCCAGAAACAGTCTGTGCCATTTTTGGTCCCAAATCAGACTACTGTAGAAATGCTGATGATTGAGGAATCTAATTGAGATCATAAAAATTCATGAACTAGTTCTTCTTGTTGATAAATATTTCCTAATTTTGTACTTTTATTTACTAAAAATGTTGGCTTTTCTTGAACAGATGACTGTTGACTTGTAATTCCAGTGTCTATGCTTTGCTTTCTTATAGCATCCATTTGCACATTATTTTGGTAAGAATTTCTTCTATGATCTTTGAACGTCATTATTTGATTTTTGTTACTAAATATTGCTGTATAAACAATATTTTCTGAGGTGTCTAATTTTCATTTGACTATTTTAACAAATCATCCAATGGTGTTATATTATTTAATTTATGAACTTCGAGTATAGTTTTTAAAGGCTTTGAGCCATATTTGACAGGTAAGGCACTGAATTTGCTAATTGGTTTTACTGTAGAAAACATTCTTTCCAAGTTGCCATGTCTGGCACTCATTTCTTGAGTAACAGTTTTATCAAAGAAGCCCACAAATTTTTTTGTTAGGCTGGAAAAAGTCTGTGAGAAATCATAGAGTTTGCTCCAGGATATGTTTTCAAATGTCTGCTTACTTGTTTCCTTCTTTAGTTTACCCTCTACAACTCTATGGCCCACTTTAAAAGATAGTGCTCGTATATCTCTTTTCCATGCAGTAGGCATAATTCTTTTAGGTTTGGAAAGAATAATACATTGATCACTAATTAAAGATTTGAGGATTTCACAATTTCTTTCTAAAACAAAATCTGGTCTTTTATGTGGGTAAATGTTTTCCTTTTCCATGGGATAGAGAGGAAGCTTATTTTTTGTCAAAAGTAACATTTGTACATATCCAGTCTCATGGAAAATTATGGGATTTGTGTCATTTTGTTCCTGTGGATTAAAGAAAAGAGTACTTAGTCACCAGTCCAGTGAGTCAAGGTGGCTACCTATATTTTTAAACATGAAAATAAAATAATAAGATATTCTAAAAATGACTACTAAGAAGTTTTTAATATGAACAATAATGGTATTCAAACAAAAAAAAACATGTACTTGTATGTGACATACTTCCTTCTCTTAATATTCTGTCAAAATGTTAGGGGTAAAATCTGAATTTCTGGCCTACTAAAACCCTTTTTGAATAAGTGAGATATGACAAAATAAATACACTTCTTAGATGTGTGAATGTTGTCATTGGAAAAATAGGATAGTTGGTGGGATGGAACATTGTTCTGGCATTTCTTAGGTCCCACATTCAGAAATAAGAAGCATACCAAAAAAAAAAAAAATGAATCTTGAGTCAAAGATCTTAAGAGACATAATTAATTATAAGCCAAAATTGCAAAGGCTGGATATTCTAATAAATAATTCTAAGAATATAAAAATATCTTTACATTATATTTATTCTTGTACTCCAACCCTTACTTAGCACATAAAAAGCCTGAATATATATTTGTGGAATGAAATACCCAAAGTAATATATTGACTTAAAAATAGACTATTTTGTCACAGCAGTAGCAAAATTTGTATATTTGACCTATTCACTAAACTCTTTCCCATATTTCCATTGTAGGGCAAAAAGATTAATTCCAAAGAAACTGGTCAAATATACATATTACCAGTATTTACTTAGCAAACTTTAAGTCAATGATTGCTACCTTTCCCTTAGAAATATAACTAATGAAGTAAGAAACCAGGTTCATCTAGTTGTACATCAGTATACTTAGTGAGAAAGGTATATTATTGTCTACAATTACTAAAAAGATGATGAAAATCTAATTTTACAATCCACTGGGATGTCAGTTTTACCCATTTAGCCACAGTAGTGGAGATTTGTCCTATTTTTGGTCTGTCCAATACCTCTGGGAATTTCCCACCTTACAAATCTATGTACTTTTACATAGAGGCAAAGACTAGCTTTCTAAGCCTCCCTTGAGATTAGAACATAGGCATGTGACCTAGGATCTGCCAATCAGATACACCTGAGATAGTCTTCTGTTCAGAGAAATCAAACACTAGGAAAAGGTGGGCATTATGAAAGCTACTCTAGTGAGAATGGTAGCAGGTATACCTGCTTTGAAGGGCAGCAGTGGCAAAGGTCTTAAAAATAGTATCTCTTGGGATGCCTGGGTGGCTCAGTGGTTGAGCGTCTGCCTTTGGCTCAGGTCATGATCCCGGGGTCCTGGGATTGAGTCCCACATCAGGCTTCCCACAGGGAGCCTACTTCTTTCTCTGTTGTCTTTTCCTTCCTCTCTATGTCTCTCATGAATAAATAAATAAAACCTTAAAAAAAAAAAAAAAAAAAAAGCATCTCCTGCCCAGAATCAAAGTCACAAACTCCATAACAAAGCATGGGTCCTGGTGGAGCAGTCTGGGGTTGTAACTCGGTGACTCCTAACTGTATAGCTTTCAAGCCAGATTGTCTTAGCCTTCCTAGAGACTCTGTGAGCTACCAAATAGCCTTAAATGCATGTTTTTTCTGGTTCAAAAGGCTAAAATAGGGATCCCTGGGTGGCGCAGCGGTTTAGCGCCTGCCTTTGGCCCAGGGCGTGATCCTGGAGACCCGGGATCGAATCCCACGTCGGGCTCCCGGTGCATGGAGCCTGCTTCTCCCTCTGCCTGTGTCTCTGCCTCTCTCTCTCTCTGTGTGTGTGTGTGTGACTATCATAAAATAAATAAAAATTTAAAAAAAAAACAAAAAACAAAACAAAAAGCTAAAATAGATTGTTAGAAAGGTGAAACATAATGCAGTCATTTTTAAAAATGCCATTTTTGTTTTATATTTCTTTTATAATCAAGAAAATTTTATAAACCTTCTTCATAAAGAAAAACACAAAACTTTCAGCTGATGCAAAGGAATCCCCACTTTTGGGGTGGCAGTTCTAAAAAGAGCATTAAGAATCGAAGTGTTGTCACTTTGCAATGTGAAATTGAAAAAGTAAAAAGAATTTTTTAAAAGATTTTATTTATTTATTTATTTATTTATTTATTTATTTATTCATGAAAGACACACACACACACACACAGAGGCAGAGACACAGGCAGAGGGAGAAGCAGGCTCCATGCAGGGAGCCTGACGTGGGACTCGATCCTGGGTCTCCAGGATCATGCCCTGGGCCAAAGGTATGCGCTAAACCGCTAAGCCCCCCAGGAATCCGCAAAAAAGTAAAAGGAATTTATCAAAGATTCCAGTCATTAGAATATAAGATTCCTATAAGGAGTAATTATACACATATTTACTGAACTACAGTAGATATTATTACCATTACCATATGAGAAGTTACTGTCTTTGCTGGACTAATGTTGATTATCTTGGCATTTGGCTTTTTCAATTCATCCTCAAAGCACAAGGGGAGCAAATTTTTCTTTCTTATGGAACAATATTCACTTAATTGATCATTTCTGATGGTTTTGTTTTCTTCTTTGCTAAAATCACCTGTCTGTGGGGGAGATTTTCTTCTGAAAATGAGCACAAGTTCAGCATAAATAATGATAGGGTTGATTTCAGTTTGTCACTTCTTATCTGTCTCTCAATCCCTCAAAGTCACTGCCAATAGTTCCCTCAAATCCAAGCTGAGGTGGAAGCTATACAATAATATATATGCCTCTTTGGCTCTTGAGTGTGGAGGAGATATATTATGGAGGGTGAGGAGAATACCAGGGGTAGATAGATATTTGTCACATTCTTTGTTGAGATTCTGGGGTAAAAAGAGCTTTGCAAGGGCAGCTTCCTAACAACATAGGTTGGCCTCAGCTTTGTTAACAGAATGCAACAGTATGGTATAGTTACAGGCAGAAAGACGATATAGTTTTCATTCCAGATTTCCTTTGGTTCACATAGGACATGGACACTGAGTTTAGTCTTACCAAGTTGGTTGCTATTTCTGGGGTGAGTTAGCCCATATCAAAGGCCTGGCATGAGTGATGGACAGATAAGGTTGTGTTGTGACAGATGCTCAGAGTGTTCTCCCATAGTAATGAGAGTTGAGAATGGACCCTAACCAAGTTCTGAGAGAATAGACCATATATTCATGAACCAAGATGTCCACAGCCACAGAATACCTAGAAATGAGACCAGTAGAGTACAAGGGCATTGACCAAGATGCTTACTGAAGTACCTTTTCCTCAACATCACAAAGTCTAATGGGTATTTCATTTGTTTCCCCAGATATCATCTTAGAAAGAAACAGAAGGACTGAGATAAACTTAGAGAGGCTGTATATGATTGCTCCAAAGTTTAAAACATACTAGGTTAACATGATTTTACTTAGTTTCAGGATCTAATAAGAAAGATAAGAATTTTATATGAAACTACAGAGCTACTTTTCTTACATCCATATGGTAGTCTAATTAAATGTGTCTCTACTAGAAAAACACAATTGTATTCTCTCCATTCATTTTTCTATGTCTTTTTTCCATTTGCCTATGAACTTGAAGCAGATAGAGCATGAGTTCAAGGTATGAATGTGATGCTGACTAGTAGCACACTCTTAGACCAGTCACCGGATCGTAGTACAGGCCTAATGGTAATAAGGTACCCAAATAAATTCATTCTGATCTACTAAAAAATAAAGGGCAGAACTCTTCCTGTTAGAAATATCAATGAACACAATAAAATATGAAAATGTTAAAATAAATTACCTTTTATTGATATAATCTTCTAAGCGACCAGCCAAATCGAATGATTCCTCAGGGTTTTCTCCAGTTTGAGCTGAAATTATAAAATATTTTCATAAAATCCACACATATATCATGGAATTCAGAAAATACCTTACAGAAAATATTTTACAGTGTAAAAAACAATAGAAAGCACCTGGCATAGTGCTTAATCTATATAACTACTTAGTAAGACATTTTTTTTTAAAGTAAGAGTTTATTAAGTGAACAAAACAGAACTGGAAAAGACTGAGGTCAAGGATCTGATGTCTGGCTAAGACACATCAAGAATAAAACTGGCCTTGGAGATTTTTGTGGAAGAAAGACATTCTTAAATTTTCAAATCTTTCCAACATGTAGTCATTATTAGACAATAGGAGGCCTCAGATGGTTAAACACTATTGGTAAAGAGGGATGTTAGTTAGCAGAGATCAAACTGACCTTGCCACCTAGCATGAAGGAAGTGTTTAGGGTTGAACTCTTTCAAATATGCCTGGCAGGCCCTCCAGCATTTTCCTACTTTCTTAGAAGTGTTCCTAGACACATACGCTATTAGCAGTGAATTCAACTTTTCTCTTGCTCTCAGTTTGTGTTCTAGTGCACTGCTTCCCAACATTTATTTATTTAGAGAGAGAGTGCAAGAGTGCAAGCAGGGGGAGGGGCAGAGGGAGAGAGAGATAACTTCAAGCAGACTCTGTGCTGAGAGCAGAGCCTGACACAGGGTTCAACCCTATGACCCTGAGATCAGGATCTAAGCCAAAACCAAGAGTCAGACATCCAACTGACTGAGCCAGCCAGGCACCCTTAGATTATTTTATTTCTGGTGTTTTAGAATCTTGCAGAATTAATCTTTTGCTTTCTTTTTACTGAAGTAAAATTTGCATGCAACTAAATGTACACATTTTACATGTATAGTTTGGTGAATTCTGACAAATATATATACACTCATGGAAGCATCAACAAAATCAAGATATTGAGTGTTTCTATTATTCCAAGATAGCTTCCCTATGCTCTTTTTCAGCAAGTGCATTCAATTTGTTCTGGTCTCTCTTCCAAACACTGGTTATCTCAGGGTTGGATACCAGTTTTGTTCCCTCAATGTATTGTCTTGTCTTAACCAGTCATAGTTCTGTTCCTTTACATTGCATTCTGCGTGATTTTCCTAAATCTGCCCTCTGGATCTTTGATTTGGATGTTTATTCTACTCTTCATTACATTTGATATAATTTAGGTTGTGCTTTATCATTACCAATTACCCTAAAAATATTTTCAGCACTGACAGCACCATTTCATTTTTGACAATTACCTTTTATATCTTTGAATCTTGTTTCACAGAATCCTTATTTTCTTTAATCTCTTGAGCTTATAAAACAGTTATTGTCTAAATTTTTTCCTGTTTCATGGGGTACAATTTCTGTCAGACTGTGACCATTAGCTATCTTTTAAAGTATCTCCTTTATTTGCTACAGGATATTTAAGAAGTCTCATGTCCTTGTTTTTCCATCTACTCATCTTTGAATCAGGACACTTAAATCCAGGCTTGATACTAGTTCAAAAATAATAGAAGGAAATCTTTGGACACTCTGTTTATCTGGATACTGTTAAATTCTCCCCTTAGAAATTAATAGGTGAATCCAGATATTACCGTATGTTACGAATTCAGGCATTCAGCTGCCTGAGCAAGCTAGTGAGGGAGCTGGAGCCCTGAAACATTATGAGGAAATTTGTTTCTGTGCACTATATGTTCTGTGAAACCTCTTCATGACTCTAATGAGGTAGTGATGGTGGTGGACACTCTGTTCATCTATGTGTGAAGTGACATGTGGGTGAGAGTCCTTCACCTCTCTCTTGCAATAAGCAATTCAGTTTGAGGAGGCATTTAGTCAAAGAAAGGCTTCATAACTCTTTCAATATAAATGCATACTATACATATACCTGCAAATAAAGTAGAGTCTTTTTCCTTCTTGTAAGCACTGGGTTGAATCTTGGGTGCAGGATAAATGGTTGTAGGACCCAGTGTTCTTCTACATGCTTGTTTAGTCTGTGAATATAGATCATGCAAAAGTTTAGGATTCTTCACCTGAACATCAGGAGAAAACGAAAACTATCTTAGGAATTATTTCTGTGTATATTGATAAGTAATTTAAATTTGATTATTCACATTTGGCATATCTAAGTATGATAACTAACAGCTGTCTAGGTCTTTAAATGCTTCCAAATATAATGTTTATTTAATCCTCAAAAAACCCCCCTATGATAGGGATGTTAATAACACTTTGTAGAGGAGGAAACAAATCTACAAAAATTTAAAAATTGGACTGTGTTCACACTTTTTGCTAACTTTTATCTTCTTTGTCCTCATTATATTCACATGCAAAATTTATTTGTCCAAATGCAGGGAAAGTCTAAAGTTCAAATACTGAGCAAAAAAACAAAACAAAACAAAACTATCTTTGTTTAAACAGAAACATTACTCATACATAGAGTAGATACAGCAGAATACTTCTGAATGAAGGGGGAGAACTGGAAAAAGTGATCTAACTTTTCCAGGGTTAGGATTCCAGATTGGCTCTAATATAGAGGGAGACTTTGATGAATCTGCTATATCCCTATAAAGATTATTGCTGTTTTTATATTAACAATGAACTTGGTCAGGTTCAAAATACACTCTGTCTCTGGAGCAGCAGCTCAAATTTCAGTTCAGTTGTATCCTTAGCTGGGCTACTTGCAGTCTCCCTAAACATGCATGTTTCAGGGGTTAGTGAGAGACTTGGTTAGTGAGAGACTTGGCTGTCATCTTCGGTTCTTTTCGATTAGTCCCCTCCCTTCACTTTCTAGAAGCTTGGGTTGCCTTGAACATCGCTCTCTGGTTCTTCTCTCCAGAAAAATATATCAGTTTTCTGTTGGAGTTTCAGATGACCCATTAAGTGCCAACTTCATCCACCCTTCAAGCCAAAAGTCATAAAAATAGCAACTTTGCCCCATGCAAATCAGTTACTACAAGTTTCTATGTTTTCTTTTTTTTCTTTTTCACCTGCTTTTGTTCACTCTCTGGGGTCTTCGGGTAATGTGTGTGTGTGTGTGTGTGTGTGTGTGTGTGTGTGTTTTCTGAGTTTCTTGTCCCGAGTTTATAGTCATTGTCTGAGACAGGCTGGTATAATAGGGGCTTACTCAGCCATACTGCATCAGAATTCTCCAGAGCCTTTACTGCTTCCATTATCTTTTCCAATTGCATTGTTCAATACTTGTATGGGAACAATACAATATTATTTATAAATAATAATGGTGATATGTGTCACTCTTGCCATGCCATAGACTAATGTATTATCATTAATATGAAATTGGTTATTGGTTTTTATATAGGTATACTTGTTAAAATTATGCTGATATTCTTTATCATATTAAGCAAGTATTTTCTGTAGTTTTATCAATAGTGGTTATTGAATTTATCAATTATATTTTAAATCTTGGAGCTATTAAAATAATTACAGTTTCTGATGAAACTCTAGACTTAGACTTGGCAGATATTTAGGGTGAGAAGGGAAACAAAAGTTGTAAAGAAGCAGGTTAACTGAAATTCTATGGAATTTCTGAACCAGTTGTCACTTCCTCTATTTCCCACTTATCCTATCCCACATGCAAAGCCGTAGAAAACTGTATTTAATTAACCCCAGGATAAATTCGTGCTCTTCCGTTAATAAACTTCCTGCTAATGTGAGTTTGGTTCCCAGAGTGAAACTCTCTTCTGAAGGACAGACTACCAGTCAGATTACCTGATCTCCACCCTCTTATGCTAAAGTTAAGTTAGCTGGATGAGAATGCTGATGTATACACAGAAAAGTTGGCTCTCAATTCTGGAGAGATGTTTATTTATAAAATTAATGGCAGTTTCATAGAAAGATTAACCCATATCTTGATTCTTAAATATGAACAAATGAAGATTTATCAGGTATGATGAAAATCAATAATTTCAAAAACACCTATTATGATTTTAAAAAAGGGAACACCAACACCAGAAAAGAGATAATTCAAGAAACAGAAAATGACTTCAGAAAATGAACCCTAATATCCTCATAAAATGTTGAGAACAAATATAACAGGAAACTATGAGAAGAAAAAAAACAACTAAGAACAGGAAAGAAATTTAAAGTGTCATTACTGAACCAAAATGAAGTAAAAGGACCAGAATAAAGAGCAACTTTTCAGAGACAAAAAATAGAGAATAGTAATATAGAGGATCAATCCAAGAAATCTAATACCTGACCATTAAAGAACAGAGAAAATAGTGGAAAGGAAATGGGGAAGAAAATAACAGAAACATTTTTTTAAGACCTAAAGAAAGACATTTGACTTTAAAGTGGTCTGTTGAACACTGAGCAGAATGAATTGAAGTAAAATTACAACACTCAGACATATCCTCAAAACATTTCAAAACAACATTGATAAAGGGAAGATCCTAAAAGTTTCCAGAGAAAAAAAGTAAGATCACTTACAAAAGACTGAGAACTTTTCATTAGCAGCATTGAATGGCATAGGACAGTGGGGCAATGTCATCAAAGTTTAGGGGAAAAAATGATTTTATACATATAATTCTACTTAGCTAAACTATCAATCATATACATGGAAAAAATAAATATATGTCCAGGCATCTATGTACCATCCTTAGAGAAGTTTCTTGAAGACATATTCTAGAAAAAAATAAAGATGAAATCCAAGAAATAAGAAGACATGGAGTAGTAGAATTTGGCAACTAAACCAGGAATGGAATGACCCAGTGATAACTGCAGCGCAGGCTTAAAAATAATGGGTCAAATTTAGAACAAAAAGTCACTGAGCTCCAATGAACAATTCCTCCAAGAAGATTGGAATGGGTTCTACTTAATAGAGAGAACAAACAAGGTGTCTCTGTATCCACATAAAATGAGAAAGTTACATGTTTCTTTTTCAGATGCTGCCTATCTTAGAGGTAAAGAACATGTATCAGACTGTTACGTTCTTCCTAGCTCTGTTATTTATAATTGAACTCAGCCAAATTACTTATCTTCTTTGTACCTCTTTTTTCTCATCTATAAAATAGGAATATAGTACTTACTTCATTGAATCATTGGGGATGTAAATTATACATACACATACATATACATACATCCATGTATAGGTGTATGTTTATACTATACAGGTACTTTAAGTACTACATAAATGTTTGGTATTATTACCATTCTCCACATGAAAAAAAAAGGAAGGCAACTAGAATATTCAGGAAAAAATACAGAAGTGTACAGGACAGTCAAGTTCTCAATATGATGTAGACTGACAAATGGCATTAGTTTTTGAGTAACTGATGGAGAATAAAATAAAGGAGTCTTTGTTTTTACATTTTACCCATTGAGAAGAATCGTAATCCTAGCACATTACTTTATTCTACAACGAATGATTATTTGCAATATCATAACAGCATAGATACTGTTTGTGGTTTTGACTTATAGAATTAAGCTATAGACAAAACATGACGGCTTAATCAGAGTTGCAAAATTGACCTCAAAACAATGTCAAAGATATACTTGACTTCAGGACAAAGGTGTGGAGGAGAGCGGGAGAAAAGGATAGGACAGCTAAAGTCTTCATCTTATGTAAAGGGGAATCAGGAGTTAGTGACTGAAGTTGATATAAAAGAAAAATATTTAGATATTTTATTTATCAGTACAAAAGTGAACAATAGAGAAAGCAAAAAAGTAACTATCAAAGATCCAGAAGGAGGGGCACCTGGGTGGCTCGATCTGTTAAGCATCTACCTCCAGCTCAGGTCATGATCGCAGGGTCCTGGGATCAAGCCCCACATTAGGCTCCCTGCTCAGTGGGTAGTTTGCTTCTCCCTCTCCCTCTCCCTCTGTGCTCTCTCTCTTAAATAAATAAATAAAATCTTAAAAAAACAAAAACAAAGATTTAGAAGAAAAAACAAGGGGAGACGTGTAGGGTAGTATAAATAAGTTAATTCAAATATGTTTTACTGATTATTCAGTAGATAATATTTAAAGTAGATAAATTTAAAAAATAGTACTAGAAGCTCATTTTTTAAAATTATGGAGTTAATTATAAGAGGAATTACACCCCCCACACCACACCCCACCCCTGGCAAAGTTAAACATGGTTACGTTTGAAAAGGGGAAATTAGAACAACAAATATGGGATGGAGGTGCTTTGTGTTCTTATTAGCTTTCCTGTATTATTTAATTTTTTAAAAGTCAAATGAATATTTCAATTTATTTTTTAAATTAAAATGTTGCATGTTTTCTAAAAGATGCTAATAAATTTATTATAATAATTATTTAAAGATTGTATTTATTTATTTGAGACAGAGAGAGAAAGCATAAGTGGGGAGGAGGGTCCGAGGGACAGGGAGAAGCAGACTCCCCACTGAGCAGGGAACGCCATACAGGGCTTCATCTCAGGACCCCGAGATCTTGACCTGAGCCAAAGGCAGATACTTAACCCACTGAACCACCCAGGCACCCTGCTAATAAATTTATTATTATGAGTAAACTTGTGATGTTACAATATATATATCTTGAAAGATTTTTATTAAACATGAACCTAAATAAAACATGTTGTCAAACCACTATGTTGTACACTTAAAGCTAATGTAACATTGAATATTATAGTACAATACTTCAATTATACTTCAGTAAAAAAAAAAAAAAGTCAGTATTGTTGGTTCCAAACCTGTTTATGGTAATTATTACTGTAATTATATACTTTAAATAACCATAGCATGCTCAAAAAAAACAAAAAACAAAAAAACGGTCTTGGATACACACGAGAAGATTACAAATGGATACATATTTTCATATTTTAAATTAAAATGAAATATTTGTTATGCATGCATAGTTTTTTATGATGTCCTGTTTTAACTGACTTTATGATAATTTCTTCCTTATCATATTCGATAAATAATTTCTGCTGTATGGACTGTCAGGCAAATAATATATTATTTTCTGCATTTTCTCTGTACATAAAGTTTTAGTAATATCAAAGATGAAATCACTTTAAAATTTTATGTTTTTGAATCCTAAAATACATTTGAATTTGGGATTTATAGAAGTATATGTAAAATTGTTAGTGTTAATCTGAATTTCTTCCAAGTAATTGTTAAGTGGACAAATTTAACCTACCTCAGCTGTGTCCTTAAGATAAAGAAAAGGTCTAAAAGATCTTGATTTCAGATTTTCTTTCACTGGCTCTAAAGAAACAAATCCAAACATAAATGATATTTCCATACTATTAGACTACTTCTAATTTTACTACCAATAAACTATTTCTCTACTTCTAGCAAACTTTTTAGAAATGTAATTTGATAAACTTAGGTGCTTACATATTACCTTTACATTTTCAAAGCTAAATGTATCCTAATTTGCTTTTAAAATGAGTTTCTATTAATAGAATATAACTTTTAGTTATTTATTTCTGACTATTATCAAACTGTGGGGGTCAGAACTGGGTTTTGCATTCTGCAAATATATATATTATTTGGTTCCAGAGATTTACAGGTAGAGAGGAATTTTGCCTCAGGAGGAATCATACCTTTAGTCTCAGTCATGTCTAATTTGGATAATACTTAGGTAAGACTCTGGGTTTTAACAATAACATAAAAGTCAGATGTCAGTAAAATAATTGAAGTGTTCTAAGATCCTTTTATTGTCTAGAATGAGGGTAACACTAGATTTTAAAAGGTTGCATATTGTAATTTCTAGAGTAATCATTTAAAGAATAGAAACAGAGTATATAACTTCCAAATTAATAAAGAGGAAAAGTGAAACTTAAAAAATTCAATCCTAAAGAAAACATGAGAAGATAGAAATATAAAACCAATTGAATAAATAAAAAAACAAAATAAGATAGCAAAGTTAAATCTAAAGATATCAGTAATTAACTGTAAATAGACTAAGCACTCCATTTTTTTTTATTTTATTTTTTTATTTTTTTCACTCCATTTTAAAGCAAAGATTACCACAGTAGATTTTAAAATTTAATAGTATGATATTTACAAGAGATAAATCTATATTGCAGTGTTACAAGAAGGTAATAAAATGGTGGAAAAGATATGGTAGCCAAAAGAAAGCTAGGGCAACTACAGTAATACTGGATAGTAAGACAATTGCTTTATAATGAAAAAGGGTTCAATTCACTAGAAACATAATAATTCTAAATTTTATGTAACTGATAACATCATCTAAACTACATTTAAAAATCCATAAATCAAAATTTTACACTACAAGGAAAAATAGAAGCCTGAAATTTCTCATTGGCAGAATAAGCAAACAGAAAAATCAATAAGGATATAGAGAGTTAAAATATACAGTGAGAAAATTTGACCTAAAAGACATATACAGAACATTGTACTCAACTACTATAGGATATACAGTATTTTCAAGCACATCAGAGCATTTGCAACAATTTACTATATATTGAGTCATGTTAACTAATTACATAGGACTGAAATCATATGGAGTATATCCTAACACAACCCTGTCATTGTGCTAAAAAGTTATAGTCAAAAGATAATTAGAAAAGTTTCAAATGTTTTGAAAGAAGACATATGCTTCTAAATAACGAACGGGTCAGAGAAAAAAATCATAATGGAAAATAGAAAATATCCATGATATTCTTGGATAACAAAGTTGGAAGTCTTGCTCTATCAGATTCAAGAGTTATTTTAAGCTACATAAACTAATGTGGTATAGTATTAATGATAAATAGACAAATAAATAGAATAAGAGCCCCAAAGAGCCCTGAGCATTAGGAAAAGAATAGCCTTTTAAATTACATAAATAACTGTATATTCACATGAAAAAAATTATATTTGACCCTTACCTCACTCAAAATTTAATTTTGGGTAGACTTTAGGCCTACATATAAAAAGAAGAATTATTATATTTTATAAGATAAATAGGAGAAAGTCTTCATGACCACAAAGTAGAGAAACATTTCTTTTTTTTTTTAAGATTTTATTTATTTATTCATGAGAGAGAGAGAGAGAGGCAGAGACACAGGCAGAGGGAGAAGAAGGCTCCACGCAGGGAGCCCGACGTGGGACTGGATCCCAGGTCTCCAGGAGGATCAGGCCCTGGGCTGAAGGCGGCGCTAAACCGCTGAGCCACCCGGGCTGCCCAACATTTCTTAAATATGGTACAAAAAGTACTAATCAAATGGGGAAAGATTTGGTGTATTTGACTTTATTAAAGTCAAAGAACGTCTGTCTATCAAAAAGGCACCAAAGAGTGAAAAACAAAACAAAACAGAGAAAAGGGAAGATATTCACAACACGTAAAACCAACAAAAAACTAGTAACCAGAATACATGAAGAAATCTATAAGAAAAGGACAAAAACTGGGACACCTGGGTGGCTCAAAGGTTGAGCGTCTGTCTTTGGCTCAGGTCTTGATCCCGGGGTGCTGGGATTGAGTCCTGTATCAGGCTCCTGATTCTTCCTCTGCTGATGTCTCTGCATCTCTCACGAATAAATAAATAAAATCTTAAAAAAAAAAAAAAAAAACAGAAAAGGACAAACCTACTTTTAAAATGAGGTAAGGGGCATGTGGGTGGCTCAGTCAGTTAAGCATCTGACTCCGGCTTGGGTCATGTTCTCAGGATCCTAGGATCAAGCCCTGGGTCAAGCCCTACTTCAGGCTCTGCACTCAGTGGGGTGTCTGCTTCTCTTTCTCCCTCTGCCCCTCCCCCTGCTCATGCGCACTCTCTCTGAAATAAAAAAAAGAATCTTTAAAAATAAAATGAGTTAAAGCTCAGGTGATTTCCAAAAGTGTAAATTTAATTGATCAACAGTCTTACAAAAAAGTTCTCAAACTTATTGGTAATCATGGAAATGTAAATTGAAACATAATGATATACTATTATGTATACTAATATAAAAATTGAGCAATTTTGAATGTTAACAAGAAAGCAGAACAAAAAGAGCTCTCACAAATCTGATAGGAGTACAAATTGGTACAAATACTTTGGATAGTTTGCCAGTATTTATGATAGTTGAAGATAAGTATATTTGGCAATATAAATCCTAGATAGACACTCTCAAGAAAATTTTACAGCAGGATGCATAAACAAGAATGTTTATTCATCATTGTAATGGTCGACAAACTAAAACCCAAAAATTTCATCAGTAGAATAGATAAATTGTGATATACATTTGATCCTGGAACAACATAGGCTGAACTACCTGAGTTCACTTACACATGGATTTTTTTGATACAGTATAGTACTCTTATGATTTTCTTTTTTTTTTTAAGATTCATTTATTTATTCATGAAAGACACAGAGAGAGAGGGGCGCAGAGACAGGCAGAGAGATAAGCAGGCTCTGTGTAGGGAGCCCGACATGGGGCTCAATCCTGGGACTCCAGGATCATGCCCTGGGCCAAAGGCAGATGCTTAACCGTTGAGCCTCCCAGGTGTCCCATGATTTTCTTAATAACGTGTTTTCTTTAGCTTATTTTATTATAAGAATATGGCATATAATACATATAAAATATGTGTTTATGTTATTGGAAAGTCTTCTGGTCAACAGTAAGTTATTAGTTAAGTTTTGGGGGAATCAAAAGTTACATGTTGATTTTTAACTGTGCAGTGGATTCAGTCTCCCTCACCCCCATGTTGTTCAAGGGTCAACTGTACACTATTTTAATGATGGAGAAGATAAATTAAGAGGAGAGACTGAAGAGTAATAGAGTAGGAAAACAAGAATAGGAGTTCCAAAATCCCAAAGAAGAGATTAAGAAGGAGGGAGTGATCAACCAACTATATTTATATTGAGAAGTGGAAGAAAATGAAAACAGAAATATTATTTGGACTTAGCAGTGGAGATCATTGATACTCTTGATCAGAGTCGCTTCAGTGGATGGTGGAGAAATCAGGCTGGAGTTGTCTGAGGTTTGAACAAATGTTGAGGAAATAGAGACATTGTATGTAAACAAATCCTTTGAGAATTTAGATGATGAAGTGTTTCAGAGAAATGAATCAATATGGGGCAATGTGGAGTCAAGGAGCCTCAATCAAAGGGGCAGTGAGAATGATTCAATTGCGTGGTTCTTTGATAATCACAGAGAAAGAAAAACAAAGGCAACACAAAACTCTAAAATTCTCTGAACTTTTGCAGGGCTAGTTCCTAGCTTAGAGATTCCTTAAATTTTGAAGAAAGTAAATTTCTTTACTTTAATCTCTGTAAAGTAAGTTTTTATTAAGCACGATGCCCATAGTTAACTGATTTCTTTTTTTAACAGTGACAAGAAAACTCAGTGTTGACATGAAGGAAACTCAGATATTTTCTTTCTAGAAAAATAAACATTAAAATGTATTCTTAATTTGTGACTTCTAGATATTGTCCATTCTGATATTTAACATATCTTAGGAAATTCTTCTGTATAGCTTACTGAAATCTTTGACACTGCAGTTATAAGCCATATACTTTCAAGCAAATTCTTTCAACAGACATCAAATCATGGAGGACTTTTAAGAAACACATTAATAAATAATAAAGTATATAATAAAAGCACTCATTAATAAAGACGCATGTTACACAGAGCATTACCTATTGACTTGCTTTCTTGAGTTCTTATATCTGTTGGTACAAAGTGTGGTTCTAAATTTAACTTTCCAAAATCACTCTTTCTAGGTTCAGGCTCATTTTTGAAGCAGATATATCTAGAAATAATAAAATTAATCTAAATTAAAAGAATCAGAAAAATCTATGGAACCAATCTAAAAAATTAACTTGGAGAAATGTGGTTAAGTCCCAGTTATATAGATCAGATGTTATTGAAGTTAATAATATTATAATACAAAATGTGAAAGAATGGGACTGAGCCAGAGCTGACAATATTAGTGATAATCACTTGAAGTAGAGACAGATAGGAAACTGCTGTTGTCATAGGATTGAGGGCACTCTAGAAAACTATAGTTCACAAGCGGATTAACCCCTTAAAATATTCTGGAAATACATTAAATGAGATATTGGGGACATTGTCAGATCTGAGTTAAAGTCATGGGACACAGTTAACAATCAGTTCAGATACCAAAATAGTAGACTAGACTCCTAACTCTGGGAAACAAACTAGGGGTGGTGGAAGGGGAGGAGCGCGGGGGGTGGGGGGAATGGGTGACGGGCACTGAGGCGGACACTTGACGGGATGAGCACTGGGTGTTTTTCTGTATGTTGGTAAATTGAACACCAATAAAAATTTATAAATAAAAAAAAGAAAAAAACCCAAAATAGTAGACTAGATAGGATCACAGCATTTATTTATTGTAAAGGAAAAATTTCCCCT
Organism: Vulpes lagopus; assembly: GCF_018345385.1. Lineage (NCBI taxonomy): Eukaryota > Metazoa > Chordata > Mammalia > Carnivora > Canidae > Vulpes > Vulpes lagopus. The sequence goes on along the minus strand of NC_054833.1, from coordinate 69,857,118 downwards.
AAATCCTTTAACTGACAATATAATGAAGTTAATACTATTATATAATTCATGTAATACTATTCGTCTAATACCATTCTGACCACTAAATGCTGGAAAAACCCATGACTCAGTCTTCCAAACTCAGAAACTCACCTTCAGTTGATATCATCCCATCTCACATCTTTACATATTATCTATAGGCTGATGTCCCCCAGATTTATAATTATTATTTATAAGCCCTCAAACTCTTCCCTGAGCTCCTGATTTATATATCCAACAGCTACATGACTTCTGCAGTTAGCTTTGTTATAGACATCTTAAGCTAAACCCATTCAAAACCACATCCTTGCTTTTGCTTCCTTCCCAATCTATTCCTCTTTGAGGCTTCCCCAGCTCCATTCAACCAGAAGTGTAGGCCAAAAACTTGACAATATCTTTGATTTCTCTTTCTCTCATTCCCCATTCCCAACTGTCACCAAACCTCACTAGATCTTTCTTAGAAACGCATCCCAATCTACTTCTTTCCGTGTTACTTCTACTCTAGTCCAAGACACCTTCATCTCCCATCTGAGCTACTTCCATGTGTCTCTCACCTTCTGTTGGCTTTCTCTGCTATCACTCATCCTCTATAGTCTATTCCTAGTGCAACCATGGTGGCACCCTTAAAATATAAATGTGATTGCCATTTCCCTCCAATTATTTCCTACTAGACTCAAAGTTCAAAATTCTCACTCCAAGACAGAAACTGTCTCCCCATTTTTCATGTTTCTAAGTAGAGGAACTTCCATTAAATGCCCTTCCAGGCCTCTCTCTGTGCACTACCCCCCCCCCTCCCCCGCCCTGCCCTGCCCTGCCCTGCCCTGGAAGCAAAGTGCTGTTTGGTTTAAGGAAGCAACTTAAGCTCACATTTCAGGACCATAGTACTTGCTCATCCCTCTGCCTGTAATACTCTTCCTCTAGCTATTGCTAAGGGTTACTCCCTTAAGTTATAAGAGTATTTTGTTAAGAGTACTCAAATTTCCATCTCTTCAGAAAGGTCTTTTCTGTCCACTTCTCTATCTAAAATAGTAATCCCTATCAATCTTAATTCCATTAATTTACTCTATTTTTCTTCACAGCATCTATCACTAGTGGATTTATATTATATATTCATTTGTTCATTTAGTTTAATATCTGTCTCCTCACCTTATCCCAAAAGATAAATTGAGGGCAGAGTTTGTTTTGTTCACTGTTGCATACTCAGCACCTAGAACAGTGACTGGCGTACAGTACATGTGTAATAAATGTGTTGAGTGCACAAATTGTTCTGGTAAATTTTATTAAACTTTCTTATAATCTTATAATTCCAATGAAATTTTAGTTTATTCTCTTTGGGTTTTTCAGTAAACAATTATTTAATATTCATAAAATAATTTATCTGTTCTTTTCAAAACATTTATATTTTTGTCTTATATTCTAATTTAATATCATTGGCAAGTGCTTCTAGAAGAGTGTAGGATACTAGTGAGAATGGGCATCCTTCTGCTTCTTATTTAAAAGGGAATGTGTCAAGTGTTCCACCCCAAGCATGATGTTGGCTATACACTCTCATTAAGAAGATATCTTTTTTAGCCTTATCTTACTAAGGCATTTTTCAAATACATTTGCAGAATATATAGAGGTGTTTGGATATGGATATCCTTATGGTGAACCAAAGAGCATGGACTTCAGAGTTGGACCTTACTTGCATCTTGACTCTATGTGAATTTCTGCAGAATATTGATTTCCTCTGAATCTCAGTCCTTCACAGGCCAAATGTGGGTAATAACTATCTTACAGGTTAGTGTAAGAATTACGTAAAATGAAGTCTAGAAAGTGCTTAGCAAGTGTTCGTGATATAGTAAAAGGTCAGTGAGTAGTACTTTTTACTATTCCCAAAATTTACTCCACTTAGTCATAGTAGAGTAATGTTTATTTAATATAGTGTTAGATTCTACTTTGTTAATATAGTAAGTTATTGAAAGGCACTTATCCTGTTGTTTTAGAATGGATGACCAGATGATTTTTTATCTAAGGCTGAGTAAAAGGAACAAAAAATAGCCTGTATTCTACAAAGACCCACCAATATTTGGGGCCATTCTCCTCAAGGAGCAGAAAACTGTAGTGGGGTAGGGGGTGCATATCAGAATTATCTCATTGACCTCATAGAGTTGGCTGTGGCTTTCCCCTCTCTTTTCAGTGTCAGAGTGAGCAGAGATGCTTAGGGTTTCCCAAGGAATCACTTACAAAGACTGACTCCTTCAAAAGGCAGAGGCTGACATCTCATTTCTCAGCTGCACATCTGTTAGTACACTTATGGATTTGCCTTATGTCTATCTATATAAAAACAAATTTGCAGAGTGGAGTGAGGAGGAGAAATCACAGCACACTGTATCCCATTGTGTGGCATGGCAAGGATGCTTGAGTTTCTGAGGGGGAAAATGGACATTGAGGTTGTAACTGGGCTTGGGCCATTTTGTTGGTACCTCACATAGATTGCTGACTGGCAGGCTAGTGATCCTTAACAAAAGAAGTTGTGACATATACGAGAGAGAGTAAGAGTTGAGGATGAAAACAAAAAGTAAGAGTTGAGGATGAATTTGAAAAGGTGTGGCTGAAGGAAGCTCTCTTTGGTTAGGGAACTGGTCTGTCTGAGCCACTGTCACCTGTGCCTCATTAAAGAGCTAGGCTCTTTTTTGTCTTCTTGCAACCAGATGATTGTAAGGACTGTAAGGATTACAATTTCTGGAGGGCAAGCGCTATGTCTAATATAAAAATTCTGTGGCTCTTCTTCCCTTGGGACAAACACCACCTACCATGCCATCACCAAGTGCCTAACACAATGCTTACTACATAAGCACATAGGAAAAGCTTTTTTTTTCAATTAAGATATATTTGACATATAACATTGTATTTGTTTTATGTATACAACATAATTATTTGATATATGTATATATTGTAAAATGAACACCACAGTAAGTCTAGTTAATATCCATCATGATACAGAGTTAAAAACTTTTCTTTCTTATGGTGAGAACTTTTAAGTTCTACTCCTTTAGCAATTTTCAAATATGCAATATAGTATTGTTGACTATAGTCACCATGCTGTACATTATATCCTCAGTAATTATTTATCTTGTAAACTGGAAGTTTCTGTCTTTTGACCATCCTCACCCATTTCATCAGGAAGGCTTTTTTTGACTAGAATAGGCTGGAGGATGACAACTGAGAAAGAAGATGGTAGCAGTAGATAGGTAAGTAAGAAACATTGTCTTTTCCTTCTCCCTCCTCTCTTGCTCCCATAGAGGGCTGGGGGTGACGTTGGGAGGCACGGTGCTGTTTATACGGCATGGTTAATAAATGTTTAATAACCTTTTCTCCAAGTGTAGTTCCAACATGAATGTTGATTGATAGTTTTATTTACTTTAAAGAATAACATGAAAATGAAAAAATAAAGACATTGGAACTTCACTCCTTCATCAATGACATAAGCTACTTTTTTCTGAGCCAGATAATTTTTGAATATTAGAATATATCCTCAATTTTGTGTGCTATTCAGAGTATAATGGCTACAGGCAAGACAAACTTTGAAGTTTAGTCTTCATCAACATTTTCTCCCTCACTTTCTTAAATCTAGACAAATAAAAAGTCAAGCCCCCATTTGTAATCTTTGTTAATATTTGTGGCATAAATACACACATAATTGATTTCAAGCTACTGATGGGACATTGCTGAATGTGGAATTGGAAAGAAATATGTAGTACTGTGATAATTATACAGTAGTTCCACCATATGGATATAATAAATGAAAATGATTTAAAACACAGATAATAGTAAAATGTAGTAAAAGAATTAGAAAGGGATAGGGGATCACTGGGTGGCACAGCGGTTTAGCGCCTATCTGGCCCAGGGCGCGATCATGGAGACCCGGGATCAAATCCCACGTCGGGCTCCCGGTGCATGGAGCCTGCTTCTCCCTCTGCCTGTGTCTCTGTCTCTGCCCCTCTCTCTCTCTCTCTCTCTCTCTCTCTCTGTGTGTGACTATCATCAATAAATTAAAAAAAAAAAAGAAAGGGATGTATTTGAGTATGTCTTTGTTTTTATTATGTCACTGAAATTTTAATTTACTTAGTTTAACTTTTAATAATAACTTAGCCATTTCACAAAATTCCTGAAAATTCAATAGTCAGCTCTAACAAATTGGTAGGAGCTGGTTCTAGTACACCGATTTTCCCATGCAAGAAGCAGAAAAGATTAGAAGAAGAAAGAAGCGGAGGTGTGCTAGCTTAGCTCCTGTGATGTCAATAGACTGGCTAGACAGGGTAGAGAAAGCTTCAAGTAGCATGTGGATCAAAATACCAAATTGGACAGACTTTTGTTAATTTTTTTATTATTTTTTTTGGATAGACTTTATTTTATTTTTTTATTTATTTACTTTATTTATTTTTATTTTTTTTAATTAATTTTTATTGGTGTTCAATTTACCAACATACAGAAAAACACCCAGTGCTCATCCCATCAAGTGTCCGCCTCAGTGCCCATCACCCAATCCCCTCCAACACCCGCCCTCCTCCCCTTCCACCACCCCTAGTTCGTTTCCCAGAGGTAGGAGTCTTTATGTTCTGTCTCCCTTCCTGATATTTCCCAACATTTCTTTTCCCTTCCTTTATATTCCCTTTCACTATTATTTATATTCCCCAAATGAATGAGAACATACACTGTTTGTCCTTCTCCGATTGACTTATTTCACTCAGCATAATACCCTCCAGTTCCATCCACGTTGAAGCAAATGGTGGGTATTTGTCGTTTCTAATGGCTGAGTAATATTCCATTGTATACATAAACCACATCTTCTTTATCCATTCATCTTTCGATGGACACCGAGGCTCCTTCCACAGTTTGGCTATTGTGGCCATTGCTGCTAGAAACATCGGGGTGCAGGTGTCCCGACGTTTCATTGCATCTGAATCTTTGGGGTAAATCCCCAACAGTGCAATTGCTGGGTCGTAGGGCAGGTCTATTTTTAACTCTTTGAGGAACCTCCACACAGTTTTCCAGAGTGGCTGCACCAGTTCACATTCCCACCAACAGTGTAAGAGGCTTCCCTTTTCTCCGCATCCTCTCCAACATTTGTTGTTTCCTGCCTTGTTAATTTTCCCCATTCTCACTGGTGTGAGGTGGTATCTCATTGTGGTTTTGATTTGTATTTCCCTGATGGCAAGTGATGCAGAGCATTTTCTCATGTGCATGTTGGCCATGTCCATGTCTTCCTCTGTGAGATATCTCTTCATGTCTTTTGCCCATTTCATGATTGGATTGTTTGTTTCTTTGCTGTTGAGTTTAATAAGTTCTTTATAGATTTTGGAAACTAGCCCTTTATCTGATAGGTCATTTGCAAATATCTTCTCCCATTCTGTAGGTTGTCTCTTAGTTTTGTTGACTGTATCCTTTGCTGTGCAAAAGCTTCTTATCTTGATGAAGTCCCAATAGTTCATTTTTGCTTTTGTTTCTTTTGCCTTTGTGGATGTATCTTGCAAGAAGTTACTGTGGCCAAGTTCAAAAAGGGTGTTGCCTGTGTTCTCCTCTAGGATTTTGATGGACTCTTGTCTCACATTTAGATCTCTCATCCATTTTGAGTTTATCTTTGTGTATGGTGAAAGAGAGTGGTCCAGTTTCATTCTTCTGCATGTGGATGTCCAATTTTCCCAGCACCATTTATTGAAGAGACTGTATTTCTTCCAATGGATAGTCTTTCCTCCTTTATCGAATATTAGATGACCGTACATTTCAGGGTCCACTTCTGGATTCTCTATTCTGTTCCATTGATCTATGTGTCTGTTTTTGTGCCAGTACCACACTGTCTTGATGACCACGGCTTTGTAGTACAACCTGAAATCTGGCATTGTGATGCCCCCAGCTATGGTTTTCTTTTTTAAAATTCCCCTGGCTATTCGGGGTCTTTTCTGATTCCACACAAATCTTAATATAATTTGTTCTAACTCTCTGAAGAAAGCCCATGGTATTTTGATAGGGATTGCATTAAACGTGTAAATTGCCCTGGGTAACATTGACATTTTTACAATATTAATTCTGCCAATCCATAAGCATGGAATATTTTTCCATCTCTTTGTGTCTTCCTCAATTTCTTTCAGAAGTGTTCTATAGTTTTTAGGGTATAGATCTTTTACCTCTTTGGTTAGGTTTATTCCTAGGTATCTTATGCTTTTGGGTGCAATTGTAAATGGGATTGACTCCTTAATTTCTCTTTCTTCAGTCTCATTGTTAGTGTATAGAAATGCCATTGATTTCTGGGCTTTGATTTTGTATCCTGCCACGCTACCAAATTGCTGTATGAGTTCTAGCAATCTTGGGGTGGAGGCTTTTGGGTTTTCTATGTAGAGTATCATGTCATCTGCGAAGAGGGAGAGTTTGACTTCTTCTTTGCCAATTTGAATGCCTTTAATGTCTTTTTGTTGTCTGATTGCTGAGGCGAGGACTTCCAGAACTATGTTGAACAGCAGTGGTGAGAGTGGACATCCCTGTCTTGTTCCTGATCTTAGGGGAAAGGCTCCCAGTGCTTCCCCATTGAGAATGATATTTGCTGTGGGCTTTTCGTAAATGGCTTTTAAGATGTCGAGGAAAGTTCCCTCTATCCCAACACTCTGAAGGGTTTTGATCAGGAATGGATGCTGTATTTTGTCAAATGCTTTCTCTGCATCTAATGAGAGTATCATATGGTTCTTGGTTTTTCTCTTGCTGATATGATGAATCACATTGATGGTTTTACGAGTGTTGAACCAGCCTTGTGTCCCAGGGATAAATCCTACTTGGTCATGGTGAATAATTTTCTTAATGTGTTGTTGGATCCTATTGGCTAGTATCTTGTTGAGAATTTTTGCATCCATGTTCATCAGGGATATTGGTCTGTAATTCTCCTTTTTGGTGGGATCTTTGTCTGGTTTTGGAATTAAGGTGATGCTGGCCTCATAGAACGAATTTGGAAGTACTCCATCTCTTTCTATCTTTCCAAACAGCTTTAGTAGAATAGGTATGATTTCTTCTTTAAACGTTTGATAGAATTCCCCTGGGAAGCCATCTGGCCCTGGACTCTTGTGTCTTGGGAGGTTTTTGATGACTGCTTCAATTTCCTCCCTGGTTATTGGCCTGTTCAGGTTTTCTATTTCTTCCTGCTCCAGTTTTTGTAGTTTGTGGCTTTCCAGGAATGCGTCCATTTCTCTAGATTTCCTAATTTATTGGCGTACAGCTGTTCATAATATGTTTTTAAAGTCGTCTGTATTTCCTTGGTGTTGGTAGTGATCTCTCCTTTCTCATTCATGATTTTATTAATTTGAGTCTTCTCTCTCTTCTTTTTAATAAGGTTGGCTAATGGTTTATCTATCTTATTAATTCTTTCAAAGAACCAACTCCTGGTTCTGTTGATCTGTTCCACAGTTCTTTTGGTCTCGACTTCATTTAGTTCTGCTCGAATTTTAATTAATTCTCTTCTTCTGCTGGGGGTGGGGTCCATTTGTTGCTTTTTCTCTAGTTCCTTTATGTGTAAGGTGAGCTTTTGAATTTGAGTTCTTTCCAGTTTTTGAATGGATGCTTGTATTGCGATGTATTTCCTCCTCAGGACTGCTTTTGCTGCATCCCAAAGATTTTGAACGGTTGTATCTTCATTCTCATTAGTTTCCATGAATCTTATTAATTCTTCCTTAATTTCCTTGTTGACCTTTTCATCTTTTAGCAGGATGGTCCTTGACCTCCACGTGTTTGTGGTCCTTCCAAACTTCTTGTTGTGATTAAGTTCTAATTTCAAGGCATTATGGTCTGAGAATATACAGGGGACTATCCCGATCTTTTGGTATCGGTTCAGACCCGATTTGTGACCCAGTATGTGGTCTATTCTGGAGAAAGTTCCATGTGCACTTGAGAAGAATGTGTATTCAGTTGAGTTTGGATGTAAAGTTCTGTAGATATCTGTGAAATCCATCTGGTCCAGTGTATCATTTAAAGCTCTCGTTTCTTTGGATATGTTGTGCTTAGAAGACCTATCTAGTATAGAAAGACCTAGATTGAAGTCACCAAGTATAAGTGTATTATTATCAAAGTATTTCTTCAGTTTGGTTATTAATTGGTTTAAATATTTGGCAGCTCCCACAGTCGGGGCATATATATTGAGGATTGTTAAGTCCTCTTGTTGGATAGATCCTTTGAGTATGAGATAGTGTCCCTCTTCATCTCTCACTATAGTCTTCGGGGTAAATTTTAATTTATCTGATATAAGGATGGCTACCCCTGCTTTCTTTTGAGGACCATTTGAATGGTAAATGGTTCTCCAACCTTTTATTTTCAGGTTGTATGTGTCCTTCTGTCTAAAATGAGTCTCTTGTAGACAGCAAATAGATGGGTCCTGCTTTTTTATCCAGTCTGAAACCCTGCGCCTTTTGATGGGGTCATTAAGCCCATTCACGTTCAGAGTTACTATTGACAGATATGACTTTAGTGTCATCATATCTATTCAGTCCTTGTTTTTGTGGATTGTTCCACTGAACTTCTTCTTGAAGGGGAATTTTAAGAGTCCCCCTTAAAATTTCTTGCAGAGCTGGTTTGGAGGTTACATATTCTTTCAGTTCCTGCCTGTCTTGGAAGCTCTTTATCTCTCGTTCCATTTTGAATGAAAGCCTTGCTGGATAAAGTATTCTTGGTTGCATGTTCTTCTCATTTAGGACCCTGAATATATCCTGCCAGCCCTTTCTGGCCTGCCAGGTCTCTGTGGAGAGGTCTGCTGTTACCCTAATATTCCTCCCCATAAAAGTCAGGGACTTTTTTTCTCTTGCTGCTTTAAGGATCTTCTCCTTATCTTTGGAATTTGCAAGCTTCACTATTAAATGTCGAGGTGTTGAACGGTTTTTGTTGATTTTAGGGGGGGATCTCTCTATTTCCTGCATCTGAATGCCTGTTTCCCTTCCCAGATTAGGAAAGTTTTCAGCTAGGATTTGTTCAAATACATATTCTGGCCTTCTGTCCCTTTCGGCGCCCTCGGGAACCCCAATTAAACGTAGGTTTTTCTTCCTCAGGCTGTCATTTATTTCCCTTAATCTATCCTCATGGTCTTTTAATTGCCTGTCTCTTTTTTCCTCAGTTTCCCTCTTTGCCATCAACTTGTCTTCTATGTCACTCACTCGTTCTTCCACCTCGTTAAGCCTCGTCGTTAGGACTTCTAGCTTGGATTGCATCTCATTTAATTGATTTTTAATTTCTGCCTGATTGGATCTAAATTCTGCAGTCATGAAGTCTCTTGAGTCCTTTATGGTTTTTTCTAGAGCCACCAGTAGCTGTATAATAGTGCTTCTGAATTGGCTTTCTGACATTGAATTGTAATCCAGATTTTGTAACTCTGTGGGAGAGAGGGCTGTTTCTGATTCTTTTTTTTTGAGGTGAGGTTTTCCTTCTAGTCATTTTGCTCAGTGCAGAGTGGCCAAAAACAAGTTGTATTGGGAAAAGGAGAAAAAGAGAGAGAAGGAAAGAAAAGAGAAAAAGAAAAAAGAGAAAGAAGAAAAAAGGGGGGGAAAGAGAAGAAAAAGAGAAAGAGAAAGAAAAAGAAAGAAAGGAGGAAAAAAAAAAGGGGGGTTGGGGTGGGGGAAGCAATCAGAAATCAAGAAGAAAGAAAGAAAAAAAAGCACAAAACAAAACAAAAACAAAAAAACACGGGGGAGTATCTTCCGATTCTGTACACTTTAAGTCCCTTGACTTCCCCTGGGCCTGGTCCGTCTCGCTGGTCTTCTGAGGGAGGGGCCTGTTGTGCTGATTCTCAGGTGTTAGCACTTGGGGGAGCTGCTCTGCATCTTCCTGGTGCAGGGCTCAGTGGGGTTGTTCACCCCGTGAGGCCCCGGGAGGAAGCCACAGTGGCGGGGGCAGCTCTGGGACCCTGGAGTCAGCCCCCGCAGTAGCACCGGGGCTCTCCGTCTGCAGGGCCTGGGGGCTCCGGGGCGGGGCCGCTGATCTGCTCTGATCTGCTCAGTTCTAGGCAGGAGCGTCCTTGCTGTCCTGGGCCCTCCCGGCCTCTGCCTGTCCCTTTTTTTTTTTTTTAATAAACTTTTATGATAGTCACACACACACATAGAGAGAGAGAGAGAGAGAGAGGCAGAGAGAGAGAGAGAGAGGCAGAGACACAGGCAGAGACACAGGCAGAGACACAGGCAGAGGGAGAAGCAGGCTCCATGAACCGGGAACCCGATGTGGGATTCGATCCCGGGTCTCCAGGATCGCGCCCTGGGCCAAAGGCAGGCGCTAAACCGCTGGGCCACCCAGGGATCCCTGCCTGTCCCTTGATAGAAGCCCAAACTCTTCTCACTGTAGCATTCCAGCTGGTCTCTCTTTAAATCTCAGGCCGAATTCGTAGATTTTCAGGATGATTTGAAGGTTTTCTAGGTAATTTGTTGGGGACAGGTGATTTGGAGACCCTACTCTGCCGCCATCTTGCCCCTCCCCCTGGATAGACTTTTAATAACCAAAAGTGATCAGAGTAAAATTGGAAAAATATAAAATTGTTTTATGTTACATGTTCCTGATTTGAAAATAGACAAATGAACCAATTAAGCTACTATTTTATATTTTAAGCTTTAAAAAAATCTATATTTGTCAGATTCAGCAATGGTTTTATGTCCTTGTGCTCAGACTTGAGAATTGAAGACATGTTTTGAAACTATTCCACCTTTGTCTATGCTGAGAAACCACTTAAATAGTTCTTTGAAACTTTGAAGAAACTAACCTCTGACATAGCTTAAAGGTGGTACTTTTGTAAAAGATAGTTGTTTGACTACTTTCTCAAAATTTTCTTTATTTTAATTATATTTAATTTTAATTTGGATAAAATATTTTTCCAGGTAAATCCCTCAGAAAGAATACATAGGCATATTACCTTCTAAAGTTTTTCTTACCCCCAAATTTGTCTATCTTTTGTTCTCATAAATAAACGATGATTCAAAAAAATAAAAAATAAAAATCAATAAATGATGATTCATCCAGATACAGGATTCCTGGATTACTTTTCTGTTCAAAACTTGAAGATGGTTATTTTCTAGATGTAGATGAGACATATGAAATTCATTTGATTTCCTTTCCTTTGTAATTAACCAATTTTTTTCTGCCTTTGGAATTAAATAATCAAATAATTTTACTTTAAGTCACACTTGGTAACCCTTTTGATTGGAAAATTCAAGTATGTCTTTTAAAAAAGAGAATTTTTTCCTAATATTTCTTTATTTCCTTATTATGTAGTATATGTTTATGGGTCAAATATCATGAAACCCTAGTATGTATTAAGTATATATTTATGTATTAAGTACTTATGTATTAAGTATATATTTACAGGTCAAATATTCTGAAACCCTACTATGTATCTCTTTTCAATCTGATTTCCATTTCATTTTTTTTTTGTATTTTCTCAAGATTATGCCTCTACTTGACCTTCTAGATTATCAATCCAATTTTCATTTGTATTCTATTTTTGTTTTCCTATTCAATTTTTTTAAAAACATTTATTTATTTATTATTTCAGATTTATTTATTTATTTGAGAGATGATTTTTTAAAGGGATTACTATTTTTGATAAAATGAGTATGACTCTTCTGTAAAAGGTCCAATTATGAAAAATTGCAGAGAAGAGTAGGTTTGGTGTTTACGGAGAAATCTTAGAGATGACATACAGATTAATCAAGAGATATTTTTAATATTTTATCAATTCCCTTTTACCCAAGAAAAATGCAAAAATCCTGAACTAATAGTAACATGGAAAACATGTCTCTGGGAGTAACTGAGAAAGAAGCCCTAAGAATTAGAATGGTTCTCAATTTTAGCTTTATGTAAGAATCATCTGGGGAACCTTAAGAATAGTCAAGCCTGGGCTGCATTCCAAACTAATTAACGTAAAATCCAATTATTTTAAAGCTCCCCAGGCAATACTAGTATGTAGGTGTGTTAAAAACTACTACTCTGAGGGGCACCTGGGTGGCTCAGCCTCTGCTTTCAGCTCAGATGATTGCCATTAAGCTTTAGATGTCCGTGGAGTCCTGGGATCTGTCCCGCATCAGGCTCCCCTGCATGGAGCCTGCTTCTCCCTCTGCGTATATCTCTGCCTCTCTGTCTGTGTCTCTCACATGAGTAAATAAATAAAATCTTAAAAAAACAAAACAAAACAAAACAAAAAAAAACACCTACTACTCTAAAAGCAAAGATCAGCTACAAATAAACCTGGGCAGATTTCACCAATTAGGTGCTCACAGCACCAGACTGAGAGTTGATATGATATTCAGCAAACCAAGGAAAAAACCAGAACGAACAGATGTTGGTGTTGGGCAGCAAGATTAGAGTAGCACATAAGCTAGAGCAGAGACACAAAGGATGGTCCTGGGACCAGTTTGACCAGCATTACCTGGAGACTTACTACATGTGCAAATTATCAGGCCTGCCTCAGCCAGACCTACTGAATCAAAAACTCTGCAAGTGCAGACCAGAAATCAGTGTTTTAAGGAGTTCTCCATGTTTGAGACCCACTGGGCTAAAGCAGTGCATCTCTATCGCTAGTGTTCACAGGAATCACCTAAGGGATCTTGTTAATTGCAGCTTCTGTCTGAGAGGGGGGGTCAGACATTCTGCATTTCCAACAAGTTCTAGAGTGACAAGATGTTGGATAGAAGACCACACTGGATAGAAGACCACACTTTGAATAGGGAAGGGGCTAGAGGTAAAAAATGAAAGAAGCCTGCAGTAGCCAGAAAGTCACTGGTTCAGGTCAGATAGGTTTTGACATAAAGCTTAGGCTAAGGTGAAAGCTGTGTTAATTAGAGCTGACATCTTGGCTCGGTGTAGGAATGAGGTTTGCGAGCTACTGGTGGAGATCAGTAGCCTAAATTATAATTACCATAATTTATGAGATCAGGAACTGCATCTCAAGATATGGAGGAACTGAAACTATCCAATATAACCAATGTAACCAGGATATCATTGTTGACACAAGGACAGAAACTTTCTGCCTCATGCTGTTATTTAAGCAAATCATTTTGTAACAGCTAAAGAGGACTCATTGCAAGAATGGGTTGCTTCCTGAAAGAAGAATGCCCTCCTCCTGAATATTCCACAGACATCTAAAGCTTAATATATCTAAATAAAACTCAGCTCTTCTTACTCTAATCCTCTTATCCACCTCAATCTGCTTTGCATCCTATGTTCTCTAAGTACAAAGTGTCATAATGTACCTAGTCACCAAGCCCCAAAGCCCCAAGTCATTCTACATTAAGAATGGGGTGGATGGTGTTAAAGAGCACAGGCTCTGAAATGGCACTGCTGGAGTTTAAATCCCGTTTGGGCCACTTATCTGTGTGACCTTGGGCAAGTTATTTAACCTCACCAAGATGAACTTTTCATCTGTAAAACTGCACTGAATACACTGAATGGTTATGCAGAATAAGTGGGGGTAAGAACAGTGTCCACTTTAGCACCAATGTATGACTGAAATTCTACTGATTCTACATCTTATTATTTCTTTTGTCTGGGCTCTCATCTCCATTTCTGATGCTTGGAAAAATCATATGGCATTATGCACACAAATACCAGTGAAAAACCAAGTAGGACATATTCAGGCTACCCCTTGTAAGTACACAGAGAAACTGGCTTACTTGGTTTTCTAGGTGGACTTCTTTTGGCAGTCTATTGATCTAAAGTTTGAAATAAATCTTGACATTAATTTGGGGCAATGTAATAGAATTCAAGAAGTCTTTCTTTAAAAATTGAGAATTGTAATTAGTATCTAATTATCATCTATAATAGTAAAATACTATAATAAACATTTTACAAAATATGAATAATCAGAATGCTGATTAAATATATTGCAACTCATAAGCACTATGAAACATACCTGTGTTTGACCAAGCTTACATTAAATACAGATTACATAATCTAAGACAAATCTACAGCAATGCTTTTAAAACTCCAAATGGAAAGTAGTTAGGATGGTTACCTTTTTGTTTTTTTAATACTATATGACTTGTCTTCTGTGATCCTGGGTACTTTCTTAGATGTGGATGGAACAATATCCTCTTCAAATTCCAACTGAAAGTCAAATGTCAGGGGTGTAACCAAAGTCTTTCTTTTTCCTTGACTCTGAAGCCTGTTTTTCTGTGGTAAAACCAAAGTACAACATTGTGAAAAAATGAGCACTTTTCATATCGGGAAAATCCTGTGTGGAAAGGAAGAAAATTAGTCTCATTTTATGCACTCACAGAGAATCTATGTGCCAGTCAATAATGGAGAAATATTACAGATTGAAAACTAGGGGCCTTGTGTACCAACATTTTTTATGCCGTTGCTGTCTGACCTGAGCTGCTCTTTTCCCATCCATGAAATGAGGGGACTTTGAATTAGATGACTATGAAGGTTCCCTCCTAATTCTAAAATTTAGAATTTAAGAATGACCTATAAATTAGGCAAAGACAATACTGATACATAGAGTTATTGGAAGGAGAGCAAGATGGTCTCCAACCTGCTACTCTTGCTGTTTCCACAAATGTGGTAAATCACTCCAACATTTGTCTAGCTGCATGAGCCAGAAATAGAGTTAAGAAAGCAATCAAAAGACTGTGTTCAAATATTTATATAGATGGACTGAAGAGGGAAAAGGGGTATAGCTAAAGAGTTAGCTAAGGAGCCAAAATCTTTTCAAAAAAAAAAATCTCTCAGCACTGCACAGAGGAATAAAGTGATGAAAAATTTGAAAGCAAGTCAAAGGATAGGAACTTCTGCTTCTGCCAGTGAAGGATTAAGCACTTACAGGAATTGCCCTCCTGCTGTAAACAACTAGAAAATCAGACAAAACATATGAAAACTACTGTAATTAGGCATTAGAAAACAGGAAGGGGGTGGAAAGGAACCATAATCCCCAGGAAAATGGAAACAAATGAGGTAAATCCCACAATAGCTCAGCTTACTTACTGGAGGCAGTTTCCACACGGAGACACAGGGAGGGAGAACTCCCATCAAGCCTTGTGGCCTTAACCTTGTTGAGTTTAAGAGACAGAAATTGCACCAACAATTACATTCTTGGGCATTCACCCCAGAGAAATGAAAACTTACATTCATACGAAAACCTGTATACAATTATGCAAAGCAGGTTGCATATTTGCAGCTTTTTTTAAAATTGGGGTTCAGGGATCCCTGGGTGGCGCAGTGGTTTGGCGCCTGCCTTTGGCCCAGGGCGCGATCCTGGAGACCCGGGATCGAATCCCACGTCAGGCTCCCGGTGCATGGAGCCTGCTTCTCCCTCCGCCTGTGTCTCTGCCTCTCTCTCTCTCTCTGTGACTATCATAAAAAAAAAAAAAAAAAAAAAAAAAAACAGAGCAAAGTCATTACTACATTAAAAAAATAAAATTGGGGTTCAATTTGCAACTTTTTTACAAGCAGCTGTATTTATTTATTTTATGATAGTCACACAGAGAGAGAGAGAGAGAGAGGCAGAAACACAGGCAGAGGGAGAAGCAGGCTCCATGCACCGGGAACCCGATGTGGGATTCGATCCCCGGTCTCCAGGATCACGCCCTGGGCCAAAGGCAGGCGCCAAACCACTGCGCCACTCAGGGATCCCGCACCTTTATTTTTTAAAGCAAAATATTGAAAACAACCCCAATGTCTGTCAATGGGTGAGTGGTTGAAACTCTGTACATCCATATAATGGCATACTACTCAGCAATAAAATTTATATATTATTTATAATAATAAAACTATTGATTCATGTAGAAACTTAGATGTGCCTCAAGGGCATTATGCTTAGTGAAAAGTCAATCTCAAAATTTCACATACTGAATGATTTCATTTATATAATATTCTCAAAACTACTGTTATAAAGATGGAGAACAGATTAGCCATTGCCAAGGACAGATGGGGAATGGTGTGGGGGTATAGATACAGATACAGAGAAGTAACTTGAGGAAGTTCTTTTTTGGTGATGGAGATATGCTGACCCTGATTTTGGTAGTGATCACACAAATCTACTATGGGATGAAATCAATAAAACTCTACACACAGATGAATACAGGTTAAAAATGGTGAAAACTAAATAAACTCTGTAGACGGGTTAACAGTAAGATACCAATGTTAACATAGGGTGGGATTCAAACTAATTTTGATATGGTACACTACCCATATAAGATGTCAGCACTGGGGGCACCTGGATGAAAAGGAATTGGGACTCTTTGTAGTACTTCTGCAACTTCCTATTAATTGATAATTATTTCAAAATTAAAAAATTTTAAAAATAAAGAGACAATTACCAAAGTGATTTATATATTGTTTTCTCATCTTTTGGTCATCAAAAAAGCAAATAGAGACAATTCACCTTCATAAATATACGTATGTGCTCATATGTGTACCTGCATATTTATGTATGAGTATATGTAAAGATAAATAAATTTATACACACATATATAATATTTGTATATCTTTGTAGGAACATGAAATAGGATGTGGATGGATAAACCCAAACTGCTAAATGTTGTTTGCTTCAAGAGGAAACAGCTGAAGAGGCCAAAGACAATTTTCCTTTACGTAATTTTCTTTAAGTATAATTTTTTTTAATTTTTTTATTTATTTATGATAGTTACAGAGAGAGAGAGAGAGAGAGAGGCAGAGACATAGGCAGAGGGAGAAGCAGGCTCCATGCACCGGGAGCCCGATGTGGGATTCGATCCCGGGTCTCCAGGATCGCGCCCTGGGCCAAAGGCAAGCGCCAAACCACTGCGCCACCCAGGGATCCCTCTTTAAGTATAATTTTTATACATATCTGTATGTTATTTCCAAAAGCATGTTTTAATTATTATAATTTAAAAATAAGAAAAGTTTTAAATTTTCATTATATATCCTTTCAAAAGAATTTCCAGAGAACACTTGATCAGTAACACATAAAATTGGCATAGTAACACAAAATGAGAAAATGTATGGAAACGCTTTGCACAAAGGAAGCTCTTAGTAAAAGGTAAGAATTATTATGACTAATAATAACTTAAAATTCATATAAAAGGAAATTTCGGGAGCAATTAAACAGATTTATCTCTAACTATATTTCCTAAAGTACATTTCATTTCATTTTAAACAAAAAATTAAAAAGGAATGAACTTTGAGGTGCGTAAGTCCAATATGGTAGCTTTAGTATGTTACTCCTGGTTTGCTATTTCAAAATTTGGGTAACAATAATTTATTGTTTTTTTCCCAATATTTCTCAACTTTATTTTCTGAATAAAAGGAAACGATTATGAAAAACACTGAAAATCAAGTTATTATTCAAGCATCAACATTTTCATTTTCAGGTTCACAAATATGTCCAATCACTTTAGAGCTCCTCTCTGCTATTTTCCATGATCTCTCAGACTCTAAGCTCTTTATGCCTGATTAACTCACATTGTTATATTATTTTGCAAGTCTTTGTGTAACCAAATTAAAGTGTTCATATGTGCTAAGAATCTTATTTTTGAAAACTACATTCTTTTTTAAAAAGACTTATTTATTTGAGAGAGAGAAAAAGAGAGAGAGAGAGAATGCAAGCAGGAGGAGGAGAAGCAGAGGGAGAAGGGAAAAAGATTCCTCACTAAGCAGGAAGCCCAGCTGTGGGCCCAACTGAGCCATCCAGGTGCCCCCAAAACTATATTCTTCATTAATATTTTATATTGAATTTTATGAAACTCTCACCTTTTTTACTTAAATTTTTATGACCTTTATTTTTAATTTGCTAACTATACCAATTTTTTTCCTTTTAATAAACCAATTAAATAGCTTTTTATGTTTATCATATTAAAGACAACTATAGGAGTCACATTTACTATTTGACTGCCTATTTGTTTTTTTTATCTTAATCACCTTAGATATATTATGACCTAATATAATTTGGTCTCTATCCAAGGGCCAAAATATGGAAAGAGCCCAAAGGCGCATCCACTGATGAATGAATAAAGATGTGAGGGACGCCTGGGTTGCTCAGAGGTTAAGTGTCTGCCCTTTTTTTGCCTTTTTTTTTAAGTGTGCACACAGGGGGGAGGGGCAAAAGGAGAGGGAGAGAAACAATCTGAAGCAGATTCCATGCTCAGTGCAGAATCAGGTACTTAACCAGCTGAACCACCCAAACCCCCCAAGAAACTGTATACTTTTAAAATAAAACATTCATCAAGCTCTTTTATTCGATATTTATCTCTAATAGGTTCATGATCTCATTTAGTAATTTCTTATTGAATTTAACTCCATTTCAATTAGAGACTCCATTTCAATTTAGTGTACATTTTACCAAATCTTTATATCAAAGAGAAATGGTTTTCATTTTATTAATAGTTAATAATTGTATAATATTGGGAAAATCATGTAATTTTTTGAGTTTTATCATTTCTAAACTGAAGTTAATACCTTTCCCATAGATACTAATTAAAGATTACAGATTAATAAAAGATGAAGGGTGAAATGAGATACGTCATTAGAAGTTTCTAGTATAGCATCTGGCACATAGTAAGCTTCCCATAAATATTAACTGAGATACTGGTAGTATTCTAAGAATTTTATATGATTCGTGCTTTATAAATTTTATTGATTATAAATTGGTGAGTAGGTAACATTTCTGAAATCAATTCCCCTTTATTTAAGAAGCTAATGTCACCTTTGTGCAAACCTATGAGCTGAAGGCATTATAATAATCTTAGGCAAAACTCCACAATCAATTAGATTCTAGTTACCAATTCGCTACCTGAATGTACATGGATTTAAAATATGATAGAACTGGCATGCCTGGGTGGCTCAGGGGTTGAGCATCTGCCTTTGGCTTAGGGCGTGAGCCCAGAGTTCCAGGATCAAGTACCACAATGGGCTTCCTGCAAGGAGCCTGCTTCTCCCTCTGCCTGTGTCTCTGCCTCCCTCTCTCTCTCCTCTCTCTCTCTCTCTGTCTCTGTCTCTGCCTCTGTGTGTGTGTGTGTGTCTCATGAATGAATAAATAAAATCTTTAAAAAGAAAAAAGATGTGACACACACACACACACACACACACACACACGCACACACACTGGAATATTACCCAGCCATCAAAAAGAATGAGATCTTACCATTTGCAATGATGCAAATTGAGCTAGAGTGTATATTATGCTAAGCAAAATAAGTCAGAGAAAAACAAATATGATTTCACTCATATGTGGAATTTAAGAAACAAAACAGATGAGCATAAGGGAAGGGAAGGAAAAATAAAATAAGAAAAACAGAGAGGGAGGCAAACCATAAGAGGATCTTAACTATAGGGAACAAACTAAGGGTTGCTGAAGGGGAGGCGGAGGTGGATGGGGTAAGTGGGTGATGGGCACTAATGAGGGCACTTGTTGTAATGAGTACTGGGTGTTATATGCAACTGATGAATCACTGAACCATATTGTGAAACTAATAATACACTATATGTTAACTAACTTGAATTTAAATAAGATCTTGAAAGAAAAAAATATGGCAGCTATCCAAAAGTTACCTTGTATATCTAATTAATTCTTAGTGTATACTTACATAGATAACTTTTTGAACTAATATAATTATTTACTTTTTACAAATTAGCTTATATCTCTATATTACTGTGTCATTAACTAAAAAGTAAAGATAATCATTCACATTTGAAATGATAACAGTTTAATGATTAAATTTAATTCAAGCTTTCATTTACAAACCTTTGTTCTTCTGGCCAGGAGTATCTTTTCCTGCTCATCCAGAATATCTAACTTCTCTAAGATTTTTTCTGTCATTTTTCAGTCGGTAAATTCCTATTTAAAAAGTAAAAAAGAGATCTCCAAAATAATTAAATTTTAAACATAAAATTGATTATTTAGGTATAAGTTAAGAGACCCACATTTTTATTACTATTTGGGGTACAAAATAGAACTGTATAGATAATGGAATAAATCACGGGATTATAGAGAATCCAAGTTGTTTTTAGGCAGAAGTTCACATGATCAGAACTCCCAGATATGTGTGGACCTTAGGAATGTTTAAATGCATGATAAAGGGGAGTTGAACCAGATGTGACTCAGACTTGAAGCAAGGGCACTGGCTTGATTTATATCTATTTTCTTTTTGTTGTGATGTAATTTTAATGAAAGTAAGTGTGAAGAGTTCACATTTGCATAGTTAATTGCATTCAAGATAAATTGGTCAATGATCCAAGACTCTTAATACAGCACTTAGAAGGTGATCAGTCACACAGAAGGAGCAGTTGCCAAGCTGGCTGAGTCCTATTGTCATAATAATCCATATTCTCTAGCCAATTAATATTGCTGAAAATTACATCTGGGGTCAGGCAGTCCATATGAGGCTTGAGGTCCTGAATGTTATACATCAGGACACAAAGTACCTTTTCAATGCACCACAAATAGCTAGGAGCAGAGTAGAGGCAAAAATCAGAATGTTAACCCAAAGCTCCCTCCATATTTTTGCTTAGTGATTTGAATGGGCTTTGGTGGCATTTAGATGTAAACATTGTATGGTTCACAGAAAGTACTGAATTCATCAATATTTCTAAGTAACACCAATGTCAACACTAAGGTTCTTTTTCGAGCTCAAAAATGTCTATGCTATTTCTCCCATATTATATAATTCAATCATTATCTCACAAAGGCAATAATACATGCAAAGACAAGGGTCAAGGACTCTATGCCAAAAGCTCATTATATTTAGCACTTTGTTTCTTTTAGCAGTCTTTTCTACTCTTGGACTCTTCTGGGCCATGGACCTGCAGGCAGAATGTTCCTTGTTACAAACCATATACCCTGACGTTGCAGATTGGAGAGGGGATAGGCAAGGGTGTTAGCACAATTATGAGTATCTCAGACTTTCTGGGTCTCCTATTGAAGAGTACGGGACAGATTTTAGAAGAGAATCTAGATTATCTGGGCACTACGTGTTGTCCTTTCCAATCCAGGAACCATTCCTCTCATATATCCTAAAAACAACTAAAGGAATTTTAGTTTCTGTGTTTTCCTTAAGCATAATATGAGTTCAAGGGGGGTGGAGAAGGCTTCCATATTTTCACCAAAATTTCTTTTATTGGGAACAAAAGTTTCTATTTCTCAATAAGGGATAGAAAAGCAAATAACTGTAAGCACCAGCTTATTGAAGTGAGTGGGTTTGCCATTTTGAAGAAGGGATAAGTTATACAAGGGACTACTGGGGTACATGGCTTACTTGTGAGAGGGACCAGAACGCAGGTCTTTTTTAAAGAGTAAGATTCCTAACCTCTCACTTGTCACACATCTTCCACATCACATCAGACATTTTAGGATTCACCATATCATTACATTTTACACACACACAGAGCAGCAATTTAGAGGAATTACATTTTTTATTTAAAATTATTTTGCTAAAGTAAATTACTTAGCCTATGATATGATTTCTAGCAAATCACTGCATATCATGAGATTTTTTTAAGTGAGAAAACCTGAGCAACAAATTATTTTTATGTGTCAATGACAGTTTTATGAATACTAAATTTGACTGTTAATGAAATTGACTGAATGTTATTAATTTTAGTTTTGTAGATTCATTTACGTATTTTGAAGCTTCTACTTTTTTCAGTTTGCAAATGTTTTCATAGGTCTTTGGCAGTGCGCCAGTGGTTTCTAATGGATAAATGGCCCTGGGACAAAGTAGAGGTCAGGAAATATTACAGACTACCTTGCTTGCTTTTATCATTATATCAAGGGTACCAAAGGCTTAGCTGTATCTCTTCAAATAAACACTGAGAGCAAAGAAACATCAAGCATGTCTAATACAATGGTATATCTCAACTGCTATGCATAAACTAAAAACTAATCCTTTAATGCAAAATACTGTATTATGTGTTCCTCAATATAAATGTGTTTCAGCCTTTTTGATTCAATCATTTCATTGTAATGTCCACTTTAAACCGGAACATTGGTTTCATACTTCTACTTCATATTTCTATTTCTATGAGCACATATTCTACTTCATTATTCTACTTCTGTGGGCATATATTATCATCTGATGATAAACATTTAATTGTCTATTTCTTCATTTGGCTACTTAACCGTATACATGAGAGATATTGCTCTAGGCATTCCATCAAATCTACTGAGGAAGTTGGTACCTGTTAGACATTATCTTCCTGAGCAAGGCAGACAGGCTCTCCTCTATCACTAAGAAAACAGACCATCAGGCTCTTGGGTGGCTCAGTTGTTAAATGATGGATTCTTGGTTTTGGCTCAGGTCATGATCTCAGGGTCAGGAGATAGAGCCCTACATGGGCTTCACACTCAGCACAGTTTCTTCTTGAGATTCTCTCCCTCTGCTCCTCCCCTGCCCCTGCTCATGCACACTCTCTTGCTCTTTCTAAAATAATAAAATAAATAAAATCTTAAAAAAAAAAAAAACAAGCAGAACCATCAAGAACTTCAACTTTTATCTCTCATGCCAAAGTCTTACTTGCATCCATTCCCATCTCACCTGTATTTTAATTTTAATGGAAGTATTTCCTCTCCCTTCTAAAGCTAATCCCTCCCACTGTACTCTAGACTCTATTACCTCTGTCTTCCTAAAAGAATTACTCCCATTAATTGTCCTCTCTCTCCGGTATCTGTCAATCTCTTTTCTTCACCAATTTCTTCTCCTTAGCATGCTCATGCCTCTTCTAGTTCTAAAAAAGAAAAAAAAAAATCTTCCCTTAAACCTAGTAGCTGTTATTCTCTTCTGTTATTAAGAAATTTGATTGACAAGTTTCTTAAAATATTCATCTTTACTTAGGGTTTCTAATTTCTTACATTTTTTTCCTTCTTTTTTTAAAGATTTATTCATTTATTATTCATGAGAGACACAGAGAGAGAGAGAAAGAGGCAGAGACACAGGCAGAGGGAGAAGGAGGCTCCATGCAGGAAGCCTGATGCAGGACTTGATCCCGGAACTCTGGGATCACGCCCTGGGTCAAAGGCAGACACTCAACCGCTGAGCCACCCAGGTGTCCCATTTTCCTTCTTATTTTACCATCATTTGGCTTCCTTCTATACTATGGAACTAAATCTACTCTTGTAGGCCACCAGGGTCACCATCTTAAAAATCAGTGAGCACTTTTCTGCTCTTATTTACTTTATTTGAATGTCTACAATATGTTCATGTAGGCCTCTCCTTTCTATGGAAATTCTGCCCTCCCTGGTTTCTATGACAATAGTCCTGTCTTCTTAACTCTCTCTGAAGACTCCTTCCTCCAATCACTCCCTAAATGCTTGTGAAAAATAACAGTGTTCCTCATCCTTAGTGTTCCTCATCCTTAGGCTATCTTTTTCATTATTCCGTATATTCTATGGGATGACTTCCCAAACTCATAGCTTTATCTACCACCATTTATTTTCAAACAAAATATCTCTTTTGAGTTCCAAATCTATATTCCTAGATCAATCCAGATTTCCCCTAAGTAGCCCAAATTTTATTCAAAGGTAAATTCGTCCATATCTTTTTTCCCCCTCAGCCAAAAATCTCTTGCAATTTTTATTATCACATTAGTTATCTCTTAGGCATCCAGCCCATAAACTTAGGCATTGTAATGGTTCTCAATCCTTTTTACTGTAGAATAAACTCATAAACCTCCAAGGTATATAGATTTTTAGTTGCTATTACAGGCCTGCTAAGTCAGAATTTATGGAGGTGAAGATGAGGAATCTATTTTTAAAAGCCATTCTGATGCAGCTAGTCCCTGAACTAGGATTTGGTCACCACTCTGCTGGACAACTAACTGTCATGCCCTCCCTAACAATGGGATCTTTATCTTGTCTATGCTACATCCTACATATCCTCTCAGTTTTTCTCCTCTTATCCATTTACATTGCCATTGCCTCAATTTAGAGTTCCATAATTTGTTGCCTGGATTATATATTGGCATAGTTTCAAAATATGTCTATATATTTGATCCATTTATCCTCTATTCTGTCCTTCATATTTGTCAACATATTTTCTCAAGAAAACACACACACCCCTCCCTGATTAAGGTTTAATTCTCTCCCTACAGCTTAGGAGAAAGGGTCAAGCTCCTCAATTTATCATGTAAGAATCAGGGTTTAGCCTCTAAGTCTCTAACCTCATCTACTTCTTCCTTGGGTATACATGATAACCCAGTCCTAATGAAAAATTGGCAATTCCCCAAATGTGTTGCATTCTCCTTTATTTGTTGCTTGGCCTCTGCCATTCCCTGTATTTCTAAGTTCTATTCATCCATCAAAATCCAACACAAATAACACTTATGCAGAGAAGCTTTCTTTGTTACCCTATGATTTAATTGTTCAATGTGCTCACATGCTAGCCTGTGTATATTGTTACCCCAGTCCTTATTGTTCTCTATTAAACCATTTGGTATAGTTTTATTCTTCCTCTAGACTATGTGTTTCTTGAAAGCAGCAACCATTTTTTTTAAATTTTTATTTATTTATGATAGTCACACAGAGAGAGAGAGAGAGAGGCAGAGACACAGGCAGAGGGAGAAGCAGGCTCCATGCACCGGGAGCCTGACGTGGGATTCGATCCCGGGTCTCCAGGATCGTGCCCTGGGCCAAAGGCAGGCGCCAAACCGCTGCGCCATCCAGGGATCCCGCAGCAACCATTTCTAATTCATCTTTGCATCCTTGTTACCTAACAATCTGAATGAATTAACTATCAGCCATAAAGGAAATGAACAACTATAAATGTTATGACAGCTTTTAGCTGGCATTTACATTTATGAGTTTCACAAGTAATTGTCAAAATACTATTGAGGTTCTTCTAGATCAATCTATAGCATTAAAAAACATTACTTTCTCTCCCACCTTCAACTTTAGAAATGCAGCATAATGTGTTAAGAACATGGACTCTGGAGTCAGACTGCCTGGAGTCCTTGGCCCTGCTACTTATCAGCTGTATGACTGTGGGCTAATTGCTTAACTTCTCTGTGTTGCCCCTTTTCTGTGTTTTTCCATCTGTAAAATGGAAATAAGACAAGCACCTACTTCATGGGTTGTTACAAGGTTCAGTTGAATGAATATAAGTGACATATAATAGTTGGTAAATAAAATAATACAAGTAATGATGCACTTACCTGTTAGGGATAAGATGTGTGGGATATCTATAAAAGTTGCAAAATGCATATTCTCATTTGCATACCCTTTTTCTTTCTTTCTTTCTTTCTTTCTTTCTTTTTTTTAATTTTTTTATTATTTATTTATGAGAGTCACACAGAGAGAGAGAGAGAGAGAGGCGCAGAGACATAGGCAGAGGGAGAAGCAGGCTCCATGCACCGGGAGCCCGACGTGGGACTCGATCCCGGGTCTCCAGGATCGCGCCCTGGGCCAAAGGCAGGCGCCAAACCGCTGCGCCACCCAGGGATCCCTCTTTTCTTTCTTCTTTTTGCCATACTTGCCATCATGCAATCACCAATGGTCTCCATATGTCTAACTAACTATCTGCCTACTTCTTCCATAGCATATTTCTTTAATTATACCTACACAAACTCCTTGGAACTTGATAAACAATGAGAATTTATTCAGCAATATGGTATCTTCTATTTTAATCCAGCAATTCAGTATCTTCTGTACCATGTCATCTGATTATATGGTTTCCTTTCCTTCCCTATTCTTTCATAGTTTCATTTTTCAACTTTCTTTTAAAATCTTATTCTGTGTTCAGTGAAAAGAAACTAAAACTCAGTGTCTTATAAAGCACAAATGAAGGCCCTGAATATATAACAACTATTAGGGAAATGACCCTGATAAGTACTACCATGTCTTCATACTGGAGACGCATCAAAAACACATAATTAGTTTGTAGTCAAGTAAATAGATTTGATCATCCCCCTTTCAACCAATATGTTAACTGGAGTGGGAGAGATGATTTCATGTCTTAAATACATATAGATACATCTGAAGTGTTCTTATATGTACTTACACGTGTGGAGAAATGCTCTACTCTGGAATGTAGGGTTCTCATGTGGTCATGGATGCCTGACTCACAGAATCTTGGGATTAGAATGAGTCAATAGTTTCTCACATAATTCCATGAACAGTGAAGCAACTTTGATCCCAATTGGACAAGACCTTTCTGATACTCGCTTTTATTTCATTGTCATTGTCTTTCCCAGACCTTCAGGTTTCACTTTTCCTTCCAGTTGATTACTGCACTGTACTGCCCCTTATTTGCCTGCCTCAATTTTTTCCTCATCTCTCAAATAATGATTCTTCATAATTCTGTCAGAACTATCTTTTTGATAATACTGAATTGCTGACCAAGTCTGGCTCCAGGCCACAAACCTTAACTAGCTCCTAATTACCTACAGAATAACATGAAAAATCTTCAGATGACATATGAGATGTTTCAAGAAGAGGCAGTCCAGGATTAGGCTCAGTTCACCTTTTGAGTTAATCTCCTACCACATCCAGTCTTCTTCAACCAAACTCTATGATTCTTATTCCAAGCATGCATCCTGTCTTTTCCCCAAGCATGTACTTCACTCATTCTTTTCCTTTCCCTGGCAATATTCTCTCCTTGACTGTCTTCCAGTCAAAAGCCTACTCTTTATCAAATCCTAGTATGAAGGACACCTCTTCTGTGAAACTTTTCCTTGACATCCTCGCATTCCTTATCTTGGTGACAGTCTCTTCTTCTTATGTGCTCCTATTGTATTTTGCCCTACACCACAAAACTTGGTACATTGTGCTATGGAAATTCACTCTTTGACAAATTGCTTCCTCACTCTGTTGAAAGCTCATTTAAAACAATGATTACCCATCTCTGAATCTCAGCACCAGGCAAAGGATTTTATACTTAACTGGGGCCTGAAAATTACAATTTAATTTGGAGATGTCTCTGATTATATAATTTTAAACTGGGAGTAATCCCAGTTTACCTATAATAGATGAGGCTAATTCAGGATGATTTACTGGAGGATGAAACATAAAGTTGAATGAATGATTATAAAATATGGTTCTTACCAAATCTAAACTCAATAAAATTATTTTCAAAGGAAACTTGGATTTACGTTCTTAATCACTGGCTCAGTAATGACAGTTTTTTTGAAAAAGAACAAAATGAAACAGAGAACTTGCCAACTAGGGCAGCATGAAATTCCCAGTCCCTCTTACAGTAAATCACCCACAGACCTTACTGTGAAGACTTGGCTGCATAACAAACAATTTCAAGGTTGCAGGGCCAAT
This sequence comes from Vulpes lagopus, assembly GCF_018345385.1. Classification (NCBI taxonomy): domain Eukaryota; kingdom Metazoa; phylum Chordata; class Mammalia; order Carnivora; family Canidae; genus Vulpes; species Vulpes lagopus. The sequence continues at coordinate 69,829,886 of NC_054833.1, read as the reverse complement.
GTTATAAGCACATCAGAGGCTGAGTCATACTAAAAATAACAATATTAAACTAAAAAGTTGCTTTTAAGAGCACATTTCATTTTTAACAGCACCTTTGGGACTGAAAAAAAAATTCAAAAAACACACAAACAAAAAACCCCAATGTTAAGAAAGGGACAAACATCATAATGAAAACAAAATGTGTGTTGCATATAAACTGTACATTTGCAAAAAAACTACAAATGACCATTAATTATATTTTTAATATCAACAAACTATTCGAAGACATATATGCATTAAATAAACAAAATATGACTGTCTCCCTTATATTGGCAAGTTGGAGAAAGGAGCAGGGGAATATATATACATATGTTCTGCTGGTACAAATGTAAATTGTTAGGACAGTAATTTACAATTTACTGAAAATCTTTAAAATACATAACCTTTGGCCCCACAATCCACTTCCAAAAATTTATATTTAGAAATTAATCATAGGAATCTGCAAAGAATTAGAAATAATGATATAAATGTAATGACAGTCTTAATAACTATGAAAAAATAAAATAAAATAGTGGCATCTATTGTTAATTTACTTATTGCCAAATGGTATACTAAATTTCTCACAAATTGTCTCACTTATTCTTATAGATTTAAACATTGAATTCAGAGACATTAAGTATCTTGGTCAAAGTCATGAGGCTAATAAGTGGCAGATTCAGAATTTAAGCCCAGTTAAAATCTATGATCTTTACTACTATTTTTAGATTTTCTTGTCTAAATTCTTGTGTAGCCATGTGATGTTATATATGATGCAGCTACTAAAAGTGATATAAAGGAATATTAATGACATAGAAAAATGTTTATGGTATTTGTGTTAAATGAAAAAAACATATTGTAAGACCTTACATATAGAATTATTTTCTTTTTAACAAAATAAAGTATGGGTCCCTGTTCACAGAAAAGGATCTATGATAAAATGTCTAAAAAGATGTTTATCGTAGGGTGGTAAAATTGTATCTTAGAATATTTTTTACTGCTTTGTACTATTGTATTTTCTAAATGCACAAAGACTAACACATAGAGAATACATAAGAATATATATTATTTTTGCAGCAAAAAAGTTACTTAAAAACTTCAATATGTGCAAAAGTTTTCTTCTTATGAGATTTGAAAAGTCAAAAGTTTTTTAAAAATAAAAAGTTTAAAATGTCTTTTCATTTAACACCCAAAGTTTTTACAAAAGTACACAAAGCTAAATACAATAACTTAATGATTTCATATAAAATAAAGGATAAACCAATGAAAAATAGAAGAGCTGAAAGTAGATAAAAGAAAGATTGTTGATAATTTGCAAGCAAACCCCTTTAAATCCTGTTCTCTGTTTCAGTCTGAGACACTTTTTCCTGAAGGAGGTGCCAAAACACTTTTGTGTGAATAAGAGCTGGAGCCTCTCCAACTGACCTGCTCTCCAAGATAGTTTATAAATACAATGCAGCAATTTGTTTTGATCCTAAGGCAGGAAAACTCTGAAATGAGCAAGACATTTCAACTTTGACTTCAAGACTCCTAAGTTCAGATTGTATCCGAGAGTGGAAACAATAGATTAGTTGTTCCTATGACTCAAAATCATATGTAAATATTTTTATTGCTCAAAACTAGTGAGGATACATTCAATTGAATTAAAATAGAATCTCTAATGCTGATTTGCACATAGAATTTATAGTCATGAAATGACCATTACAGTACAGTGAAACTGTTGAATTAATACTGAAACCAATTTTTTTAAAGATTTTATTTATTCATGAGACAGAGAAAGAGAGAGAGAGAGAGAGGCAGAGACACAGGCAGAGGGAGAAGCAGGCTCCACACAAGGAACCTGATACAGGACTCAATCCTGGGACTCTGGAATCATGTCCTTAGCCAAAGGAGGACGCTCAACTGCTGAGCCACCCAGGTGGTAAATTGTTATTAGTTCTAAAAGGATTGATATGTTCTCACACTCCCCTTCTACTTCCTTTTAGGTTTCCTCTTACTGATTAGATTGTTTCTGAAGTGGGCTCTTCTTTCCCTCCTAATTTTTAAAATTTTGGTATTATCCAGGCTTCTGTATTCAAACTGTATTTTCCCTCAATCCAGTCACTTCCCATAAGCAATCTTACCCATGTCTAAAATTCGTCATCTCCTCCCACTTACTAACAATTCCTAGACTTATATCCCTAGCCCCATCTCTCCCTGAAGCTCCAGTTTTATTTTGTGATTGCCTGTTAAACATCTCCACTGGAGGTTCCATACACTACAAATTCAGCACATCTACAAGGCAATTTGTAACCTTTCCCAAACTTCGTCCACCTCATAGCCTTTTCCTATTCAGTGCCTGACAATGTCTTCACTAATGCTGCTGATACTTAATGTTGAGATTGCAGATGTCTGTACTCGGGTGTGGTCTCAGGTCACTACAGTTTTGTCATGGATACTGCTGACTTCTTGTACTTTGGTGTCCCACAGAGATCATTGTAAAACAGCTCTTCTGATTGACTCAAATTTTTACTGTACCTCTTTCGCTGTAGTGCTCAGGCATGCATCTATGGGGGTGTGGCCCAAAACCAATCTGGGTGATAGATAGAAATAGTGCTACATTCATAACCATTTCTCTTCCTTTATCCTAACTGTTGTCCTTAAACCATACTTCTGTGCCATGACATTCCCTTCCCTTGGATTGAAATCTTTCCAAAGAGGCACCAAGGTCCTTCATATAAACAGTCCTAAAATAGAAGCTCACCAGATCTTCAGACATATCTAGAGAAGGCCAAAACCAAGAGGCTCAACATGCTCAGATTCTAGTGAATTAAGACTAGAGACTTTTTTTTTTATTCATGAGAATACACAGAGGGGAGAGAGAGAGAGAGAGAGGCAGAGACAAAGGCAGAGGTAGAAGCAGGCTCCATGTAGGGAGCCTGATGTGGGACTCGACCCTGGGTCTCCAGGATCACGCCCTGGGCTGTAGGCGGCGCTAAACCGCTGAGCCACCGGGGCTGCCCAAGACTAGAGACATTTTATTGTTGTTGTTGTTGTTTATTTGTTTAATCAGTGCAGAGGAATCTCTTCTACTCATCTTCATTTACCAAGAGCCACCTTTCTGTTTGGGGAAATTGCCCTTCCCTCTTCCCAATTAGCTGTGGCTGAACTGTCAACTATAGTACAGGGATTACTAGCCCACAGGAATAGGGACATGACTGTTTTGGTCATTCAGAGTTTTCATCTCTCTAGAAAAGAGATTGTTCTAAGGAATGAGTAAAGTCCCCATGAATCCTTCCGTGAGATTTTTTTTCAGGAAGACCACGCCTTCATTCTTGAGGCATAGAATAAGGTTGTAATCTGGGCTTCTGTGTGAAAGAGACTTGGAGAGAACAGAGTCTAGAAGAATTAAGCAGATGAGAGATGAGAGATATGAAAGAGAATGAGTCCTGGTCGTGTCAAGCTGGAGGTTCTCTCCCTGAGATACCTGAAGCTGTCTGCTCCCATTAGTTCTATAACATGCTCCCATTCTTTTCCCATTAATTTTCATTTTTAACTTAGGTGGTAGTTTAAGTTAGATTTCTATCAGGTATAGTAAATAAAATTCTGACCATTGCAAATACAAGCATGCCAAACCGATAAAAATATCTTTTTTGTTTCTCTAAGTGATCTGCCTTTTATTCATAATGGGAAAATAACTTACAGTAAAAAGAGATGAAGTTGCACATATTTAGCATTATCCAGTAAAAAATCAATATGAACTTGTGGTTACTATGATCTACTATGGTTCACAGATTGTTCAAGAAAAGGAAATTAGATTTTTAGAGTTTTTTTATAATGGGAAAAATTTATGGAAATATATGCTTTGTTGGAATATAAAATATAAGCAGCTTTAAAAGTTACTCAGCTTTACTATTATCTCTTGCAACTCCAATTTGAAATTTTGGTTTAAAAAAAGTATTTAATTTTGCCATCCAGAAAATAAGAGGTATTACATACAACATGAAGTAATGAAACTCTTAGAAGTTCTTTACTACGCTCTGGATTTAATAGCTTCCTATTAATTTTAGAGTGAAGCATGAATAAAGATTTAACTCTACCACATTAAATCATTCTTTTTTTTAAACAACTGATCAGTATTAACTAAAGAAGGATATCTCAGCAAAATATAAAATTTCCTATAAGCAAGGCTGTGTGAAATGTGTACAGTATAAATGTGCATATAGAAGACATATTACTTAAATTCATCAATCAAGATTTATTTTGTCAAATGAGAGAGTAAAAATTTGACAACCTAATTTATACTAGATATTGTCTTTTAAATGTGTTTACAACTGTGAACACTTTGATTTCCCAATACTGGGAAGAAAAGGAAGCACCGTGCTGGTGCCTTTCTCTTATAGACATAAAGATTACACCAAGGCAGGGCGTACTCCTAAAGAAGCAGCAACTGGAAAACAGACATTAACTTGGAATCTTCTAGGACACTTTCTTTGGAACCTATGAGAGTTTATAGGCAAAATGACATTGTTTCATATTAAATATAGCTCTTCTGTTCCTCCTCTGAGATTCTATCTGTAAAATTCTTAGTACAGTACTTGTTACATTGTAAGACAGTTCTCTTCCAATTACTTTCTACTTTAGCATTTTGGGATTGATAAAATATACTACCTGGTTTTCTTATGTTTGTATCTATGTGATATTACTATGTTGGATACCTATTGTCTCATTTGCCCAACATCCAATCTTTCTCTGGCAGCTGTTTCTCACATTTACCCCTTATGATGGATGAAATGATTGAGCCCCATCCTTCCCAATCCTCTGTATCTCACTCTGACTATAGCTTCACTGTGGGAAGACAGTATTTCTCTGTCCTTTTACTCACTTTTTAGCCATGTGATTTACATTGACCAGTGGCATATGAGTAGGAGTGGCAGTGTTAGGATGGTTCTGAGTCTAAACTTCAGAAGCCTCCTATGAGCCCTGGCTAGGTTACCGGCTCCTGGGAGGATGACCAAGGTGTGGAATACAGACATCCTGGTCAACACAGTCTGAAGTAGAGCTGCAGCAGTCAATCAGCACATGATGGAAATAAATGAGTTATTTTAAACCACTAGTTTGGGATATTTGTTATACAGCATTAAAGAGAAAATAGCTAGCTGACACACTTGTCACCCCACCACTCCCAATCATATATTCCCACAGGACTTACCAAGTTCTTATAAGATCTGTAATATCTTCTTACAAGATCCTGTCATCAGTTGGTCCAGAGGTTGACTGGGCTACTTAGAACTCTTCTCAATGCTTTGAACTTGGAGGGAGAACATCATGTGATCTTTCTATGGCAGAAAATCTAAGGTGTGAAAGTTGGGAGTTATCATCAGCCTGTGGAGAAAGTACATTTGAAGTGAGAAAGAAAATGAGTCAGGAGGCAAAGAGCAAAGGGGTTTTTAGAGTCCCTGGTTGTAATTTTTATTAAGGCTCTGCTGCATTCTTTCCCTTCCTTAGGTTCTCTGAACCAATAAATTCTCCTTTTTTGACTAAGTTATTTGCATTGGGTTTAATTAAATCAAATGAATATCAGCATAAACACATTTATTCTTTATTGTTTTTTTCTTTATTGTGGTAAAAACATAGCATAAAATTTACCATCTTAACAATTTTTAATAATGGAGTGCAGTGGTGTTAACTATAAGCATACTGTTGTACAAATAGAACTCTAAAACACTTTTTTCTTGCAAAACTGAAACGCTATATCCACGAAACAATTCTTCTTTCCCATCTCCTCTCTGCCCCTGGCACTACCGTTCTACTCTAAGTTTCTATGAGTTTAACTACTTTAGATATCTCACATAAGTGGAATCATTCCGTAGCTTTTTGTGACCAGTTTATTTCACTTAGCATAATGTCCTCAAAGTTAATCCATGTTGTAACGTCTGATGGAATTTTCTTCTCTTTAGATGCAAAATGTCCCATTACATGTATATACCACAATTTCTTTATTCATTCATTCATTGATGGACATTTAGATTGCGTCTACCTCTTGGCTATTGTGACTAATGCTGCAATGAACATAGCTGTGCAAATATACACTTATTTTCTCAGTGGATTCAAGCTAATAATTATTTATACAATCTCTGCTTCTGTACTTCTGTCTCTTATCATGTTTTACTTAGCTCATTGTCCATTTTTCTAATGCAATCTTCCTGAAGAAAGAGTGTCTTATTTATATATATCTGTATTTCCCAAATTATCCTTTCAAGTGATAATAGTCACTGAATAAATATTTGTGAAATTGTGTGGTTCCGCCTCCAAACCTCTGAATTAAAACTACATCTCTTTTGTTGTTGTTGTTGAAGTAAGTCCATATTTATTCTAATCCACCTATTTTATTTTTCTTTTTAATTTAAATTCAATTAATTAACATATAATTCAGAGGTAGAGGTCAGTGATTCATCACTTATATAATACCCAGTGCTCATTGATCACACACCCTCCTTAATGTCCATCACCCAGTTACCCCATCCCCCTATCTCTCTCACCTCCAGCAATCCTCAGTCTGTTTACTGTGATTAAGAGTCTCTTATGGTTTGTCTCCTTCTCTGATTTCATCTTGTTTTATTTTTTCCCTCTCCTCCCCTATGATCCTCTGATTTGTTTCTTAAATTCCACATATGAATGAGATCATATGATAATTGTCATTCTATGACATATTTCACTTAGCATAATATCCTCTAGTTCTATCTACATCATTGCAAATGTCAAGATTTCATTTCTTTTTTAAATTTTTTAAATTTTATTTTAATTCTGCTATACTTCTTCCCTTTTTAAAAAAAATTTTTTTATTGGAGTTCAATTTGCCAACATATAGCATAACAAGTGCTCATCCCACCAAGTGCCCCCCTCAGTGCCCATCACCCAGTCACCCCAACCACCTGCCCACCTCCCCTTCCACCACCCCTTGTTCATTTCCCAGAGTTAGGAGTCTCTCATGTTTTGTCACCCTCACTGATATTTTCACTCAATTTCTCTCTTTTCACTTTAATCCCTTTCACTAATTTTTATATTCCCCAAATGAATGACACCATATGTTTGTCCTTTTCCAATGGACTTATTGCACTGAGCATAATACCCTCCAAGTCCATCCACGTCAAAGGAAATGGTGGATATTTATCATTTGTAATGGCTGAGTAATATTCCATTGTATACATAGACCACATCTTCTTTATCCATTCATATTTTGTTGGACACCGAGGCTCCTTCCACAGTTTGGCTATCGTGGACATTGCTGCTATAAACATCAGGGTGCAGGAGCCCTGGTGTTTCACTGCATCTGTATCTTTGGGGTAAATCCCCTGTAGGGTAGTTCTATTTTTAACTCTTTGAGGAACCTCCACACAGTTTTCCAGAGTGGCTGCACCAGTTCCCATTCCCACCAACAATGTAAGAGGATTCCCCTTTCTTCACATCCTCTCCAACATTTGTTATTTCCTGCCTTGTTAATTTTCCCCATTCTCACTGGTGTGAGGTGGTATCTCATTGTGGTTTTGATTTGGCCATCCCTGATGGCCAGTGATGCGTAGCATTTTCTCATGTGCTTGTTGGCCATGTCTGTGTCTTCCTCTGGGAAATTTCTGTTCATGTCTTTTGCTCATTTCATGATTGGATTGTTTGTTTCTTTGCTGTTGAGTTTAATAAGTTCTTTATAGATCTTGGATACTAGCCCTTTATCTGATAGGTCATTTGCAAATATCTTCTCCCATTCTGGAGGTTGTCTTTTAGTTTTGTTGACTGTTTCTTTTGCTGTGCAGAAGCTCTTTATCTTGATGAAGTCCCAGTAATTCATTTTTGCTTTTGTTTCTCTTGCCTTCATGGATGTATCTTGCAAGAAGGTGCTGTGGCCAACTCCAAAAAGGGTGTTGCCTGTGTTCTCCTCTAGGATTTTGATGGATTCTTGTCTCGCATCTAGACCTTTCATCCATTTTGAGGTTATCTTTGTGTGTGGTATAAGAGAATGGTCTAGTTTCATTCTTCTGCACGTGGCTGTCCAATTTTCCCAGCACCATTTATTGAAGAGATTTTCTTTTATCCCGTGGATTGTCTTTCCTGCTTTGTCAAATATTAGTTGACCACAGAGCTAAGGGCCCATTTCTGGGTTCTCTATTCTGTTCCATCGATCTCTGTGTCTGTTTTGTGCCAGTACCACACTGTCTTGATGACCACAGCTTTGTAGTACAACTTGAAATCCAGCATTGTGATGCCCCCGACTCTGGTTTTCTTTTTCAATATTCCCCTGGCTATTCGGGGTGTTTTCTGATTCCACACAAATCTTGAGATGTTTTGTTCCAACTCTCTGAAGAAACTCCATGGTATTTTGATAGGGATTGCATTAAATGTGTAAACTGCCCTGGGTAACATTGACATTTTCACAATATTAATTCTTCCAATCCATGAGCATGGAATATTTTTCCATCTCTTTGTGGCTTCCTCAATTTCTTTCAGAAGTGTTCTGTAGTTTTTAGGGTATAGATCCTTTACCTCTTTGATTAGGTTTATTCCTAGGTATCTTATGCTTTTGGGTGCAATTGTAAATAGGATTGACTCCTTAACTTCTCTTTCTTCATTCTCATTGTTAGTGTATAGAAATGCCACTGACTTCTGGGCATTGATTTTGTATCCTGCCACACTGCCAAATTGCTGTATGAGTTCTAGCAATCTTGGGGTGGAGGCTTTTGGGTTTTCTATGTACACTATCATGTCATCTGCGAAGAGGGAGAGTTTGACTTCTTCTTTGCCAATTTGAATGCCTTTTATTTCTTTTTGTTGCCTGATTGCTGAGGTTAGGACTTCTAGTACTGTGTTGAATAGCAGTGGTGAGAGTAGACATCCCTGTCATGTTCCTGATCTTAGGAGAAAGGCTCCCAGTGTTTCCCCATTGAGAATGATATTTGCTGTGGGCTTTTCATAGATGGCTTTTAAGATGCTGAGGAATATTCCCTCTATCCCTACAGTCTGAAGAGTTTTGATCAGGAATGGATGCCATTGACTTACTTCACTCAGCATAATACCTTCCAGTTCCATCCACGTTGAAGCAAATGGTGGGTATTTGTCATTTCTAATGGCTGAGTAATCAATCGGAGAAGGACAAACATTGTATGTTCTCATTCATTTGGGGAATATAAATAATAGAGAAAGGGAATATAAGGGAAAGGAGAAGAAACGTGTGGGAAATATCAGAAAGGGAGACAGAACATAAAGACTCCTAACCCTGGAAATGAACTAGCGGTGGTGGAAGGGGAAGAGGGCGGGGGGTGGGGGTGAATGGGTGATGGGCACTGAGGGGGGCACTTGACGGGATGAGCACTGGGTGTTATTCTGTATGTTGGTAAATTGAACACCAATAAAAAATAAATTTATTATTTAAAAAAAAGGAATGGATGCCATATTTTATCAAATGCTTTCTCTGCATCTATTGAGAGGATCATATGGTTCTTGTTTTTTCTCTTGCTGATATGATCAATCACATTGGTTGCTTTATGAGTGTTGAACCAGCCCTGCATTCCGCGGATAAATCCCACTTGGTCATGATGAATAATCTACTTAATGTATTGTTGGATCCTATTGGCTAGTATCTTGTTGAGAATTTTTGCATCTGTGTTCATCAGGGATATTGGTCTATAATTCTTCTTTTTGGTGGTGTCTTTGTCTGGTTTTGGAATTAAGGTGATGCTGCCCTCATAGAACGAGTTGGAAGTACTCCATCTCTTTCTATCTTTCCAAACAGCTTTAGTATAATTGGTATGGTTTCTTCTTTAAACGTTTGATAGAATTCCCTGGGAAGCCATCTGTCCCTGGACTTTTGTGTCTTGGGAGGTTTTTTGATGACTGTTCAATTTCCTCCCTGGTTATTCGCCTGTTCAGGTTTTCTATTTATTCCTGTTCCAGTTTTGGTAGTTTGTGATTTTCCAGAAATGCGTCCATTTCTTCTAGATTGCCTAATTTATTGGCGTATAGCTGCTCATAATAAGTTTTTAAAATCGTTTGTATCTCCTTGGTGTTGGTGGTGATCTCTCCTTTCTCATTCATGATTTTATTAATTTGAGTCTTTTCTCTCTTCTTTTTAATAAGGCTGGCTAATGGTTTATCTATCTTAATTTTCTCAAAGAACCAACTCCTGGTTTTGTTGATCTGTTCCACAATTCTTCTGGTCTCTATTTCATTGAGTTCTGCTCAAGTCTTTATTAATTCTCTTCTTCTGCTGGGTGTAAGATCTACTTGCTGTTTTTTCTCCAGCTCCCTTAGGTTCAAGGTTAGCTTTTGTAATTGAGTTCTTTCCAGTTTTTGTATGGATGCTTGTATCGCGATGTATTTCCCCCCAGGAATGCTTTTGCTGTATCCCAAAGATTTTGAACAGTTGTATCTTCATTCTCATTAGTTTCTAAGAATCTTTTTAATTCTTCCCTAATTTCCTGGTTGACCCTTTCATCTTTTAGCAGGATGGTCCTTAACCTCCACTTCTTTGAAATCCTTCCAAACTTCTTCTTGTGATTTAGTTCTAGTTTCAAAGCATTATGGTCTGAAAATATGCAGGAGACGATCCCAATCTTTTGGTATCACTTAAGACCTGATTTGTGACCCAGTATGTGGTCTATTCTGGAGAAAGTTCAATGTGCACTTGAGAGGAATGTGTATTCAGTTGCATTTGGACGTAAAGTCTGTAAATATCTGTGAAATCCATGTGGTCCAGTGTATCATTTAAAGCTCTTGTTTCTTTGGAGATGTTGTGCTTAGAATATCTGTCGATTGCAGAAAGCGCTACATTCAAGTCACGAAGTATAAGTGTATTATCATCTAAGTATGTCTTAACTTTGGTTATTAATTGATTGATATACCTGACAGCTCCCACATTTGGGGCATAAATATTCATGATTGTTAGGTCCTCTTGCTGCATAGATCTTTTAAGTATGATATAGTGTCCCTCTTCATCTCTTACTACAGTCTTTGTGATAAACTTTAATTTATCTGATATAAGGATGGCTACCCCTGCTTTCTTTTGAGGACCATTTGAATGTTAAATGGTTCTCCAACCTTTTATTTTCAGGCTGTAGGTGTCCTTATGTCTAAAATGAGTCCCTTGTAGACAGCAAATAGATGGGTCTTGCTTTTTTATCCAGTTTGAAACCCTGCACCTTTTTATGGGGTCATTAAGCCCATTCATGTTCAGTTACTATTGAAAGATATGAATTTAGTGTCATCATGATACCTATTCAGTCCCTATTTTTGTGGATTGTTTCCTTGGACTTCCTCCTTCTATTACAGAGTCCCCCTTAATATTTCTTGCAGAGCCGGTTTGGTGGTCACATATTCTTTCAGTTTCTGCCCATCTTGGAAGCTCTTTATCTCTCCTTCTATTCTGAATGAGAGCCTTGCTGGATAAAGTATTCTTGGCTATATGTTATTCTCATTTAGGACCCTAAATATATCGTGCCAGCCCTTTCTGGCCTGCCAGGTCTCTGTGGAGAGGTCGGCTGTTAACCTAATACTTCTCCCCATAAAGGTTAGGGATCTCTTGTCTCTTCCTGCTTTAAGGATCTTCTCTTTATCTTTGGAATTTGCAAGTTTCACTATTAAATGTCAAGGAGTTGAGCCGTTTTTATTGATTTTAGGAGATAGAGATCTCTCTATCTCCTGGATCTGAAGGCCTGTTTCCCTTCCCAAGTTAGGGAAGTTTTCAGCTATGATTTGTTCAAATACACTTTCTGGTCCTCTGTCTCTTTCCGCACCCTCTGGAACCCCAATTAAATGTAGATTTGTTTTTTCTACTAAGGCTGTCATTTATTTCCCTTAACCTATCCTCATGATCTTTTAATTGTTTTTCTCTTTTTTCTTCAGCTTCCTTCCTTGCCATCAACTTGTTTTCTAGGTCACTCACTCGCTCTTCTACCTCATTAACCCTCGTTGTTAGGACCTCCAGTTTGTATTGCATCTCATTTAATTGATTTTTAATTTCTGCTTCATTAGATCAAAATTCATGAAGTCTCTTGAATCCTTAATGCTTTTTTCAAGAGCCACCAGTTGCTTTATAATTGTGCTTCTGAATTGGCTTTCTGACATTAAATTGTAATCCAAATTTTGTAACTCTGGGAGAGAAGACTGTTTCTGATTCTCTCTTTTGTGGTGAGTTTTTCCATCTAGTCATTTTGCTCAGTGCAGAGTGACCAAAAACAAATTGTACTGAAAAAAGGAGAAAAAGAGAGAAAAAAAGCGGAGGAGAAGCATACAGAAAACAAAAACACAAGGGGAGTATCCTCTGATTCTATATACTGTAAATCCCTCGACCTCCCCTGGAGCTTTCCAGCACTGCTTGGTCAATAACTTGCTCTTCCCCTGCCCTTCCAGCTGGTCTTCTGGGGGAGGGGCCTGCTGTGCTGATTCTCAGGTGTGTGCACCTGGGGGAGCTGTCCAGCCCCCTGCCAGGTGCACGGCTCAGTGGGAGCTGTTTATCCTCTGAGGCCCCTGCTCAGTCCCAAGCACAAGGTGACACCAGGAGGAACAACAACAGTGGCGGCGGCCAGCTCTTCAGCTCTGGAGTCTGGCCCCACAGTAACTACGGCAGCTCAGTCCACAGGGGCCTGGATGCTCCGGGGGTGGGAGCCGCCCATCTGCACAGCTCTGGGGCGCCCAGTGGCAGGAGCGTTGTCCTCGCTGACCTGTGTGCTCCCGGCCTCCACCTGTCCTGGGGGGAGCGCCGGATCCTGGGCTGTGTCCCCGGCGCCCTGTGTTCCCGGGCCTGAGCCGCTGGAATCGGGCTCCAGGGCCGCTCCGCCCCCTCTGTGGAGCTGCCGCCCGAGCTGCTCCTGGGGCCCCACTGGGTGCGTGCTGCAGCCCATTAAGGAGCTCGGCCAGGTGTGTGGCGGCTCTTCCCCCGGGCGCAGGTGCTCTTTAGTGCCCCTGGGAGCCTGAGGGCATCCCCGCCCCTCCTGGGATCCTGCTGCAACTCCCTGAGAGCGCCTTTCAGTCCGGGAAGATTGGTGAAACTCCTGCTTCTCCAGGCCAGGGCTTTCCTGTCCTGGGGGCACTCACCGCAGGGCCTTAACCCGGCCCCTCACGGGGCCCCTCCCCCTTGGATGCTTTTTTTATTTCTTTATTTTTTTCGTCTTCCCACCTTGATAGAGAGCGAACTCTTCTTACTGTAGCATTCCAGCTGTTCTCTCTTTAAATCTCAGGCCGAATTCATAGGTTTTCAGGATGATTTGAAAGTTATCTAGGTAAGTTGGTGGGGACAGGTGACTTGGGGACCCTATTCTTCTGCCATCTTGCCATGCCTCCCAAGATTTCATTTCTTGATGGTTGACTAGTATTCCATTGTATATATATACTACATCTTCTTTATCCATTCATCTATCTGTGAACATCTCGCCTCTTTCCATAGTTCAGCTATTGTGGACATTGCTGCTATAAACATTGGGGTGCAGGTGCCCCTTCAGATCACTGTATTTGTATCTTTGGGGTAAATGTTCAGTAGTGCAATTGCAAGGTCATAGGGTAGCTTTATTTTCAACTTTTTGAGGAACATCCATACTGTTTTCCAGAGTGGTTGCACCAGCTTGCATTCCCATCAACATTGTAGGTGGTTCCTCTTTCTCTACATCCTCACCAACATCTGTCATTCCCTGACTTGTTAATTTTAGCTATTCTGACTGGTGTGAGATGGTATCTCATTGTGGTTTTAATTTGTATTTCCCTGATGGCGAGTGATGTAGAGCATTTTTTCATGCTTGTTGGCCATTTGTAGGTCTTTGCAGAAATGTCTGTTTATGTCTTCTGCCCATTTCTTGATTGGATTATTTGTTCTGTGGGTGTTGAGTTTGTAATAAGTTCTCTATAGATTTTGGATACTAGCCTTTCATCTGATAAGGCATTTGTAAATATCTTCTCCCATTCTGTCAGTTGTCTTTTGGTTTTTTCCACTGTTTCCTTTGCTATGCAAAAGCTTTTTATCTTGAGGAAGTCCCAATAGTTCATTTTTGCCTTTGTTTTGTCTTGTCTTTGGAGACATGTCTAGTAAGAATTTGCTGTGGCCAAGGTCACAAAGTTTGCTGCCTGTGTTCGCCTCTAGGATTGACTGATTCATGTCTCACATTTAGGTCTTTCATCCATTTTGAGTCTAGTTTTGTGTATCATGTGAGGAAATGGTTCAGTTTCATTCTTCTGCATGTGGCTGTCCAATTTTACCAACACCATTTATTGAAGAGATTGTCCTTTTTCCAGTGGGTAGTCTTTCCTGCTTTGTCAAAGAGCAGTTGACCATAGAGTTGAGGGCCTATTTCTGGGTTCTCTATTCTGTTCCATTGATCTATTGTCTGTTTTTGTGCCAGTACCATACTGTTTTGATGATGACAGCTTTGCAATAGAGCTTGAAGTCTGGAATTGTGATGCCACAACCTTTGGTTTTCTTTTTCAACATTCCTTTGGCTATTTGGGGTCTTGTTTCTTTTTTTTTAATTTATTTATTTATGATAGTCACAGAGAGATAGAGAAGTAGAGACACAGGCAGAGGGAGAAGCAGGCTCCATGCACTGGGAGCACGACGTGGGATTTGATCCCGGGTCTCCAGGATCGCGCCCTGGGCCAAAGGCAGGCGCCAAACCGCTGCGTCACCCAGGGATCCCTGGGGTCTTGTTTCAAACAAATCCTAGGATTATTTGTTCCAGCTCTGTGAAAAAAGTTGATGGTATTTTGATAGGGATTGTATTGAATGTATAGATTGCTCTAGATAGCATAGACATTTTAACAATATTTGTTCTTCTAATCCATAAGCATGGAACATTTTGCCATTTCTCTGTATCTTCCTCAATTTCTTTCATGAGTGTTCTATAGTTTTCTGAGCATAAATCCTTTGCCTCTTTGGTTGTTTATTCCTAGATATCTCATGGTTTGGGGTGCAATTGTAAATGGGATTGACTCCTTAATTTCTCTTTCTTCTGTCTCATTGTTAGTGTACAGAAATTCAACTTCTTTCTGTGAACTGATTTTATATCCTGCCATGTTGCTGAATTTTTGTATGAGTTCTAGCAATTTTGGGGTGGAGTCTTTCAGGTTTTACACATAGAGTATCATTTCATCTGTGAAGAGTGAGAGTTTGACTTCTTTACCAATTTGGATGCCTTTTATTTCTTTTTGTTGTCTGATTGTTGAGGCTAGGACTTCTAGTACTATGTTGAACAACAGTGCTGAGAGTGGGCACCCTTGCCCTGTTCCTGACATTAGGGGAAAAGCTCTAAGTTTTTCCCCATTGAGAATGATATTCACTGGGGGCTTTTTATATATGACATTTATGATATTGAGCTATGTTTCCACTATCCCTACACTGAGGTGTTTTTTAAAGATTTTATTTATTGGGGCAGCCCAGGTGGCTCAGCGGT
Source organism: Vulpes lagopus (assembly GCF_018345385.1). NCBI lineage: Eukaryota > Metazoa > Chordata > Mammalia > Carnivora > Canidae > Vulpes > Vulpes lagopus. The sequence goes on along the minus strand of NC_054833.1, from coordinate 69,814,467 downwards.
TTAGTGCCACCTTTAGCGCAAGGCATGATTGGGCTCCCTGCAGGGAGCCTGCTAATCCCTGCAGGGAGCCCAATGTGGGACTAGAACTCCGGGATCATGCTCTGAGATGAAGGCAGACTCTCAACTGCCAAGCCACCTAGAAGTCCCTGTGAAAAGTTTTAACCCAGAAAGGATGTTATACTTTCTCAAATGCTTTTTTTTTTTTTTTTAAATTAACTTTTATTGGTGTTTAATTTACCAACATACAGAAAAACACCCAGTGCTCATCCCATCAAGTGTCCACCTCAGTGCCCGTCACCCATTCCCCTCCAACACCCGCCCTCCTCCCCTTCCACCACCCCTAGTTCGTTTCCCAGAGTTAGGAGTCTTTATGTTCTGTCTCCCTTCCTGATATTTCCCAACATTTCTTTTCCCTTCCTTTATATTCCCTTTCACTATTATTCATATTCCCCAAATGAATGAGAACATACACTGTTTGTCCTTCTCCGATTGACTTATTTCACTCAGCATAATACCCTCCAGTTCCATCCACGTTGAAGCAAATGGTGGGTATTTGTCGTTTCTAATTGCTGAGTAATATTCCATTGTATACATAAACCACATCTTCTTTATCCATTCATCTTTCGATGGACACCGAGGCTCCTTCCACAGTTTGGCTATTGTGGCCATTGCTGATAGAAACATCGGGGTGCAGGTGTCCCGACGTTTCATTGCATCTGAATCTTTGGGGTAAATCCCCAACAGTGCAATTGCTGGGTCGTAGGGCAGGTCTATTTTTAACTCTTTGAGGAACCTCCACACAGTTTTCCAGAGTGGCTGCACCAGTTCACATTCCCACCAACAGTGTAAGAGGGTTCCCTTTTCTCCGCATCCTCTCCAACATTTGTTGTTTCCTGCCTTGTTAATTTTCCCCATTCTCACTGGTGTGAGGTGGTATCTCATTGTGGTTTTGATTTGTATTTCCCTGATGGCAAGTGATGCAGAGCATTTTCTCATGTGCATGTTGGCCATGTCCATGTCTTCCTCTGTGAGATTTCTCTTCATGTCTTTTGCCCATTTCATGATTGGATTGTTTGTTTCTTTGGTGTTGAGTTTAATAAGTTCTTTATAGATTTTGGAAACTAGCCCTTTATCTGATATGTCATTTGCAAATATCTTCTCCCATTCTGTAGGTTGTCTTTTAGTTTTGTTGACTGTATCCTTTGCTGTGCAAAAGCTTCTTATCTTGATGAAGTCCCAATAGTTCATTTTTGCTTTTGTTTCTTTTGCCTTCGTGGATGTATCTTGCAAGAAGTTACTGTGGCCAAGTTCAAAAAGGGTGTTGCCTGTGTTCTCCTCTAGGATTTTGATGGAATCTTGTCTCACATTTAGGTCTCTCATCCATTTTGAGTTTATCTTTGTGTATGGTGAAAGAGAGTGGTCCAGTTTCATTCTTCTGCATGTGGATGTCCAATTTTCCCAGCACCATTTATTGAAGAGACTGTCTTTCTTCCAATGGATAGTCTTTCCTCCTTTATCGAATATTAGATGGCCGTACATTTCAGGGTCCACTTCTGGGTTCTCTATTCTGTTCCATTGATCTATGTGTCTGTTTTTGTGCCAGTACCACACTGTCTTGATGACCACAGCTTTGTAATACAACCTGAAATCTGGCATTGTGATGCCCCCAGCTAAGGTTTTCTTTTTTAAAATTCCCCTGGCTATTCGGGGTCTTTTCTGATTCCACACAAATCTTAAAATAATTTGTTCTAACTCTCTGAAGAAAGTCCATGGTATTTGGTAGGGATTGCATTAAACGTATAAATTGCCCTGGGTAACATTGACATTTTTACAATATTAATTCTGCCAATCCATGAGCATGGAATATTTTTCCATCTCTTTGTGTCTTCCTCAATTTCTTTCAGAAGTGTTCTATAGTTTTTAGGGTATAGATCTTTTACCTCTTTGGTTAGGTTTATTCCTAGGTATCTTATGCTTTTGGGTGCAATTGTAAATGGGATTGACTCCTTAATTTCTCTTTCTTCAGTCTCATTGTTAGTGTATAGAAATGCCATTGATTTCTGGGCATTGATTTTGTATCCTGCCACGCTACCAAATTGCTGTATGAGTTCTAGCAATCTGGGGGTGGAGGCTTTTGGGTTTTCTATGTAGAGTATCATGTCATCGGCGAAGAGGGAGAGTTTGACTTCTTCTTTGCCAATTTGAATGCCTTTAATGTCTTTTTGTTGTCTGATTGCTGAGGCGAGGACTTCCAGAACTATGTTGAACAGCAGTGGTGAGAGTGGACATCCCTGTCTTGTTCCTGATCTTAGGGGAAAGGCTCCCAGTGCTTCCCCATTGAGAATGATATTTGCTGTGGGCTTTTCGTAGATGGCTTTTAAGATGTCGAGGAAAGTTCCCTCTATCCCAACACTCTGAAGGGTTTTGATCAGGAATGGATTGCTGTATTTTGTCAAATGCTTTCTCTGCATCTAATGAGAGTATCATATGTTCTTGGTTTTTCTCTTGCTGATATGTATGAATCACATTGATGGTTTTACAGTGTTGAACCAGCCTTGTGTCCCAGGGATAAATCCTACTTGGTCAGTGGTGAATAATTTTCTTAATGTGTTGTTGGATCCTATTGGCTAGTATCTTGTTGAGAATTTTTGCATCCATGTTCATCAGGGATATTGGTCTGTAATTCTCCTTTTTGGTGGGGTCTTTGTACTGGTTTCGGAATTAAGGTGATGCTGGCCTCATAGAACGAATTTGGAAGTACTCCATCTCTTTCTATCTTTCCAAACAGCTTTTAGTAGAATGGTATTGATTTCTTCTTTAAACGTTGATAGAATTTCCCCAGGAAGCCTGCTAATCCCTGCAGGGAGCCTGCTAATCCCTGCAGGGAGCCTGCTAATCCCTGCAGGGAGCCTGCTAATCCCTGCAGGGAGCCTGCTAATCCCTGCAGGGAGCCTGCTAATCCCTGCAGGGAGCCTGCTAATCCCTGCAGGGAGCCTGCTAATCCCTGCAGGGAGCCTGCTAATCCCTGCAGGGAGCCTGCTAATCCCTGCAGGGAGCCTGCTAATCCCTGCAGGGAGCCTGCTAATCCCTGCAGGGAGCCTGCTAATCCCTGCAGGGAGCCTGCTAATCCCTGCAGGGAGCCTGCTAATCCCTGCAGGGAGCCTGCTAATCCCTGCAGGGAGCCTGCTAATCCCTGCAGGGAGCCTGCTAATCCCTGCAGGGAGCCTGCTAATCCCTGCAGGGAGCCTGCTAATCCCTGCAGGGAGCCTGCTAATCCCTGCAGGGAGCCTGCTAATCCCTGCAGGGAGCCTGCTAATCCCTGCAGGGAGCCTGCTAATCCCTGCAGGGAGCCTGCTAATCCCTGCAGGGAGCCTGCTAATCCCTGCAGGGAGCCTGCTAATCCCTGCAGGGAGCCTGCTAATCCCTGCAGGGAGCCTGCTAATCCCTGCAGGGAGCCTGCTAATCCCTGCAGGGAGCCTGCTAATCCCTGCAGGGAGCCTGCTAATCCCTGCAGGGAGCCTGCTAATCCCTGCAGGGAGCCTGCTAATCCCTGCAGGGAGCCTGCTAATCCCTGCAGGGAGCCTGCTAATCCCTGCAGGGAGCCTGCTAATCCCTGCAGGGAGCCTGCTAATCCCTGCAGGGAGCCTGCTAATCCCTGCAGGGAGCCTGCTAATCCCTGCAGGGAGCCTGCTAATCCCTGCAGGGAGCCTGCTAATCCCTGCAGGGAGCCTGCTAATCCCTGCAGGGAGCCTGCTAATCCCTGCAGGGAGCCTGCTAATCCCTGCAGGGAGCCTGCTAATCCCTGCAGGGAGCCTGCTAATCCCTGCAGGGAGCCTGCTAATCCCTGCAGGGAGCCTGCTAATCCCTGCAGGGAGCCTGCTAATCCCTGCAGGGAGCCTGCTAATCCCTGCAGGGAGCCTGCTAATCCCTGCAGGGAGCCTGCTAATCCCTGCAGGGAGCCTGCTAATCCCTGCAGGGAGCCTGCTAATCCCTGCAGGGAGCCTGCTAATCCCTGCAGGGAGCCTGCTAATCCCTGCAGGGAGCCTGCTAATCCCTGCAGGGAGCCTGCTAATCCCTGCAGGGAGCCTGCTAATCCCTGCAGGGAGCCTGCTAATCCCTGCAGGGAGCCTGCTAATCCCTGCAGGGAGCCTGCTAATCCCTGCAGGGAGCCTGCTAATCCCTGCAGGGAGCCTGCTAATCCCTGCAGGGAGCCTGCTAATCCCTGCAGGGAGCCTGCTAATCCCTGCAGGGAGCCTGCTAATCCCTGCAGGGAGCCTGCTAATCCCTGCAGGGAGCCTGCTAATCCCTGCAGGGAGCCTGCTAATCCCTGCAGGGAGCCTGCTAATCCCTGCAGGGAGCCTGCTAATCCCTGCAGGGAGCCTGCTAATCCCTGCAGGGAGCCTGCTAATCCCTGCAGGGAGCCTGCTAATCCCTGCAGGGAGCCTGCTAATCCCTGCAGGGAGCCTGCTAATCCCTGCAGGGAGCCTGCTAATCCCTGCAGGGAGCCTGCTAATCCCTGCAGGGAGCCTGCTAATCCCTGCAGGGAGCCTGCTAATCCCTGCAGGGAGCCTGCTAATCCCTGCAGGGAGCCTGCTAATCCCTGCAGGGAGCCTGCTAATCCCTGCAGGGAGCCTGCTAATCCCTGCAGGGAGCCTGCTAATCCCTGCAGGGAGCCTGCTAATCCCTGCAGGGAGCCTGCTAATCCCTGCAGGGAGCCTGCTAATCCCTGCAGGGAGCCTGCTAATCCCTGCAGGGAGCCTGCTAATCCCTGCAGGGAGCCTGCTAATCCCTGCAGGGAGCCTGCTAATCCCTGCAGGGAGCCTGCTAATCCCTGCAGGGAGCCTGCTAATCCCTGCAGGGAGCCTGCTAATCCCTGCAGGGAGCCTGCTAATCCCTGCAGGGAGCCTGCTAATCCCTGCAGGGAGCCTGCTAATCCCTGCAGGGAGCCTGCTAATCCCTGCAGGGAGCCTGCTAATCCCTGCAGGGAGCCTGCTAATCCCTGCAGGGAGCCTGCTAATCCCTGCAGGGAGCCTGCTAATCCCTGCAGGGAGCCTGCTAATCCCTGCAGGGAGCCTGCTAATCCCTGCAGGGAGCCTGCTAATCCCTGCAGGGAGCCTGCTAATCCCTGCAGGGAGCCTGCTAATCCCTGCAGGGAGCCTGCTAATCCCTGCAGGGAGCCTGCTAATCCCTGCAGGGAGCCTGCTAATCCCTGCAGGGAGCCTGCTAATCCCTGCAGGGAGCCTGCTAATCCCTGCAGGGAGCCTGCTAATCCCTGCAGGGAGCCTGCTAATCCCTGCAGGGAGCCTGCTAATCCCTGCAGGGAGCCTGCTAATCCCTGCAGGGAGCCTGCTAATCCCTGCAGGGAGCCTGCTAATCCCTGCAGGGAGCCTGCTAATCCCTGCAGGGAGCCTGCTAATCCCTGCAGGGAGCCTGCTAATCCCTGCAGGGAGCCTGCTAATCCCTGCAGGGAGCCTGCTAATCCCTGCAGGGAGCCTGCTAATCCCTGCAGGGAGCCTGCTAATCCCTGCAGGGAGCCTGCTAATCCCTGCAGGGAGCCTGCTAATCCCTGCAGGGAGCCTGCTAATCCCTGCAGGGAGCCTGCTAATCCCTGCAGGGAGCCTGCTAATCCCTGCAGGGAGCCTGCTAATCCCTGCAGGGAGCCTGCTAATCCCTGCAGGGAGCCTGCTAATCCCTGCAGGGAGCCTGCTAATCCCTGCAGGGAGCCTGCTAATCCCTGCAGGGAGCCTGCTAATCCCTGCAGGGAGCCTGCTAATCCCTGCAGGGAGCCTGCTAATCCCTGCAGGGAGCCTGCTAATCCCTGCAGGGAGCCTGCTAATCCCTGCAGGGAGCCTGCTAATCCCTGCAGGGAGCCTGCTAATCCCTGCAGGGAGCCTGCTAATCCCTGCAGGGAGCCTGCTAATCCCTGCAGGGAGCCTGCTAATCCCTGCAGGGAGCCTGCTAATCCCTGCAGGGAGCCTGCTAATCCCTGCAGGGAGCCTGCTAATCCCTGCAGGGAGCCTGCTAATCCCTGCAGGGAGCCTGCTAATCCCTGCAGGGAGCCTGCTAATCCCTGCAGGGAGCCTGCTAATCCCTGCAGGGAGCCTGCTAATCCCTGCAGGGAGCCTGCTAATCCCTGCAGGGAGCCTGCTAATCCCTGCAGGGAGCCTGCTAATCCCTGCAGGGAGCCTGCTAATCCCTGCAGGGAGCCTGCTAATCCCTGCAGGGAGCCTGCTAATCCCTGCAGGGAGCCTGCTAATCCCTGCAGGGAGCCTGCTAATCCCTGCAGGGAGCCTGCTAATCCCTGCAGGGAGCCTGCTAATCCCTGCAGGGAGCCTGCTAATCCCTGCAGGGAGCCTGCTAATCCCTGCAGGGAGCCTGCTAATCCCTGCAGGGAGCCTGCTAATCCCTGCAGGGAGCCTGCTAATCCCTGCAGGGAGCCTGCTAATCCCTGCAGGGAGCCTGCTAATCCCTGCAGGGAGCCTGCTAATCCCTGCAGGGAGCCTGCTAATCCCTGCAGGGAGCCTGCTAATCCCTGCAGGGAGCCTGCTAATCCCTGCAGGGAGCCTGCTAATCCCTGCAGGGAGCCTGCTAATCCCTGCAGGGAGCCTGCTAATCCCTGCAGGGAGCCTGCTAATCCCTGCAGGGAGCCTGCTAATCCCTGCAGGGAGCCTGCTAATCCCTGCAGGGAGCCTGCTAATCCCTGCAGGGAGCCTGCTAATCCCTGCAGGGAGCCTGCTAATCCCTGCAGGGAGCCTGCTAATCCCTGCAGGGAGCCTGCTAATCCCTGCAGGGAGCCTGCTAATCCCTGCAGGGAGCCTGCTAATCCCTGCAGGGAGCCTGCTAATCCCTGCAGGGAGCCTGCTAATCCCTGCAGGGAGCCTGCTAATCCCTGCAGGGAGCCTGCTAATCCCTGCAGGGAGCCTGCTAATCCCTGCAGGGAGCCTGCTAATCCCTGCAGGGAGCCTGCTAATCCCTGCAGGGAGCCTGCTAATCCCTGCAGGGAGCCTGCTAATCCCTGCAGGGAGCCTGCTAATCCCTGCAGGGAGCCTGCTAATCCCTGCAGGGAGCCTGCTAATCCCTGCAGGGAGCCTGCTAATCCCTGCAGGGAGCCTGCTAATCCCTGCAGGGAGCCTGCTAATCCCTGCAGGGAGCCTGCTAATCCCTGCAGGGAGCCTGCTAATCCCTGCAGGGAGCCTGCTAATCCCTGCAGGGAGCCTGCTAATCCCTGCAGGGAGCCTGCTAATCCCTGCAGGGAGCCTGCTAATCCCTGCAGGGAGCCTGCTAATCCCTGCAGGGAGCCTGCTAATCCCTGCAGGGAGCCTGCTAATCCCTGCAGGGAGCCTGCTAATCCCTGCAGGGAGCCTGCTAATCCCTGCAGGGAGCCTGCTAATCCCTGCAGGGAGCCTGCTAATCCCTGCAGGGAGCCTGCTAATCCCTGCAGGGAGCCTGCTAATCCCTGCAGGGAGCCTGCTAATCCCTGCAGGGAGCCTGCTAATCCCTGCAGGGAGCCTGCTAATCCCTGCAGGGAGCCTGCTAATCCCTGCAGGGAGCCTGCTAATCCCTGCAGGGAGCCTGCTAATCCCTGCAGGGAGCCTGCTAATCCCTGCAGGGAGCCTGCTAATCCCTGCAGGGAGCCTGCTAATCCCTGCAGGGAGCCTGCTAATCCCTGCAGGGAGCCTGCTAATCCCTGCAGGGAGCCTGCTAATCCCTGCAGGGAGCCTGCTAATCCCTGCAGGGAGCCTGCTAATCCCTGCAGGGAGCCTGCTAATCCCTGCAGGGAGCCTGCTAATCCCTGCAGGGAGCCTGCTAATCCCTGCAGGGAGCCTGCTAATCCCTGCAGGGAGCCTGCTAATCCCTGCAGGGAGCCTGCTAATCCCTGCAGGGAGCCTGCTAATCCCTGCAGGGAGCCTGCTAATCCCTGCAGGGAGCCTGCTAATCCCTGCAGGGAGCCTGCTAATCCCTGCAGGGAGCCTGCTAATCCCTGCAGGGAGCCTGCTAATCCCTGCAGGGAGCCTGCTAATCCCTGCAGGGAGCCTGCTAATCCCTGCAGGGAGCCTGCTAATCCCTGCAGGGAGCCTGCTAATCCCTGCAGGGAGCCTGCTAATCCCTGCAGGGAGCCTGCTAATCCCTGCAGGGAGCCTGCTAATCCCTGCAGGGAGCCTGCTAATCCCTGCAGGGAGCCTGCTAATCCCTGCAGGGAGCCTGCTAATCCCTGCAGGGAGCCTGCTAATCCCTGCAGGGAGCCTGCTAATCCCTGCAGGGAGCCTGCTAATCCCTGCAGGGAGCCTGCTAATCCCTGCAGGGAGCCTGCTAATCCCTGCAGGGAGCCTGCTAATCCCTGCAGGGAGCCTGCTAATCCCTGCAGGGAGCCTGCTAATCCCTGCAGGGAGCCTGCTAATCCCTGCAGGGAGCCTGCTAATCCCTGCAGGGAGCCTGCTAATCCCTGCAGGGAGCCTGCTAATCCCTGCAGGGAGCCTGCTAATCCCTGCAGGGAGCCTGCTAATCCCTGCAGGGAGCCTGCTAATCCCTGCAGGGAGCCTGCTAATCCCTGCAGGGAGCCTGCTAATCCCTGCAGGGAGCCTGCTAATCCCTGCAGGGAGCCTGCTAATCCCTGCAGGGAGCCTGCTAATCCCTGCAGGGAGCCTGCTAATCCCTGCAGGGAGCCTGCTAATCCCTGCAGGGAGCCTGCTAATCCCTGCAGGGAGCCTGCTAATCCCTGCAGGGAGCCTGCTAATCCCTGCAGGGAGCCTGCTAATCCCTGCAGGGAGCCTGCTAATCCCTGCAGGGAGCCTGCTAATCCCTGCAGGGAGCCTGCTAATCCCTGCAGGGAGCCTGCTAATCCCTACCGCGGAGGCCGCCGCCCGAGCCCTCCGAGCTGCTCCGGGCCCCGCCGAGCGCTGCAGCCCTTAGGGAGCTCGGCGCATCTCCCGGGGCGCAGTTCCTCTGTTACTGTCCCAGGGAGGCCCGAGGGCGTCCCCGCCTTTCTGGGGATCCTGCTCCAATTCCCGGGGAGCCCCTTCCGCGGGAAGGTCGGTGCAGTCATCCTGCTCCTCCGGGTCGGGGCTCTCCCTGTCCTGGGGACACTCGCCCCGGCCTCAGCCCGGCTCTCGCGGGGCCCCTCCCCCTTGGAGGCCTTTTGTTTCCTTTATTTTCTTTTTCCCCGTCTTCCCTACCTTGAATAGAAGCGCGAATCTTCTCACTGTAGCGTTCCAGCTGGTCACCTCTTTAAATCCTCAGGCCGAATTCGTAGGTTTTCAGGATGATTGGATGGTTTTTCTAGGTAATTGCCAAGCCACCCTAGAAGTCCCTGTGAAAGTTTTAACCAGAAAGGATGTTATACTTTCTCAAATGCTTTTTTTTTTTTTTTTGTATCTATTAAGAGGATCATATGGTTCATGTCCTTTATTTATGTAATGTATCACATTGATTAATTTGTGGATGTTGAATCACCCCTGCATCCCAGGAATAAATCCCACTTGGTTGTGGTGACTAATCCTTTTAATGTACTGTTGAATACTATTGGCTGATATTTTGGTGAGAATTTCTGTGTCCATGTTCATCAGGGATATTGGTCTGTAATTCTCCTTTTTGGTGGGGTCTTTGTCTAGTTTTGGGATCAAAGTAATGCTAGCCTCATAGAAAGAGTTTAGAAGTTTTCCTTCCATTTCTATTTTTTGGACCAGCTTCAGAAAAACAGGTATTAATTCCTCTTTAAATGTTCAATCCACCTACATTAGACTGGAAGTTCATATTTCAGTCATTGTCCATCATTTGACTGAAATTAAACCCTTAAGTTAGAATGTGACGAATGACTCAGTGAGCTAGCATTTTAAAGGTCAAGGTATTTGTTGCCAAAATGTCCTCAGATTGAATGTCACCATCTGTTAAAGTCTATTTTAGCTTCAAGATTCTTTAGCTTTGTGATATTAGCATTAATTATTTTTCCAGTCACAAATAAATGCATTCCCTGATAATCTTTTTTTGATAGTTGATAGAAAACTTGCCTTGATTTATTTTTTCTGATATCTTTGCATAAAAATGTTCTGTGCACAGTCCTAGGGCTCTGTGCCCTATTTCGATAAAGAGTTTATATCTACTTTCTTGGTACTCTCTCTCATATTTGTGGCTTTGAATTCCATCTATTTTCAGGTGACACTCAAAATTTTATATTCCACCTGCTTCTCTCTCCTCTGAATTTCAGCTTGATGTGACCACCTGCCTATTGAACATCTGTCTGGAGGCATATAAGGCACTCTATACATAACATGTTCCAAAACAAATTCCTAATTCCCATCCCCATTGCTCTGCAAAATATCTTCCTTTTCAAGTTTTACCCCATTTCAATTAATAGCCACTTTACTCAACCTTTCTAGTTGCTTAGGCCAGACCCCCGGAGTCAAATCATTGTCATTCCTCTACTTAAAACCTTCCAATGACTTCTCATCTCCATCATCAAAAGAGCTGAAGGCCTTCCAGAGCCTTACACTATTGCCCATCACCCCTCACTGCAGTTACTTTTCAGATTTAATTTCCTTCTATTTTCATCTCTCACTGTTCTCCCCCTTACTTCCTTGCTCTTCCCAATCTGGCCTCCCCCTGGTCCTCAAATGAACCCAGAGCTTCTTTTTCACCCCTTTCCTGTCTTCTACTGTTCTTTGTACCTTAAGCACACTTCTTCAAATTAACTCTGTAGCCTCTCCCTCATTTCTAGTAGACATTTGCTGAAATGATATATCCCAGCAAGATCTTTGAGCACATTGAACTAACTCTGTCTGCCTTCCCTACTTTATTTCTCACTAAATGCTATCATCATCTAAAGCTATCCTTTACTTATTTATTTTACTTACTGTCTATCTCCTTACACTAGAATGTAAGTAAGATCCATGAGGACTAGCTTTTTTTCCTGTTCTGTTTACCCCTTTATTCTCAGGAGTAGAATAATTACTGGAACATAGGAAACACTCAATAAATATCTCTTCAATAAAAGAATGTTCTAAAAATAGATAAGTATATAAGGTCAGAACAAACATGGGTAGAACAAAATGAAGAAGAATAATTTTCCTTTCCCTTGAATTAACCTCACAATGAGTAAGGGATAGGCAGGGCTATGTAAAGAGAGATAGACAGGGGTCTATGGGATCAGGCTCACAGAAATCCCCAAAATGCTGAGATATAAAGAAATGAGAGATAAAGGGACAAACCAGGCCACCCTTTCCTAGGTGTGAATGGGGATGGTGTCTTTTTTATGACAGCCATCTGTGACCAACAAAGAGTAACCAGACCTAAAAAAGAAGCCATTAAAGATAAAGATGTTATTCCCAGACCTTCCTCAAACCAAGACATCATAAGAAAGATAAGGTCACAAGCTCTCTGGTCAGTTCTAAATAAAAGACTGTCAGTGGAAGCTCACATTGGCAACCCTGTAGCGACCCCTCTCACTCTCAAGAGCTTTTTATGTATCCTTGTTTAGTAAACTTCTATTGCTTTCCTTACTCTCCTTTGTCCACAACACTCATTCTTCAACTCTGTGAAACAAGAACCTCGCTCTCCTACTTCATCAATAAATTTACAAGGCAAGAATGATTCCATAGTATATTTTACATTGTTAATAAAAAACCCACTATCATTCAGTTATTATATATTATATAATATTTAATATTTAATATATATAAAGTATATTATTTAATATATAATATATTATATGTTCATATATATATATATATATATATATATATATATATATGATGAAGTTTTGGAATATAGATGAGGTCCAGAGCCAACAACCAAGAAAGAATTCTTGAGATGTCTTTGGTGCAAACTGGTGGTTTTATTAAAGCATGGGGCAGGACCCATGGGCAGGAAGAGCTGCTGCCCTCTGCCTGTGAGATGTGGCTGATTATATACCTGGGAGTTGGGAGGGATTTGAGGAGAGCATACTCTCTAAGGAATTTTGGAAGCAAGGTTTCCAGGACCTTGAGGGGACTAGGTATTGTTGGGGAAAGGTCACATACTACTGTCTAATAAAACCTGAGACATGAGACCCTTCAGATGTGTATCAGTGGGCCATGTGCTTGGAGGATGGTTGCTAACAAGTATCTTGGGGGTTTAGAGATAAAGGAAATTTCTAACGGAATTTTAATATGTTATAGTAGGCTTACAGGCTCCTGGGGGTAGGACTAAGATTGCCTTCTGCTCTTAGCAAAGTATGAACATCGAAGCAGTTGAGTCCGTAGAGGAATGTCTCTCTACCTGTTTCAAGGACTTGTCAATGTGCTGCCCCAAGCTCATGTCTTGTCCTCTGTTCTCCCATCATATATATTGGAAGACAAAATATGACAAAGTAAAGCAATTTTTTTTTAAAAAAAGGTCTTTCTGGTTGTCTAAAATAATTTGGTTTGTGATAGGGAATACTCAACAAGTTTCTTTAGTGAAGTGTGTGTATTTCTGGTGATAATGAGTAATTTTAAATTGTACACAAATAAATTGAAACAGTCATCAAAAACATCCCAAGACACAAAAGTCCAGGGCCAGATGGCTTCCCAGGGGAATTCTATTAGACGTTTAAAAAAGAAATAATACCTATTTTACTAAAGCTGTTCTGAAGCATAGAAAGGGACGGAATACTTAAAACTTGTTTTATGAGGCCAGCATCACCTTAATTCCAAAACCAGACAAAGACCCCACCAAAAAGGAGAATTATGGCCCAATATCCCTGATGAATGCAGATGCAAAAATTCTCACCAAGATACTAGCCAATAGGATCCAACGGTAAATTAAGAAGATGATTTACCATGACCAAGGGGGATTTATCCTAGGGATGCAAGGTTGATTCAACACTCATAAAACAATGTGATAGATCACATCAACAAGAGAAAAAAACAAGAACCATATGATCCTCTCAATAGATGCAGAGAGAGCATTTGACAAAATATAGCATCCATTCCTGATCAAAACTCTTCAGACTGTAGGGATAGAGGGGACATTCCTCAGCATCTTAAAAGCCATCTATGAAAAGCCCACAGCAAATATCATTCTCAATGGGGAAACACTGGGAGCCTTTCTCCTAAGATCAGGAACATGACAGGGATGTCCACTCTCACCACTGCTATTCAACACAGTACTAGAAGTCCTAACCTCAGCAATCAGGCAACAAAAAGAAATAAAAGGCATTCAAATTGGCAAAGAAGAAGTCAAACTCTCCCTCTTCGCAGATGACATGATAGTGTACATAGAAAACCCAAAAGCCTCCACCCCAAGATTGCTAGAACTCATACAGCAATTTGGCAGTGTGGCAGGATACAAAATCAATGCCCAGAAGTCAGTGGCATTTCTATACACTAACAATGAGAATGAAGAAAGAGAAGTTAAGGAGTCAATCCCATTTACAATTGCACCCAAAAGCATAAGATACCTAGGAATAAACCTAATCAAAGAGGTAAAGGATCTATACCCTAAAAACTACAGAACACTTCTGAAAGAAATTGAGGAAGACACAAAGAGATGGAAAAATATTCCATGCTCATGGATTGGAAGAATTAATATTGTGAAAATGTCAATGTTACCCAGGGCAGTTTACACATTTAATGCAATCCCTATCAAAATACCATGGAGTTTCTTCAGAGAGTTGGAACAAATCATCTCAAGATTTGTGTGGAATCAGAAAACACCCCGAATAGCCAGGGGAATATTGAAAAAGAAAACCAGAGTCGGGGGCATCACAATGCTGGATTTCAAGTTGTACTACAAAGCTGTGGTCATCAAGACAGTGTGGTACTGGCACAAAACAGACACAGAGATCGATGGAACAGAATAGAGAACCCAGAAATGGGCCCTTAGCTCTGTGGTCAACTAATATTTGACAAAGCAGGAAAGACAATCCACGGGATAAAAGAAAATCTCTTCAATAAATGGTGCTGGGAAAATTGGACAGCCACGTGCAGAAGAATGAAACTAGACCATTCTCTTATACCACACACAAAGATAACCTCAAAATGGATGAAAGGTCTAGATGTGAGACAAGAATCCATCAAAATCCTAGAGGAGAACACAGGCAACACCCTTTTTGGAGTTGGCCACAGCACCTTCTTGCAAGATACATCCATGAAGGCAAGAGAAACAAAAGCAAAAATGAATTACTGGGACTTCATCAAGATAAAGAGCTTCTGCACAGCAAAAGAAACAGTCAACAAAACTAAAAGACAACCTCCAGAATGGGAGAAGATATTTGCAAATGACCTATCAGATAAAGGGCTAGTATCCAAGATCTATAAAGAACTTATTAAACTCAACAGCAAAGAAACAAACAATCCAATCATGAAATGAGCAAAAGACATGAACAGAAATTTCCCAGAGGAAGACACAGACATGGCCAACAAGCACATGAGAAAATGCTACGCCATCAGGAAGATACAAATCAAAACCACAATGAGATACCACCTCACACCAGTGAGAATGGGGAAAATTAACAAGGCAGGAAATAACAAATGTTGGAGAGGATGTGAAGAAAGGGGAATCCTCTTACATTGTTGGTGGGAATGGGAACTGGTGCAGCCACTCTGGAAAACTGTGTGGAGGTTCCTCAAAGAGTTAAAAATAGAACTACCCTACGGGGGATTTACCCCAAAGATACAGATGCAGTGAAACACCAGGGCTCCTGCACCCTGATGTTTATAGCAGCAATGTCCACGATAGCCAAACTGTGGAAGGAGCCTCGGTGTCCATCAAAAGATGAATGGATAAAGAAAGTTTGGTCTCTCTCTCTATATATATATACAATGGAATATTACTCAGCCATTAGAAATGATGAATACCTACCATTCCCTTGACGTGGATGGAACTGGAGGATATTATGCTGAGTGAAGTAAGTCAATCAGAGGAGGACAAACATTATGTGGTTTCATTCATATGGGGAATATAAAAAGTAGTGAAAGGGATCACAGGGGAAAGGAGAGAAAATGAGTGGGAAAAATTATAGAGGTTGACAACATATGAGAGACTCCTAACTCTGGGAAAGAAACAAGGAGTGGTGGAAGGGGAGGTGGTCAGGGCGATGGGGTGACTGGGTCAGGGTGATGGGCCCTGAGGGGGGCACTTGATGGGATGAGCACTGAGTGTTATACTATATGTTGGGAAATCGAACTCCAATTATATATATATAGATGTTTATATATTTATATATATATATGAATAATGATGTATAATAATATATATATAATTGTACACAAATACTTTCATTCAATAGTTATCTGCTTATTTTAGTGTGTATTAGGAAAAGTAAAACTAGCATATCAGAAATGTGATTTTTTTGGATGTGACTTTTTCAGATAAAGCTAAAGTAATGGTAATCTGAATACTACATGAATCACAGGAGCAGGATTTAGGCCTGCCCATGAACCTCCATGACTTAATTTTCTCCTGGAACTGTTCATGGAATGTGTCTCAGATGATGTTGTTCATTAGTATGTTTTCTTACACACTGAATTTTCAAGCCCTTTCCTGAATTCTTTTTAGCACTAAATTGAAATGTCACTTTGAGAAGCTAGTAAGTGTGAAGAATTAAAATGGTTTCCCTGAAAGCGTAATATAGTCACTGTTTGGGTGCACCAGCAGAACAAACAAACAAAAAACTCTGAGCACACACTTGCAAATTGAAGATGAGTATTTAAATGATGCTTTTCTAATGTTAATTGAATTATCCTAAAGTCCTCTTAAGTCTCAGATTTTTTCTTTCATAGAGATGAGCAGTGGCAATGAAAACCACTGAAAATCATTAGCTTTCATGTAATGGGATCCTCACTCTTTCATTTGACTTGTTAAGACTCTAAATCTCACTGGAGGAAACTTCAACTTTCAAAACTGTTTTCATGAATGAATTTGAACAGTAAAATATCTTTTTGATATCTTTACTAATTGAAACAGCCTAAAATCACCCTTACAATGTGAACCTCCATTAGAATATTATGTGAAGGCCAGGAGAAGGAGAGGATCTGCTTCTGCAACAGAGTGATGAACGTGTGCTGTGATCATGCTGAGTTCTATTGTTCTCTATCTGAAAAATTCTCTGAAAATATCTTGAACATCATGAAAGAATTCATAAATATTTTTCCCATCAACTGACAGTAATGAATGGATAAGAAAAACTTTTTTCTTCTAATAACTTCTAATTTTTGGAAAATGACATAAATTTTCCATCAAAGCCAATATTACTAATAAGAATTAATGATAATAAGCTTCATTGTTAATAATAATTATTATAGCAATAAGCGCCTACATTAAGAAAAAGGACAGATCACAAGTAAACAACCTAACTATACATTTCAGGGAACTAGAAAAGAAAACAAACTAAGCCTGAAGTTAGCAAAGGGAAGGAAATAACAAAGATCAAAATAGAAATAAATGAAATACAGACTAGAAAAATAGAAAAGATCAAAAGTGAAACTAAGAAATGATTTTGGAAAAGATCAACAAAATTGACAAAACTTTAGCTAGACAATGAAAAAAGAAACTCAAATAAATGAAATCAGAAATGAAGGAGGAAACATTTTAAGTGATACTGCAGAAATACAAAAAATTGTGAAAGACTACTATGAGCAATTATATGCCAACAAATTAGATAACCTAGAAAAAATAAATTCCTAGACAACCTACCAGGACTAATCTGATTAAAAAATGACAAAGGAACTGAAGTTATTTTTCTAGAAAATATATACAAATGGCAACAGGTACATGAAAAGGTGTTCAACATCACTAATTGTCAAGGAAATGTAACTCTAAACCACAACAAGCTATCACTTTACATCTGTTAGGATGGCTTATATAAAAAGACAACAGAAAAAAATGTTGTTATGGATATGGAGAAAGGGATCCCTTATATAGTGTTAGTGGGAATGTAGTCGTTATGGAAAACATTATGAAGTATACTCAAAAAACTAAAAATTGAACTACCATATAATCCAGCAATCCTTCTCCTGGGTATATATCCAAAAGAATTGAAATCACTATCTTGAAAAGATACCTATACACCCTTTTTTGTTGCAGCATTATATACAATAAGCAAGATATGGAAACAACCTAAATGTCTGATGAGATAAAGAAGATATGATGCACCTGAGCATACACACACACAGAAACACACACCAGAATATTATTCAGCCATGAGAAAGAAGGAAATTCTGTCCTTTGCAACATAGATGAATCTGGAGGACATTATGCTAAATGAGATAAGCCAGAAAGAGAAAGACTAATACTGTATGGTATCACTTATATAAGGAATCCAAGAAAAAGTCAAACTCATAGAAACAAAGCAGAATGGTAATTGCCAGGGACTATGGGGTAAAGGAAATGGGGAGATCTTGGTTAAAGAGTGCAAACTTTTAGTTGTAAGATGAATAAGGTCTAAGGATTGAATGTACAGAATGGTGATTATAGTTAATAATAATGTATAACACACTTGAAATTTGCTAAGAGGATAGATCTGAAGTGTTCTCACCAAAAAAAAGTTACCATATGAAGTTATGGATGTGTTTATAACTTGATTTTGGTAATCATTTCATCATCCACTATATAAATATGTATACACACACATATATATATATAAAACCATTATGTTGTACACTTGAAATATATATAAATATATATAATTTTATTTGTTGATTTTACTTCAATTTAAAAAGTAATTATATTGTTGCATTTTTCATTGGCCTTGCTTTCCTTGAGTCACAAAGGCATAAGGTCTATATTTAAAAATGTAAAAGAATTCATTTTTCTTCTATGAGAACAAAAACTCTCCACATTCCTGCCCCTTATAGTTAAGTTTGCATTAATGAAATTTGTGCAAAAATTGTGCAAATGAATTCATTTGCAAATGAAATGTGTACATCAGTAGACATATATCATCCCCTTTAGATCTCTTCAATTAAAGTTTTCCTTGTCCTGGGACACCTGAGTGGCTCAGCACTTGAGCATCCACCTTCAGCTCAGGGCATGATCCCCGGGTCCCAGGATCGAGTCCCACATCGGGCTTCCTGCATGGAGCCTGCTTCTCCCTCTGCCTGTGTCTCTGCCTCTCTCTCTGGTCTCTCATGAATAAATAAATAAAATTTTAAAATAAATAAATAAATAAAATTTTCCTTGTCCTTAATGTGTTTAGTAATTTTTCAATGTTTTAAAATTATCATATATAATATACTCATCCTAAAAAATGGAAAGTTATAGAAAAGCAAATTGAAGAAAAAATAACCATATCTCAATAATGCAAAGAAACCACTATTGATATTTTGATGTATTTTTTTCCACCATGATATTTGATTGGCTTGTATAGCAGAGCTCTAGTACAGTGGTCTTCCAAATATTTTCCTTAAATACTCTTAGAAGAAGCTTTTAAAAATATGTACCCACTTGCATATTTTTAATTAACATCTAAAATATTAAACATAAGTCTAAATAAGTTTATTTCTTTTTAAATAGACAATAGAAATTATTAAACATTTTAGATGATATCAGTTCAACTAAGCTATAATAGGAACAAATATGCCACAAGCTACCTTATGGAATGAAATATACTAAATCTGAAAAAAATCAAGTACAATTTTAACACATGAATTTTATCCAGTGTGTCTAGAAAAAATGCGATAGTCTATCAAAATTTTCATTTACATTTAAGAAAATAACTGGAATGCCTGCGTGGCTCAGTAGTTTAAGTGTCAGACTCTTGATTTTGGCTCAGGTCATGATCTTGGGGTCATGAAATCAAGCCCCCATCAGGCTCTGCATTCAGTGCGGAGTCTGCTTGAATTTCCTTCTCCCTTTCCCTCTTCTTTCCCCTTACTCACACTGTCTTTCTCTAAAGTAAATAAATGAAATTAAAAAAAAAAAAAAAGGGGGAATCATAAGTTCTCCCACATTGCTTCTGATGCCTGGCACTCAGACTATTGGATCCAAATATGGATCCAAATATCCCCAAACTGGCTAAAGTTCAAAGTATCTCAACATGGGCTGAAATATAAATATTTTGGTAAGCTTCATGTTTCTAAAAATGTATATAAAATGCAGGCAAAAACTAGAGAAGCCTTAAGTCTTTGAAGAACCTGCAGCTATTTATACCCAGGCTCATTCTCAGAGGAATCAAATTTAGGAAATTGCATGTGATAGAAATTGAGACTCAGGAAGTTGACCTCCTTAAAAGTGTATGTACTGTCCAAAAGCTAGGGATGTGCACCAGATTTTAAAATCATCTCCACTTCTAACCATTTTTAAGTCTCTAACACTCTCACAGGAAATAAGGTAAAGTTGACCTTTAATGCATACCTCACAGGAAATAGCTATGATTCAGTCTGTAGCACCTTCCTCTGACACAGCTGAACTTGCCATCAGGTGTTTGACGCTGAGAGGAGTGGAGCAGCTGCATGTAGGTACCATCCTCTGGATGAGTCATAAGATTTATGGTATTTATTTCTCTTTTAAAAGTCTACATATCTCTTATGAATAATGGAGTTATTAATTCAGTG
The DNA here is from genome assembly GCF_018345385.1 of Vulpes lagopus. Classification (NCBI taxonomy): domain Eukaryota; kingdom Metazoa; phylum Chordata; class Mammalia; order Carnivora; family Canidae; genus Vulpes; species Vulpes lagopus. The sequence continues at coordinate 69,794,962 of NC_054833.1, read as the reverse complement.
GTTGAGAAAATTAATAAAATGATACCTAATTTATCCGGCACATTTAAAGAATGAGTTCTTCAAGTAAGACTACCCTCAAGATAACTAAAACATAACTTCAAGGCTATGAAGTTAGAAAAACAAGTCCAATATTTTTCATAAAATGTTTTCTGAAATGAATAACATTTTCTGTTACCTTCTTAAATAAAGACTACAAAACTAAAATTGTACTTTTCATAATAATTCAGAGTTGTGAGTGTTGAAAAGTAGGGCAGGCACAGACACAGAGTTGGACACCACCGGTGAAGCAAAGTGGACATGGTACAGTACCAACCCACTGGAGGGTGATGGGGCAGCAGGAGAGGCAGTTGAAAGAGGTACCATAAAAATCCAGTTCAGAGGCACAAGTGTGATCAAACTGGAGGGAACACACAAACTGAGCCTGAGTCCTTGACCCAGGTCAGGTCAATTTTATCTTACAGGAGTTGGCATTCCAGCCTGAACTTTGCAAAATTGTGGACCTGAGGCTGCTGTATATTCCTCTCTGCTCCCTTAACTGTTTTCATACCTTCCCATTAGCACTTTATTCTTTGGCACTTTAATTTTTAAATACAATCTTCTTTCCCACTGAAGGGTCCTTGAAAGCCGTTAACATCCCCTCTGTAGTCACGGCCCCAAGTACAATGTATGATGGTACATGAAAGGCACTCAAGCATATGCAGCACTTTCATTGAGCCTATAATAACAGAAAGGCAGAATGTCACAATAAATTAGAAAATAAATCTTTGCTTCAATTACATATACAGTCTACCGTATATTGGAAAGTGCAGAAGAGTTCTTTACCCCAGGATCAAGCCCCTTAGTGCAGTATATACAGAAATGACCTTAACTAGGCTATGAAGGGTGGCTCACTGTACGGGTCTATCCACAACCACACTGGGCTTTTCTGCTTTTATCCTCAATTTCTGGGGACCCAAACATGAGGATGCAGTTGTCTCTCTTTTGGTTCTTTAAAGAAGAAATTGGGTGATAGGAGCCACTTTCCTAGTTGAACATCTGTTAAACAATTAGACTTTTATTCTATCAAAAACTAGGGAGTTGTTTCTGAGCTGCGGTATGCTTTAGGAAAAACAACAAAAAAATCCATCCTGTCTTGCCTTTATTGGTGTTGCATTTCGAAAGGCCCTCTTCTGTCATCTTGGTTCCATTTGTGCCTGCCAGGAAGGGGGGTGGCTACGTGTCTTGTCCTGGTCAAGATGTGAAGAGGGATCCTGTCACACTTTACCCATTATAGTACTTATAAGCCATCTCAGATGGGGACACCTATTTTCTTTCCAAGTACAGAAACAGACTAGGCTGTACCACTGTACTCTACCTACCAAGAATTGCACAGATATGTACAAAGCATCTTCCCTGCACATACCCAAGGGGCTTCCTCTGGCCCCTACGGGTAGCCACTGCCATCTCCCTTACTTCAAAAAACAACTCATCCAACCACTCATCAGTTTCTCTACCCTCTCATAATATTAATTTCTTCATTTCATACAGAATTACTAGATCACTATACAAAATCTTAAGCCTCCGAAATCAAGTCTACCTAATGGGATTTTGCATTTTTAGTGGTACCTCTAATGGAATGTCTGAGGAGCTTTTTTTTTTTTTTTAAGATTTTATTTATTCATGAAAGACACAGAGAGAAAGAGACACAGAGACACAGGCAGGCTCCATACGGGGAGCCTGATGTGGGACTTGATCCCAGGACTCCAGGATCATGCCCTGGGCTGAAGGCAGGTGCTAAACCACTGAGCCACCCAGGGATCCCCTCTGAGGAGCTTTACACACTGTTAATATACAGTCACTCACTCCTACTAAAGTTACCAGAAAGAAATGCAATAATCTAAGTAAAAACAGTGTACCCTTTATGCAAGCACAAACTCAGGACTAGTTTCCTACTCCCCTTTTCTAATCAGATTACCAGCCCTAAGCCAGCATATTGAAAACACAGGCTGCTGTATCACTTCCCCATATAGAGGTGGTAAATTTTTCTATTCTCTTTAAAGTCAAGGGAGGGGAGATGGGGCTTCCCCCCACCACACCTGTGGCTGTTCCCACATCCCCTTGAGTATCCCAGGAAAAATAAAACGGCAGAACTGCAACAACAACAACAACAAAAAAAGTCAAAAGTCAGTAGGTTCCCGTTTCAGGGATCAACAGTCTATCCCCTGTTCTGCTCATTCCCACCAACATAAGGCATCTGTGTTCTGAGGCAACATAGAGCCTTCTAGGCCTGCTTCCCTACAGGTAGACCAGCGTTGCTAGGCAACCAATTTAACATTCCACATCTTGGTTCAGCTATACTTCTTAAACTGGCAGATTCTAACTAATCTACTTCAAGGAGTTCCTTCTAGTAGCCAATTAATTTATGACAATGTTTGTTGCCTCTGGACAGGGAAAACGAAGATACTTTCAATCCACAATAGGCAGGTCAATTTCTAGAAAAGCACAAATACATAAATACTCCAGTTCTACCTGTTTCCTTCTGCTTTAGCTTTAAGTTCTTTAAAGAGATTTTTTTTAATTTGGAAAAAAAATCTGAAATGCTGCATTGTGATGTGTTTGCCTTGATGATGTGCTAACTCAAAATATGCTTACTAATTTAATATGATGTTTTTCAGGATCACACATTTTATACTCAATCATCCTTTTCATTCCCCTCAACCAAAAATCATTCCAAACTTTTACCAAATACCAGAGAAAACTTGAAATATTATGATTTTTAGGAAAGAAACACAGTTTATTCTTGTAGGCCTGTAAGAGTATGACAATATATCTTACAAACGGGAATAATTTTGAAAATAAAATGGAGTGTTATTTATAATTCCCTGGGACAAGTTTAAATTAAACTGTCCTAGATATACCCCTATGGCAACTCTGCCAATGGGGAAAAAGCCAAGACAGTGGGTCTTCATGATTTCTGATTAAAAATGAAGTCAAACCACTTATATATGAGATTTGATATAGTTGATCCTCATCATTCCCTGATTCCAATTTGTGAATTCTTTTACCAACTAAAATGTACTTGTAACCCCCAAATCGATACTTATAGCATTTGTCAGTAATTTGCAGACATGTGCAGAGCAGTGAAAAATTCAAGTCACCCAATGTGCAAGTTCCCAGCTTAAAAAAAAAAAATTATTTCGGCTCTAGTACTGCAAACAAGTGTCCTTTTGGAGGACATTTCTTAGTGCCACATTTTTTCCCATTTCACCATTTAAAATGGCCCCCAAGAATAGTTCTGAAGTACAATCTAGTGTTCATAAGTAAAGAAAGGCCACAATGTACATTACAAAGAAACTCCACGTGTTAGATGATCTTTGTTCAGGCATGAGTTTTAATGTTGTTGGCGCTGATTTGAATGTTAATGAATCAACAATATAGATTAAGTAAAGTGTCTTTAAAACAGAAACATATATAAAACAGGATTATGTATTAATCCATTGATGAAAATGTAAGCAGGACAAAACAAATGAAACAATAGAATCATTAATGAATTAGACTTGATCAAAATTAAAAATTTCTGCTCTCAAAAGACATTGGTAAGAAAATGAAAAGATAAACCACAGACTAGGACAAAATACTTTTAAAATGTATATGATAAAGGACTAGTTTCCAAACTATATAAAGAACTATCAAAACTCAATAATAAGAAAACAACCAACCGATGAAATGGATAAAAGATCTCATCTTGATTATCCAGATTCCTGAAAGATTAGTCAATGTTCTCTTATTTTTTATTCTAACTCACTTTAATCCCCTTTCTTTCTTTCTTTTTTTTTTTTTTTTTGATCCCCTTTCTATCTCTATTTCTTTTCTGAAACTGTTCTACAGGAAAACTACTGTCAAATCCAATACTTTCTTTTAGTTCTTATCAAATTTAATCTCTGATCATTTGATGCTGGCCATACATTCCTTGTATCTTTCCTGGTCCTTTGGTCAAAATTTCCTGATTCTGACCATCTACTTCCTTCCCTTATCATTCTGGATGTGCTCTCTCAGTTTTCTTATTCTAATCTTAGTTTTAATGCTACTGATATGCTGAAATCTTCCAAATTTAGATCTCCAGCCCAAACTTGTCTCCCAGGTTTACCCATGCCTATAACAGCCCTCCAGACAGTTCTTTCTGCACATGTTGTAAGGTCCTCCAAATTAACATGACCAGAACAAAACTTATCACTTCCCCATCACTCCTCCTTTTGTGTATTCGATTAACGTTGTTATCTACTGGGTCAGCAAAAACCATAACAGAGTCACTCTTCATGTTCCTGAATTCTTATCCCTTCCCACACACATGTATTGTTCACTGCACAACTCCAGGGGTCGCCATTCCCTGACTAGTCACAATGGCCTATCTAATCTTCCTCCGTATGGGAAGGAACTCACTTTTGTTTCTTCCTCTCAGTTCTTGCTGCCCCTGCTTTGCTTTGGACCTTCATGACCTTTTGATTTTCTTTTTCTTTTTTTTTTTTCTTAAAGATGTTATTTATTTATTTGACAGAGAAAGAGAGAGAGCACAAGCAGCGGGAGCGGGAGGCAGAGGCAGAGGGAGAAGCAGGCAGAAGCAGGGAGCCCTGCTGTGTGACTTCACCCCAGGACCCTGGGATCATGACCTGAGCTAAAGGCAGATGCTTAACCAACTGAGCGATTCAGGTGCCCACAGCTCTTGGGTTTTAATAGCCTTTTAACTGGGCTCTTATTCTTCATTCAATTCTCCACCCAATAATTAGAATTATCTTTTAAAAGTCCAATCTGATTATGTTATTTCTTTGTTTACCAATCTTGGCTATCTCTAACTGACTTCAAGACAAAGGTTTAAGCTACTTGGCAGGAATACAAAACCCAGTGATTACATTCTGCCACTGACCTTAATTTTCCAGCTCACACCCTATTCCCTTCAACCTGGAGAAACAACTAGTCAGTCCTAAAACATCTCTATTACTTGCACATTCTGTTCTTGTATGGGAAATATTTCCCACACAGTCTCTTTCACAGCCTTGAAAATTGTTATTAATCATTCAAACCCAGTTGACAGTCCTTTCTTCTGTGTGGTCTTCAAAGACACTCTTATTCTTATATTCTAAAAGTTCTCAACCCTGACTCTTCATTATAACCACTTGGAATTAAAAAATAACGATGCCCAGACTTCACAGAAATTCTAATTTTCATTGTCTAGAATAAATCTGAGCATAGAAATATTTCCAGTATTTCCCCAGACTATTCTAATGTACTAGGTACCAAAAATATAAAAATTTAAAAGGTGAGATGGAGTTTCTGGCTTTAAGAAGTTTATTGCAACAAGTAACTGTCATTTACAATAAAAAGGAATACACTGAGTGAAAAGATATTCATGTAGAAGTAATAGAGGACGTGGGAGGAGAAAGTGTGCCAGGGAAAGCCCCTGGTGATGCCTACTATAAATGTACCAAATATCTGGTAATTTTTTATTTGCTTGTAGAATCCTGTTAAAGCCTGAGTGATAGTTCAACTGATCCGCAATTAAATCACTTTAAACAATACAGCAAAAGAGCTGTTCAGTAATTAATCACCATTGTATCTTTTATGCCCAGAACAATACCTGACACATATTAGATACTCAAAATTTCTTGGTAAATAAATGAATGGTCAACAGTAGCATTTAAACTGTCTTAAGAAATTGGTTTATAATAGACATCAATGTTAATTGCAAATTAAAACTAAGCATTATCGTTTTGTATATTATGGTGTTATATTTTGATAGGCAGAGTCGATATATATGTTCTACTTCTTGAATGAGACAGACCATTTTAAATTAAACTGAGAAAAAAAAATACTGACAAAGCAGTTCACTTTCAGTAATCTGGGTTTTCCCAAATAGTGACATGAGAGCCAGTCATTTTGAATTGGACAGTTTTTGAGTTCCTCTTCAAGAATCTGAAATGTAGGTCAGGGCTTTGCTGACATTTCCATTTGCCTCGTTGCTGAAAATCTAAAGTGATTATTGACAAGCCGGCAGCGGGGAAAGAGGACATGACACAGGCAACAAGGCAGCAGCCTGACTCTGAAGAGGAATTTTGTGCTTCCAACAAGTTGAAAGGTAAAGAGACAATGATCACCCAAATACTCAAAAAGAGCTATATTTTCTTTTGGAAATACTTGGGCCAGGTTATTTTTTCTTGTAAGTTCTTGTGATATTTCATATAGTGGTTACTGATGAAAGTTGGATCTAAAATATTGTCTGACATCATGTCACTTTAAATAATAATTATTGCATATATTCTATTGGGGGAGTATTTAACTTCTAACCAGGAGCATTTTAGGCCTTGTTTTGCCTCTTATTTATAAAGAGAAGACCTAATATTGCTAACAAATTATGAAAGGGATTCCTATATTCACGGGGGCCACGGGGACCCCAGTTTTTAGAAATGTTATCAGATATGTTATGCTATATGACGAGTCATGATTTTGTTTTGTTGTTTTATATGAAAGGCTCGGGCCTTATTAAACAGCTAAAAATAACTTAATAATGTTGATTATTGAGTAACTGAATTATTCAATAATGTAAATAACCAACTAAATAATGCAACTAATGCTAGTTGTAAACTAATAGCAATATTGTTTGGAATTTATATAATGTGGTTTTTTTTTAGCTGTCTACAGATGAAAAGGGTTTTTTTTTTTTTTTTTCCTAAGTTTAACTGGTGAGAGCACATATGCCTTTGTCTCACCTCATCTTTCTTCATTTTGGGTGCTTTCTTTCTGGAAGTTCTGCAATTTTTGGCTTTTCCCAAGTTTAACTCATCAAAGACTGATATTTTTGGAGCTTCATAGGTACAGAAATCTGGCCGGGGGAATTTATCATCAGGAGTTAGAGCAGAAATTTCTGATGAGAGAGACCAGATCAGAAGAAAGTACATTTTATCAAGGGTCAAAATGTCCTACTAAGGTAAATCAGAGTGACTTTTGAAGGGTATAAAAGACCATTTTATCATACTTCCTCACACACCACTGACTTTTCTTTGCCCTGTTTCCTCCTCCCTTCTGTTCTCTCTTTTCTTCCTCTTTTTTCCTTCCTTCCCACCTTCCTTCTTTTCTTCCTATTGAAATGTTCTCATCAAAGGCAATAATAACTGTTAGAAAAAAATGTAATGCCTTTTTATTATTGTTATTTCATTAAAATACTACAACTTAAACATTTTTCATATTTTTTTCCTAGAGGGCAACATAGAACTTTTTCCTGCTTTCAGGCATGAATCAGATCACAATTCAATGGGATGTGGTAATAGCTCTTTACATATTCTTCAACTGGTGTCATGGAGGTATAGTATTTTTAGTACCTATTGCTATCCTTTATTTTTTTAAAAAATCTTGAGTGTTATTTTTAGGGCATTGTGTTAGGATCTTTGAAGAATCAAATATTATTAGATTGGGAAAAACTATATGCACATAAAAATTATGTGCATGAATGAAATAAAAGAGTCCAACCTCCCTCCTAATAGCAGGATTCTTTTTTCAAGTATCCCTAATGAACAAATCTCTAACTCATATATGAACATTTCTATGAAGAAGCTTATTATTCTGAGTTGGCACGTTCTATCTTTGAACTGTTATATAACTGTTACATGACAATCCAACAAACATTTAAATTTAATTCAACTCCACAAACTGTTTTTTGACAGTTACTATGTATCAGGCACTGTGCTAAGCCTTTTATTCCTCACAACTTGTGCAACAATATTGTGCTATTATTATTCCCATCTTATAATTCACACAAACATCTGGCACTTACATTACAGATACAGGCATAAGCAGCTTTGAGGAATCGTCAGAAATTCAGGCAGGATAGCTGTTGGCATTTGAGAATTTCTACTGGGGCTTTGTGTCCTGGGCAGGTGGTAGAAATTCATTTACTTGGAGACAAGTGACACCAAGGTAGGGTTTTATTTTTTTATTTTTTATTTTTTTTAAGGTAGGGTTTTAGACCTTGAGGAATGCTTTGCAAATCATGCAAGTTACTTGGAATGATGACAAAAGGAAAACTGGATTCTATAGATTGGAACACAATTGTAATGGAGATATAGATGGCCCTATCATCAGAACTAGAATAACCTCCAGCAGGATATCAGACGCTCCCAGAGTCAAATTGACAGCTATCCAAGGAGACTTTTTAAAATAGATTTTACTTATTTATTCATGAGAGACAGAGAGAGAGAGAGGCAGAGACTTAGGCAGAGGGAGAAGTAGGCTCCATGCAGGGGAGCCTGATGCGAGACAGATCCCATGACCCCGGGGTCATGACTTGAGCCAAAGGCAGACACTCAACTGCTGACCTATCCCAGGCATCCCTATCCAGGGAGATTTAGAAGAAATAAGACACTAGCTAACTTTTTCTGACTTCTTAAAATATGCAAATGATAAGTAGGATTTCTGTTTATGTATTCAAGTAATTAATATAGGGTTGAGAAATAAGTCAAGGGGATCCCTGGGTGGCGCAGCGGTTTAGTGCTGCCTTCAGCCCAGGGCAAGATCCTGGAGTCCTGGGATCGAGTCCCATATGGGGCTCCCTGCATGGGGCCTGCTGCTTCTCCCTCTGCCTGTGTCTCTGCCAGTCCCTCTTTCTCTCTCTCTCTCTCTCTCTCTCTGTCTCTCATGAATAAATAAAAAAAAAAATCATAAAAAAAGAGAAATAAATAAGTCAAGCCCCCCCCCCGATAAGTTATTAGAGACCCTCAAACTGTCCATTAGAAATTATTTTATATATTGTTCAATCTATGAATAGTTTCAATATCATGCACACTACATTTTTTCCAAGTTTCCTATTAGCATGTTATGTTCCCCCTTTGCAATAGCTCTGCTGAAATTAAAAACAAAAATTAACATTCCTTGGACCAATCTACTATCCCTATTTTAAAAAGATGTTAACATATTTTTGTATAACTTATTCTTACACAATGTGTCCTCACCAATTACTGATTTTTTTTTTTTTTTAGGTATTGAGAAATCACTGACTTACTAATTCATTCCTGAATGTTGTAAAGCTCAGTGGTTCAAAATTTCTAGGGTTCTTCTTTATTTTATTTTTGAAAACCAAGACAACGTTTGTCTAAATCTGAAGTCTTCTGACATTTTTAAATATTTTCTATGTATTTTCAAACACTACCCATGATAATTCCATGATAGTATTGACATATTTTTTAAAAGGTCCTGGAGGTGCAGTTTGTCTGAATCTGAATTTTTTACCTTATTTAAAGCAGTCAGGTGCTTTCTTAAAACTTCCTTTTCATGCCTTTGGCTTCAATTTCCTGCTAATAATGATGGAATTATTTTTATCACTACTTGAACATTTAAATATTTTGATTTATACATAAATGTTCATTGTGTACATGGAAATATTCAATTACATTTGTATTACAAAACGAATTAATTCTTTAAGATTATGGTCCAAAGATAAGGACCTCTTAAAATCAAATACTTATCTTTTTCACTATTTTGATAAGATTTTAAGGTATTTTAATGCAAGTATTTCCAGAAAAAGACAATAATAAATTTTCCTTGATGTGAATTTAACTTAACTGATACTCCATTGCACTCTCATTTGAGTTTTTGAAAATGAATTTATTATTTTGTGTTATAAAGTAATACACTGTTAACCATATAATTTTTAAAAACAGAAGTATGCAATTAAAAATTTTAAAATTAGTCTAGGGCAGCCTCGGTGGCGCAGCGGTTTAGCGCCCCCTGCAGCCCAAGGCGTGATCCTGGAGACCCTGGATCGAGTCCCACGTCAGTCTCTCTGTATGATGCCTGCTTCTCCCTCTGCCTGTGTCTCTGCCTCTCTCTCTCTGTCTCTATGAATAAATAAATAAAATATTTAAATAAATAAATAAATAAATGAATAAATATTAGTCTAACCCACAGAGATTATCATTGTTAATATCTTAGTGCATTTCTTTTATCCATTCATCTATTTATTTCTGATATTGAGCCCATATTAAATATCTTGTTCTGCAATTGCTTTTTAACAAAATATATTCTGAACATTTTCCTGTATTATTAAATTAATGATGAATTTTAAGTGATTATCATGCAATAGATTTTTGTTTTTAGTAAAAAATTAGTAATTAGTAATTAGTAAAAATTAGTAATTTTTGTCATTCATTAAACTCATAAATTTCTTTTTTTTTAATTTTTATTTATTTATGATAGTCACAGAGAGAGAGAGAGAGAGAGAGAGAGAGAGGCGGAGACACAGGCAGAGGGAGAAGCAGGCTGGTCCATGCACCGGGAGCCCGACGTGGGATTCGATCCTGGGTCTCTAGGATCGCTCCCTGGGCCAAAGGCACGCGCCAAACCGCTGCGCCACCCAGGGATCCCTAAACTCATAAATTTCTTTTTAGATTTTTTTAAATTTATTTGAGAGAGAAGGAAGGAGAGCACAAGCAGGGGGGAAAGGCAGAGAGAGAGGGAGGAGTAAATTCCACACTAAGCAGAGAGTCTGACGTGAGGCTCAGTCCTGGGACCCTGAGATCATAACGGGAGCTAAAGGCAGACTCTTAACCAATTGAGCCACCCAGGTGCCCCTAAATGTATAATTTTCTGATAAAAGTAGCCATTATCCACAATAGAACAATGAAAGATTGATTGAATAGCTAGAAAATGGAGTTTGGATTCTGTAGTGCCAAGTGCTATTTGTAATCTTACTTTTGAAAAAAGGCATAGCCTTATAATGTCTCAGTTCTCTATAACAGGAGAGTAATTATATCTGAACTTTAGACAGAGTAGCTTAAAGGCTAACTCTAGTTTTGTACTATGTTGCCAAGCATCAAAGGAAGTATGGTAAAAGTACATTATAATAAACAAATCCGTTAAAAGACAGTCCTAAAACTTCTAGTGGAAATCATTTAGTGAATAGGAAAGAATAAAATTTAAATGCAACAGCTTATCTTTTGAATCTCTTATTTTAATGGTTTACATGGAATTTAAAATTTTTTATCTATTCGTTTCCAGGAATTACGAATATAAACTGCTCTGGCCACATCTGGGTAGAACCAGCCACAATTTTTAAGATGGGTATGAATATCTCTATATATTGCCAAGCAGCAATTAAGAATTGCCAACCAAGGAAACTTTATTTTTATAAAAATGGCATCAAAGAAAGATTTCAAATCACAAGAATTAACAAAACAACAGCTCGGCTTTGGTATAGCAACTTTCTGGAGCCACATGCCTCTATGTACTGTACTGCTGAATGTCCTGGATATTTTCAAGAGACACTGATATGTGGAAAAGACATTTCTTCTGGATGTAAGTGTTGAGGTACATTCAAAATTCAAATGAAAGCTAACCTAGCAATTAACTAGCCTAAAATCCTGTCTAAAAATAGAGATAAATTAATATAGTTTACTTTTTATTTTAGTTGAATATAGAAACTGCAAACTCAAATACTTCCAGGGGCCAGGTTGAGAAGATAGGAATCAAGGAAGCTGGTAGGAGGTGTGCAGAGAAGAAAGCACATAGTTGGTCTATTGGATCTACTGGGGACAGCCACTGCCCAGCTGCATCATTTATTAGGATCCTGTATTCCTAAATCTTTTGACTCTTTGAAAGAAGACAGAAACACAAATTTTCATTGTGATCTCTAAAAATTTTTAAGTGTTGCTGATGCATTCTTAAAACAAAATTTTGACACTAGCCTGTCCAAACACAGCATACACAAAGGGCAGCATCCTCAGATTTTGAGTGTTGTTCTTTTCATCTGCTTTACGCTTATGTTTTTTGTTTATTCGCTTTAAAACTGATATCATCAACCTTGAAGCAGATCCCATTAAGAAGTTTTGAGGCTAAGATTTAGGAAGAAAAAATAGTTGCAAAACTAGCATTATGTTCCTGCTATACCTCTTATAAGCTGTGTGACCATGGGCCAGTTAACCACGTGTGTGAACCTTGATGCCATGTCTATAAAATGAGGCCAGTTATACCAGCTTTAGTAAGCACCGAATTTTAATAAACTATTTGAAAGCTTGAAATGACACACTTTAAAGTGCTATGCCAGTGTTCCCAAACCCTTAAAATTACGTGCTTTTGATAAAACATGAGGAGATTCTGATATAGTTCCCTGCTCCTACTCCCACTGCACCAAATGTGAATCATTGTTACTGTAATTATTAAGAAAAAAATTAATCACATTCATCTTAAAAATACTTGCTAAATTCAATTTGTATTTATGATATTCTGAAGATGTATAAGTTATTATAGTAATATGAGGTGACTTGTATAATTATATACTTAATTCTTGATTCTACTGTTATGAGAAGTAGATCAATAAATTCAGCACTGTTTTAACCCAGAGATTCATTCCCTAGAGCACCTGGACCCAATTTCAGTGAAGAAAGATAGAGGGGTTGGAATCTTTGTCATGTTCCCTTCCTCTATACCTCTTAACAATCAAATTTGATTTCTTAGTCTTCCTCATCTCCAGACCTTATGTAGCAAGAGCAAGACCACCTGGTGGTAACCCTAGAATGGACACCTGAAAAGCAAGAGGCTTCCTTCTTCTAAATAAGGCCATTGTCCTACTTAATTCAGGGAACTTGATCTTGCATGATTTTCAAAAGAAAAAAGAGCTATGGCAGGTGGTAGAGGTAAATTGAGGAAGGAAAATAGTAAGTTTTGGGGTGAAGGAATAAAGTTGGCAAACTCATGCCTTAAATTGATAACAACATACTAAACTTGCCCCAAATTATAAGAAATGAAGCCACAGGCAGATATCTTATCTGATGTTTAAGGACTGCTTAGCTTGTCCACATCCTCAGGAAACATAAACAATAGTTCATGCTTAAATATTTTACTATTTATACTTTGTGGGTAGGGGTAGGGGGTTACGAGAAGGTACAATTTCTTTGGAGGGGAAATAAGCAACTTTCACAGTTACGGAAGATTGGTTTTTAATTTAAGCCAGAGGAGGCAAAAGATGTATGGCCTCTTTCCTTGTGTTGCAATTTGAGTGACAAATTATCTCCAAAAGCTCTTCCAGTGTTGGCTGAGGGCCTCTGCCCATGAACACAACCACCAGGCCATGTTTGTTTGTTTGTTTGTTTGTTTGTTTATTTATTTATTTATTTATTTATTTTTAATAAATTAATTTTTTATTGGTGTTCAATTTACCAACATACAGAATAACACCCAGTGCTCATCCCGTCAAGTGTCCCCCTCAGTGCCCGTCACCCATTCGCCCCCACCCCCCCCTCCTCCCCTTCCACCACCCCTAGTTCATATCCCCGAGTTAGGAGTCTTTATGTTCTGTCTCCCTTTCTGATATTTCCCACACATTTCTTCTCCCTTCCCTTATATTCCCTTTCACTATTATTTATATTCCCCAAATGAATGAGAACATACACTGTTTGTCCTTCTCCAATTGACTTACTTCACTCAGCATAATACCCTCCAGTTCCATCCACGTTGAAGCAAATGGTGGGTATTTGTCGTTTCTAATGGCTGAGTAATATTCCATTGCATACATAGACCACATCTTCTTTATCTATTCATCTTTCCATGGACACTGAGGCTCCTTCCACAGTTTCAGGCCATGTTTAGAGTCAGAGAATGGCTTTTGCTCCCTTCTGGGACAATATCATAGAAGACTTTAGATTTTCTGCTGCTGGCTGCTTAGAAAGAACATCACTCTTTCCATTTATTTACTTTGTGAGTTGTAATTCCTTACCTAGGTTTCTGGTTATGAGTGTGAAATTGTAACTGCCAGGAAAGAATTTACTCTAACTCTTAGACTCAAGAACCCATGTATTCTTGGGCTCTGCATTCTTAGCAAACAAAACTTCCTATTTAAGTAGGTCAAAAAAAGATTTTTGAGGGTTTTTGTGGTACTCTAGAAATCACATTGCTTTCACTGGGTTACTTTGATCACAGGATATTTGTCCTGTGAACTTTACTATGTTAACTTATATCAACGTTTTGAATAAAATGATGATGTGTATTTTTTTTAGACTGGAAACAAATCATAAAAGAGAGAGAAAATAAATGAGTCAGCGCTTTCCCTGAAAAGAAATCCAAATACATATAAAATCTTCTGTACTTTAATATGTAATTTATGAAATATAAACTATTATTATCTAAATTTCCATTTTTAGCCATCATTTTAAACACTTCTTAGAATCTCACATGTGAATGAATGCACACATATTATGAGAAATTTGTTTCATACCAATCATGGGGTAAAATAAGATTTCTTTATTCATTCAAAAATGCCAAATTAAAATATACCATACATGGAACAGTCCGTTTCCACTTAACCATTTATTTAAAAGTTTAAATATCTTTGACTTAAATTTTAATCATCTTTGATCTCTACTTATTGTGAACAAAGCAGATTTTTTTTTTATCCAGTAAAAGTCCCTGGATATTTGTCTTTAACATTACTATCTAGTATCATTACTGACACAATAGGCTGGCCTATGCTCTCTGTGAGGAAGGAATTGCTGTGATCATTGCCAGAAGCATTGTGTGCCTCTGTTATTTTAAATTCTCCTCATTATTATTTTATTAATCAAGCCAATCTAATTATGAGATAAACTTTACTGAGTGTTTGCCATGCACCAAAAACATGTTAAATGCTAGAAACTCAAAGAAGACAGACTCTATCTTCAAGAAACTCTCAGTAGAAAATGATCCTTGGTTAGACTCTAAATTAATAAGAAATCTGGCCTGTGATTAGTAAGTGCTCCAATAATGGGGGCAAGGGATGGGATTAGGAGGAACAAGCAAAAACATAAGCCTCATCTGTGTATACTTCAGGGTATTCCCTGATACCTGGCTGTATGGTCAGTTTCTATCCTTGACAGTGGGTAGATTGGCAATGTGATTAACAGCCCGATCTTACTCTCATAACCGTAATCACACTCCCATCTTTACAGACTTCACATTAATAAATACTGAGCTTATTCGCACCTGTGTATATAACCTATTTGATCTTTTGCAAAGTTAACTAACCACCAGGTATTTATAACCCTGAGCATTCACTTTATATAGAATGCTGTGGAATAACATAGCCCAAAAGATTGACTAGTGTCTTTAATGGCCAAATCAACGGTATTCTGTCTAAAACCAGAGGGGAAAAATGACTCCAGCACAAATCATTGTAATCAGTGAGGGACCACAACTCAATCAATATTCAAAATGACTTAAATTTATGTTTCTAAACCTACCTCCTTTAAGACTCACATAAAACTTTCTTTTCATATATTTTTTATTTATTTATTTATGATAGTCACAGAGAGAGAGAGAGAGAGGCAGAGACACAGGCAGAGGGAGAAGCAGGCTCCATGCACCGGGAGCCTGATGTGGGATTCGATCCCGGGTCTCCAGGATCGCGCCCTGGGCCAAAGGCAGGCGCCAAACCGTTGCGCCACCCAGGGATCCCCTTTTCACATATTTGAAGCCCAGTTTCTTCCCATTATAATTCAATCCTACAACTTACCAAAATGTTTTAAAATACTTCAGTATGTTCTTACTGCTTGAAATCATTTTTTAATTGTAAAATCAAATTGCATACAACATAGGAAGTTTTTAAAAATTAAGACTAGCAGAAAGGAAACACCCATCATCTCTATAATCCTATAACCTCACTACTAACAATCCCTCTTTAATAATTTGAGCTATGGGACACCTGGGTGGCTCAGCAGTTGAGCATCTGCCTTTGGCTCAGGGCGTGATCCCAGGACCTTGGACCAAGTCCCACATTGGGCTCCTTGTATGGAGCCTGTTTCTCCATCTGCCTGTGTCTCTGCCTCTCTCTCTCTCTCTCTCTCTCTCTCTCTCTCTGTGCCTCTCATGAATAAGTAAAATCTTTAAAAAATAATAATAATAATTTTAACTATATCTTTCAGGTTTTAGTTTCTCTCTCCTTCCCCTTTCTCCTTCTCTTTCCTCCTCCCCAACCCCTCTCCCTCTCTCTGTCTGTCTCTCTTTGAAATGATATCACTACAGTATGCTATTTTGCAAACTGCATTTTTCACTTTATCCTATAGCTAGAATTTCCTTAATTAACATATTTCTAGTGCTTTCCAGAGACCAGACACTAGATTATCACCTGCAACTTTGTTTTGGATACATTTTAGGAGTGTTTGATAGTTTACTTAATTGATCTTGGGGCATTAGGTTGTTTCCAATTTATTCATTACTATAAACAATATTTTAAGAGGCACACACTTGGAGTGCCTAGATAGCTTAGTCAGATAGTGATCGACTCTTGGCTTTGGCTCAGGTCATGATCTTGGGGTTGTGAGATCGAGCCCTGGGCATGGGGCTCCTCGTTCAGTGGGGAGTCTACTTGAGATTCTCTTTCTCCCTCTCTCTGCCCCTCCCCACCATGCACACTCTCTGTTTCTCTGAAATAAATAAAAAAATAAATCTTAAAAAAAGAAAGAGGCACACAATTTTAGCCAAATATTTTCATATATCTTTGAACATTTCATTAAAGATGGATTCCTAGGTGTAAAATTGTGGGGTTGCAAGATATTGCTCTTGCTTTTAAAAACTGATATGTAGGGCATTGGGATGGCTCAGTTGGTTAAGTGTCTGCCTTCAGCTCAGGTCATGAACCAGAATCCTGGGATCGAGTCCTGCATCCAGCTCCCCACTCTGAAGGAAGTCTGTCTCTCCCTCTGCCCTTGACTCCCTCTCTCTCTGTGTAGCTCATGAATAAAAAAGACCTTTAAAAAATGAAAACAAAAACCAAAACTCCCCAAAACCGTGGTATGTAAAGTGTTCTCCATAAAGTTGTACCAGTTTGTACTCTCACCAACAGGGGTATTAGAGGATTTCCCTGAATCCATTCTAACACTGTGGTTTACTATATTTCAAAATCCTTGCCAATTTTATAGGTCTAAACGATATCTATTACTGTTTCAATTTGCAATGAGAAAACTTTTTCACATATTTATTTTTATTTTACAAGTAAGATTCTTGGTGGATGATTTGCAAGTGAAGTGCAGGAATATATTTGTATTTAAGATAAATCTTTAAGAGTGCCTGGGTGCTCAGTTGGTTAGTCAACTGACTCTTGATCTCAGCTCAGGTATTGATCTCAGGGTAGTGAGTTCAAGCTCCAGGTGGGCTTCATGCTGGGCATGGAGCCTACTTTAAAAAAAAAAAAGATAAATCTTAGGTATAACTTCACATACACAGATGTATACACTTTATTCTTCTTGAACCCCCATTCTTACATTTTTCTTGTTATTTGCTGTGCATATAGGGACAAGTTGAGAGAGCAATACCTGAAAAGTGACATGATAAACACTCTATATTTCTATACTTTTATCTTGATCTTGGTCATTTATTATTGGGTGATGTAACTGAAAATTTTAGATGTCATTCTATAGTTTCGGTGTTTCATAGACTTCAGAGATCACAAGGGCTCCAAAAATGTCATCAGAACTCCCATCTTTTCCCATCTTTTGGGATATATGCCCCCCACCCCGTGTTGTCTTCATTCTTAAATGCAATATGGCCACTAGCCGCTAATGGCTCACATGTTAGTCAGAGACAGCTGTTTCAGGGGAGAAGAAAGTGCCTTGTTTACAATGGCTCCCGAAAAGTCCCTTGGAAAATTCTGGTTGGTTCATTTTTGAGTCATGTGTTCATTACCAAGAGAAATATTCTGATTAGTTAGCCTCTGTCAAGGATATACTTCTGAGTGAAGCCTCCTGAGTGACAGCCCTTGGGGTAGGGATAGAGTGGGGATGAGGTTGGGAAGGAGAGAGATATCAGTTCTCAAAAGGGAAAGATGCTAACAAACAAAAACGAAATAATGTTCTCATTATTTATGGTCACTGAGAAAAAGAGCTAAAGGGGATGCAGGAAGGGAGAAAGAGAAACTTGAAATAGAATTCTGTGAATATTAATTTTTTTAAGAGAGATTGTGAGTGGGGGAGGAGAGAGGGAAAGGGAAAGAGAATCTTAAGCAGGCTCCATGCTCAGCAGCACGGAGCCCAATGTGTGGGGCTTGATCTCACAACCCTGAGATCATGACCTGAGCCGAAATCAAGAGCCAGACACTTAACCAACTAGGCCACCCAGGTGCCCCAACGCCAAAATTTTTTAATCATTTTTTATTGTGGTAAAATATATATAACATAAAACATGTATTTCAACTATTAGCAATAGTCGCACCTCGGATAAACCTCATTGGCTACTATACTGCCACTGCGCAAAGCTATATTTTATTCTTAAGTGTACAGTTCTGAGGCATTTAAGTACATTCATACTATTGTGCAACTATCACCATCACCCATTTCCAGATTTTTTTTCATCTTCAAAATTGGAACCCATTAAACAATGCTCATTTTCCCCCTTCCCCCTCCCCCACTGTCTTGGCAACCATCATTCTATTTTCATCAATGTTATAGCATGTATCAGAATTCCCTTTCTCTTTAAGGATGTGTAATATTCCATTGTATGTATGAGCACCAAACTTTAAAGTGAGTAGTGAAATAGGTGCCAGAAGAGGAAATAGTATGCCAGAGTGAAAGAACACTTTGGGGAATCCTTTCACAAGAGCCAAAATGCAAAGGTTTCAAGGGGAAAGTGACCAAAATAGCAAATGCTGCACAAGTCAAGTTCAGTGGGGATTGCACAGATATCTTAGAATTGATTCATTAGAAAGTCATTAATGACCTTATCAGTAATAGTTTTGGTAAAATTGTGGTCCGAATCTTAATTGTCTGGAGTTCAAGAGCAAATAGGAGATAAAATAAAAAACTAGAACATAGGATTCTTAGTTCAGCTGTTAAGAAAAGGAGATACGGTGGTAGCTGAGGAGTGAGAATTTGAGGAGTAAGGTTTTTTCTTCTGAAGGGAGAAACTTGATCATATTAATATCCCAAGAGAAATGGAGAATACAGTAAAGTATTACAAAGGAGAGTAGAGAAGCTTAATGGCAAAGTAGGTTGTAAGGTGAGGTGGTAGGGATGGAATGAGGGAGGTACTGAGTGCTGTTAGGGCTGGTTTCCTAAATAAAATGGAAAGTTTTTCAACTAACTACTTTATAAAGAGCTTTATGTTTATATGGTGGTTCCTAAGTGATAACATTTTGTTGCAGATCCACCAGATGTTCCTGACAAGGTAACCTGTGTCATTTATGAATATTCAGGCAACATGACTTGTACCTGGAATTCTGGGAAGCCTACGTACATAGACACAAAGTATGTGGTGTATGTGAAGAGGTAGGTTCCTTCAACAATTTAACATGAGCAATTCCACTCCAGTCCAGCTAGTGTTCTGCTCCAGCAGGGATCCAAAAAATAAGTCGTAAACATTAAATGTACACTGATTATCCCCAATTCCCTAATTATCGTCAGTGAAGCCACCCAAACCTTTTTTGGGCCATTAATATTTTCACTTTCTTTTTTTTTAAATTTTTATTTATTTACGATAGTCACACAGAGAGAGAGAGAGAGGCAGAGACACAGGCAGAGGGAGAAGCAGGCTCCATGCACCGGGAGCCCGACGTGGGATTCGATCCCGGGTCTCCAGGATCGCGCCCTGGGCCAAAGGCAGGCGCTAAACCGCTGCACCACCCAGGGATCCCATATTTTCACTTTCTGGGACAATGTGTTCTATAAACTTTCTGCCCTTTAATTCATTGGTATGTACCTCGGGGCAGGGACCTAATGGCAATATAACACACAACAGTTTTAAAAGGACCTTTGTTTTAATCCCAGCTCTATCCTCTTTCTAGGGTTTAGGCAACTTGGTCAACCTCTCCAAATTACCTTTATTTTGTCTTTAAAACGGGTATAAGAATAGAACCTAATGCACAGGTTCATTCTAATTATTTAAGTCAAATTTGGCTTTTAAAGCATGTAGCACAGTGCCAGGTCCACCATTAGCACTAAATTCATGGAAGCTGTTAGTTGCTAATAATGTTCTCCAAATCTTAAATTTGATGTCTGTACAGGCTGACCATCTTTCATAGTTTGTTTGAGACTAAGTTACCAGGACACAGGACTTTAAATTTTAAAACTGAAAGTAATAACTGAGTGAAAGTGATAATTTTCTACCTGGTGTCTAGGAGGACTTTGAGGAAATACTCTTTCATTACATTCTTATAATAAATAATAAGACTTCAGGAGCCAAGATGACCATGCAACCAAAATCTCTAAAGTTTTATGCTTATGGACAAATGGTTGATCATAAAAGTTGTACTACATTGTACTAAATTAGATGGGGGAAAACGTGTATACTAATTTAGAAACTGCAAAATAGGAAAAAGTTGATATGAAAAAAATCCCATTCCCTCTAGTGTCCATAGCTGAATTCTTTCTTTATTACATTTAAACTATATCCACATCTGTTGGTCTGTTTTGAAATCCTCTGTTAGTATTAAAGATGGAAATAAAACAATTTAAAAAAAGGTATGAGAAAAAAAAAAAGGTATGAGCAAACTGGACTAAGTTGGTCACCCACCCATGTTTCCCATTTAGGTTAGTTTATTTATTTATTTTTAATTTTTAAATTTTTATTTTATATACTTTTATGGAAGTTTGATTTGCTAACATATAACATATATATGACACCCAGTGCTTATTTTTTTTAAAAGAATGCCTTCAATGAGTATTTGAAGTATACTTTTTTCTGTTTGTAACTCTCAAAAAAGTTTCCCAAACTATTCATTTTTTAAAAAGCATTTATGGGACCCTTACTATTTGCCAAACATTTAGCCAAAAGCTTTATATGTGCTACTCATTTAATCCTTCACACAGCCTTGTGAGGTACATATGATTATTTTTCTGATTTTTGTAAACAAACTGTTTGAGGCTCAGTGGGGTTAGGGGATGCTTCCAGGGTCACATAGCTAAGAGAGGGAGAAGCAGTATTTGAACTTGGGATGGCCTGACTGCCTTCTTCACAATTTAGTATTTTCTGTGACGTTTTCTGTGGAAACCAGATCACAGGGCATGTTTGAAAGACAATAACCAGGTCTCATCACAGTAGAGGAGAATAATCTTCCAATTTTGCTGTCTTTCTCCACTTGTGGCATACTCAGAATAATTTTAATTAAGTGAAACATGAAAAGTTAACACCTCTTCATTCAAGAAATTCTGTGTAAAACCTGGACAGATTTTATTAATACACTGCTAAGCCAACAGTTACCAGCTACATGCCATGGTCAAGAAGCTCACACCTTTCATTCTAAGCAGGGGTTAAACAGAAGCAAGGTCAGAATTAAAAGATGATGGAAACACTGAGATTAGGCATAGGTTGTATTGTCAGGTGCACTCCATACTACATCTTCAATCCTCAGCTTCACTTTGTGAACTATTATTACTGTCCCCATTTTACAGTGCTCATATTATCTCTCCCAAGTCACTTAGCTAAGATGGTAAGAGAGCCAGGGTTCTAACACAGGCATGAGGTTTAACCTCTACCCTTTGCCTCTAAGGCAAAGTAGTCCTTTAAAGATGAAAAGAGGACAAGAAAACTTAAGAATCTCCTTTGTAAAGTCAGCTTTAGGAATTTGAAAATGAAGGCAGTATGGGAGTAGCCTTCATAGTGCAAGTTCACAGAAAAGCTAGGTAGTGCCAGATTGACAGAGAAAGTATAGAGCCTTAGGGATTTTTGCTATTTCCTGGAACTTTTACTACCTCATGGCCCACTGATCTTTTCTGGTTGTTTTGGTTTTTTTTTAATATAACAGCTTTATAGAGTATAATTCACAAACTGTGCAATTCACCTTATTTAAAGTATAGCATTCAATGGCTTTAGTATATTTACAGAGTTATGCAACCATCATCACAATTTTAGAATATTTTCTCATGCCAAAAGGAAACAGTGTATCCATTAGTAGTCATTCCATATCCCTCAACTTTCTCATCTGGAGGCATCCTCTGGGGATTTGCCTACTCTGGACACTTCATATAAAAGGAGTCATACAACACGTGGTCTTTTATAACTGGCTCTTTCACTTAGCACAAGGATTTCAAGGTTCTTCATCTGTAGTCTAGCATATATAAGTACTTCATTCCTTTTTTATGGCCAAATAATGCTCCATTATATGAATATATCACATTTACTTTATCCATTAATTAGTTGATGGACACTTGGGTTGTTCCCTCTTTTTGGCTATTATGAGTAATGCTTCTGAGATATTCATGTGCAAGATTTTGGGTAGACACAGGTTTTCATTTCTCTTGGGTATATACTTTGGAAGAGAATTGCTTGGTCATACATTAATTCTATTCAAACTTTTGAGGAACTGCCATACTATTTTCTAAAACAACTGCACCATTTTATATTCCCACTAGGAGTATATGAAGATTCTAAATTCTCCAAATTCTTTCCAACACTTATTATTATCTTATTGGCTAACCTAGTGGGTATGAGTTAATTCTTTCAGGTCCTACTTATTTGCCTTCTCAGGTTCCTGACAATAAAATTGCATTGTAAATTTAGAACAGACAAGCACAATTTGAAAAGATGTATTTGCTGAACAAAAACTTGCCAACCACCACCTGATTTCCTATTTAGTATCATAAAAAATGTTCTCCAAATATCTTAACTATTTATTATAGATTTCTTTTAAAATCCATCAATGTGTTCAGTTACAAATGTTTAAATTATTTACAAATGGCTTCTTTTAAGAAATATATCTAGCTTATAAAGTGAGAAATATCTGTAGTAGTTATGAGTATTGAGATTGTTCTCATTACTCAAAAAGTCACCTTGAAAGTGTTAAGAATACACTTATTTAAAAACCATGCTTTCAGAACTATCCATTGGAAAAAACGGGGGTTTTTGAGTTTTACTTTTGATTTCCAGTTCTGAGATTTATCAGTTGGATGTCTTTTATGATGCAAATATCAGAAAAACCAGAGTGCAGTGACTTAAACAGATGGGGCTTTATTTATATCAAGCCATAGTGGTAAGAATTACAGAGTTGGCATGATTACTCACTGACATCTCAAAGGTTTTTCTACCTTTCTCTTCTATAAGCTTTAGTGTGTCGGCCTTAATCCTCAGAAGCTGCACCTCTAGGCTTCTCATCCAAGTCCCAGGCAGGAAAAGTAATGAAGGAAAAGAAACGTCCTCCCATGGCCTTCTATTTGCATCTCATTGACTGGAACTTGGGTTACATGTCTGTCTACTCTGGATGGGAACCTAAGAGAAGAGCAATGTTGATAGAATCCAATACTGTCATTTAACAGTATCTGCCATAATTTCTAACTTTATGATCTTGGAAAAGTTCCTGTGAGTAAGCCTTATGTTTCCTTACATAACTTGGGACATGAAGATAAGTAATACTATACTGGATGTTCCAAAGTTTATGAGAACACAAACTATAAAAAATGACTTGCAAATAGGAAATGCTTAAAAACAACAACAAAAAGGCAGAGTATTATGGTGACACTCAAAGGTGACATCCTAGGCTGTGATTTGTTCTTACATCAAACCTGATTTGGGTGAGAGATTAATATAAGGCCATTAAAAAATGATCATTTACAGGATATTGTAAACAATTTTACTTACATTATTTTCAAGTGACAGTATTTTTAGACAGATGAAAATCTAGAAAGAGATGTCAGATGTGCTCTAAAAGTAAGACCTTCCTGGGGGAAAAAAAACTAAAAAAATACAAGTAAGACTAATTTTTTAGCTGTTGTGCATATGTCAATAGTAAACTCATTCATTCAGACTAGAAATGTTAACTCAATATGGGCAAGAATTTTTGTTTTGTTCACTGATACATCACTTGCTCCCAGAATGGGATACATTGTAACTGCTCAATTAATATTTATTGAGTGGTTATTGTGATAAGTAGAAATAGACATTTCCTGCATTGTCCCCTCACAGTCTAAATAATAATAATACAAAGTCTTACCTCTTAGAAAAACTTTTTTTACCATATTTTCTGAAATTCAACAGTAAATTACAGTCAAACTCAAACAAGCCTAACCCAAATTTTTTATTAAGTCCAGATTAATGGAATGTTATATTTTAGAAAGACCTAAAAGATATGAAGGATTAGCATAAAAATGAATGTTCTCCTGTAGCAAATTCAAAAAATGAGCTCTTATAAGCACAAATTGGAAAAGAGACTAAACATCTATTCATCTTACAATTAATTAAAAACACACCAATGAGTTGAAAAAAATTAGAGAAAAGAAAGTTAATTTTTCTAACTATCAATAAGATCTTTCCCCCCAGGAAACAGCTGACTTATAATGAATTTTATGGTTGAGGTAATTTAAAAAGGTCATTCTAGATCCTTGGTTCTTAGGGTATTTTCCACTTTGGCAGATAGGTATAGAGATCAGCATTTGCAAGGTTTCACTTCCAATTCATGTGTTTCTGTTTTCCAGTAAAATCATATATACAGGAGAGGTATTTTACCCCAGTCCACCCACTTGTTCCACTAGTGGCAGAAAGGTAGCATTCCCTCTATTGCAGCCTAGGGGTCATCAGGACTTCCTTCTGGTGTTGGGTTGAAAATAGAGGAATATTGTACCTGTGTTGCTTCAAGAGCTTTCTTTCCCTTAGTATCTTTGTGGTGACACAACCTCCCCTCCTCTCTGTATTTTGCTATGTGTCAATAAGTGGTGATAGGAAAAACCAAAGAAGAAGAAACTCTGCTAATAAATATCTACCTACTATTGTCTATTACCCACAAACAGCTTCATGTAAATATGTTCTTTCTTTATCTTGGAAACTCTTGCAATGTCTGTTGAAATGTCTTCTACTCAATAAATACCTGTTGAGTAAAAATGAATGCATGATGGCCTCTCATTCTATTCCATTCAAGCCAATTTACCAAATATTTATTTAGCATTTTGTGTTTTCTTATTACTATGTTTAACTCTAGAGATTTTTTTTTTTTTGTGGATAGGCATCATCTCTGTGACATCATAAACTTATTAGAATAACACCAATGATAGAATTTTCAGGCACTGTGAAAGACTAGTAGAGCAATTATTTTTCGATGAGATATCATTTTAGATCTCCTAGGATCAGTTGCCTTCTGTCAATTCAGAAGGCTGGCTTGTTTTTTACCATTTCTTCTTCTCCTCCATATGCATATTCCTAATAACCAGAAAACGTTCTTAGGCATGACTCCAAATATTTTTAAGGCCAGATGTTATATTTCACTAATTCCTTTAGGACTTAATAAGCAGTTCATACTTTTAAATCCATTTCCCCACCAATTCTGTGCCTGAACTAGGAAAGCTGATGGTGGCTGGGGACAAACACAAACTTACTAACTTGATGTTACTTTATATTCATGACCATTAATCTCATTTGGGTCCAGATAGCCACCCAGTATCCTGCTACATATCACTGGCCAAGTTACTCCTCCACTAAGCCGATAATTATTTTATTACTTCTTCTCTCATTTCTAGTTCCCAGCGTACTTTCTCCCTCCTCATTCTCTATTGATGACTTTCTAATTTCACTGAGAAAATAGGAGCAATGAGAAAAACCATAAGCTTCCCCCAACTACTGATGCACTGACATCTGTACCCATATACTTGGTCTTCCATTCTA
This sequence comes from Vulpes lagopus, assembly GCF_018345385.1. NCBI lineage: Eukaryota > Metazoa > Chordata > Mammalia > Carnivora > Canidae > Vulpes > Vulpes lagopus. The sequence goes on along the minus strand of NC_054833.1, from coordinate 69,769,399 downwards.
CTATTGTGGATGAACTACAATAGTTGTAGTTCCCTGAGGCCCTGAGGCCAACCCTCAGTTGCCCTGAGGCCAACCCTCCTGCCTCCTGGAGGACATTGCTCCAACAATTTTTCTCTCTCTTTTCTGCACGATCACTTTTTCTATCTTTATTGGATCATTCCTACCAGCTTTCAAACATGTTACAGCATTTGCCCTCTTGAAAAATACACTTCCCCTCTCCACTACCCTATTTCTTTGCTCCTCTTTATGGCAAAACTCAAGAGTCGTCTATACTTTCTGTCTCTACTTCCCCTCTCATCTTTTTTAAATCTAGTTTAGTCAAATTTTTGCTGTCCACTGAGACAGGTCTTATCAGTGTCACTGATCAACTCCCCATGACCAAATCCAATGGTTTCTTCTCAGTCTTTATCTTCCTTATTGGGAACACTTAATTAAGCTTTTCACTTCCTTCTTTTGGCTTCGAGGACACCACTCCCTTTCGATTCTCCTCCTACCTTCCTGGATGCTTTTTCACAGACTCATTAACTGATGCCTCTTCATTTCCAGTAAATAAGAAGCTTTTACTTCTTATTAGCTTTATACTAGTGTCTCCTTTTATCTCAATCTATAGTCATTACCTAAAAGATATAATCCAAATTTATACTGTAAAACTCCCTAGTTTATCTACCTTGAGTCTAGACATTTCTTTTCATAGCTACCATGTATCTAACATCTTATTCAGCACTTCCTCTTAGACATCCAAAAGTTATCTCAAAGCTAACGTGTTCAAAACCAAACATCCTGTGTTTCCTTTCCCTACATTTGCATTCCCCTTATCAGTAAATGGCAAATACATCTTCGTATTATTTAGGTGAAAGTCACTGGAGTCCTCCCAGATTCCTCCCTACCATGTCTTAAACAACATTAATCAGCAAAACCTATCGGATTTGACCTCTCATCACTACCCACTTTGGAATGCTGGGTCAAGCCATATCATCTTTCCTCTGGTTAGTATAAGAACTTCCTAACTGGTGATCTAGCTTCCATTTTGCCCTCCTACAGTTGCTCACAAGTAGCCAGAGTAATCCTTTTCACATGCACCTTGATCATGTCACTCTTCTGCTCAAAACCTGTCATTTCACTCACAGATCAAAGTCAGAATCCTTCAATGGCTCTATGTGACCTTATAGTGTCTTCTAAATCTCTCCCTCCTCCAGACTCTCTGATCTCATCTTCAATCTCTTTCTTTCTGCCTCACCTATACCAATCATCACTGATCTCCTTGTTGTTCTTTGAACAGGACAAGCAAGATTCTGCTTCAGAGTCTTTGCATACCTCTTGAATGCTTTTTCTCCAGAGAGGAGAAAAGTCACCTTCTTAGGCTTTCCTCATCTTCATTTTCCTTAAAAAAAAAAAAAAAAAAAAAAAACCCACTCCTACCTCTAGCACTTCCTAACAACCCCTTTTTGCTTTATTTTTCTTCTAAACATTTATCACCATAGGGCATATTATATATTTATTTGTTTCCACCAGAATGTGTGCTCCATGAAGGTTGGAACTTTATCTGCTTTGTCCATTGTTGTAGCCACAATGTCTAAAGTAGCAGTGCTTGGAACATAGTGGATGTTAAATAAATATTTGTTGAATGAGTGGCTAAGTAAATGGAAAACACTATTCACCATTATCACTATAAATTGGCAGTGTTTACTGAAAATCTATTAAATATAACTAGTGTGGGATGCCTGGGTGGCTCAGCGGGGTTCTGGAATTGAGTCCCACATTGAGCTCCCTGCAAGGAGCCTGCCTGCCTCTGCCTATGTTTCTGCCTCTCTCTCTGTGTCTCTCATGAATAAACAAAATCTTTAAAAAATATATATATAACTAGTGTGAGGTACATGGCTAACTTCAGAGGTATATAAATCATGCTGACTCCCTTCAGCAAACATCCATTACGTATTATAAGCACACCAAAACCAGAAATAGAAATAAGAAATTTGAAAACTTTGTAATATACAGTTTTATATAAAAATAGTCCCAAAGTTATAGTCATTCATTCATTATTACTGGTTCTTCATCTAAAAGGGTTTGTGATCTAGGTGCTACTATGAAGGTAGACTTTAAAAGCACAATTAAATTACCTAATAACTATGGTTAATGTTGATTTAAGAATATATTTCCATTTTGACTGTGGTCTCAATGAATGTGGTAAAAGAATAAGCCACAAACCAATTAAGGACATGCATGTGGTTTTCTCTAACTGGAAAATTCTCAGAGATGCCCTACTTGCTACTTACCCATATTTGCCATTCTCTTATTTTCACATTTGAATTCTTATTAAGAGGTTAGCATAACTTAAAACACATTCTTTGTAATTTATTTACATTCTGTCTTATTTCAAAAGAAATATAAGGGAACTATATAAACACCTGAATTTAATGGAATGATTTGATTCCAGATATATGTGATATAAAAGAAATTTTGCTTGTTGAAATAAAACAATTTTTAAGGATTCTCTCTCTCTCTCTTTTTAAGGATTTTATTTATTTACTCATGAGACACAGAGCAAGAGGCAGAGACATAGGTAGAGGGAGAAGCAGGCTCCCCATGAGGAGTCTGATGTGGGACTCGATGTCAGGACTCTGGGATCATGCACTGAGCTGAAGGTAGATGCTCAACCACTGAGCCACCCAGATGTCCCTTTAAGGTTTCAGTTGTAATCTTTAGAATGTGTAAAAGTCATGTCATAAATACCTTTTAATTCATAATAATAATTGTGTGTTTTAATAAGCCCTTTTTTGCCTATGAAGCCACCTGTTCCATGCTTCCTAATCTCATTTATTCACTTATCTTAATTACTCATGATCACAATGATGCTATTCTTTCTGTTGTACAGATGAGTAAACTGAAGTACATAGAGGTTAAGTAACTGGCTCCAACTCCCACATTTCATCAAGGGGCAGAGCTGGAATTTGAATCCAGGTTTTTTCTAAAATTTCTGCTTTTCATCAGTATGACATGTCCTTATCCTCTCATGGTGTTCATAGTGATCTGCCTGGTGCTGAGAGGAAAGAGGTAGCACTGGAAAATATGCACTGAAGGTTAAAAACCTGAGGTGAACTAAAGTAATTGCTACCACCTGCATGCCACATAGACCTCTCACCCTTACCCATGTATCTCTGTCAGCCTTTGAGAGATTCCTTGGTTGCCTGGTGAGATTACCCGCTCTGGTCATGGCAATAAGTTTAAAATACAGATATTTAATTTCTGTAGTATTTTGATTAAAAAATGCATTTATTGCTTGGTAGAATGAGGCTGGTTCCTCTCTTCCTCCGTGCAGTTCTTTGTCTCAGGAAGCATGCCACTCTGGATTCTAATAGATTGTAATGGCTGGCAAGTTATAATCCTAGCTGGGGTATTGTGAGGCTGGAGAAATTTGGGGAATTGCTGAAGAGATGCATAGTAGTAACAGGACCTGAAGTACAGCTGTAGAGATGAAATGATCATGATCTTTAAACTCTTCCTTTACCACAAATTCTATCAAGTCATTCCCCCCAGGACAGAAAAAAATTGATGGTATTAGATAAAGAAACCAAGCGGTGCTTGTCTCAGTAGCACAAATACTATAAATGGAACAGTGCAGAGAAAATGAATATGACCCCTAGTCAAAGATGACACCCAAATTTGTGAAGCATTTCTGTTTGTTAAATATAAGATTGTAAGGTATTTGTTTTTTCACCCTTGTTCAAATTCTGAGCTTATTTCTCTCCAAATTAGCAGATCTATATTATTAGTTTCCACAATGTACTACAATTAACGTAGAAATTTACAAGTAATATACCAAACAGATAACATAGAGATAAGGCCTAGACCATGTCCACAGCTATAGGAACAAAAGATAAAATAAAAAAATAATAGTTAAATGTTTCCGTCTTCTTTAGTTGGTTCTTAAATGATAGAGAAAAAATTGTTAAAAATGGCAAAGAGAGGACATCAGAAAGGCAGCATGCTGTTGCCAACAATAGAGAAACAGGCAAGAAGTGCCTATGCTCATGGGAAGACAATTCAGTTGTAAATATGCTACAGTTTTGGTCTACGGCAGATATCCAAATGCAGCTCCCAGTGAGAATTCAGATAGTCAGTAGCTGTACGTGTGGAATAGTGATTGAAGCCAGGAATGTGAGTAAGCTGAGGGAAAAGGCAAGCACCAAGAGCTGACCATCACTGTGGTGGGGTTAGAGGAGTAGGGAGGGCAATCCAAGTGGAGGGCAGGAGGAGAAAAGGTGTCACTAAGCAGGTGTGAGAAAAAGATGTCTTCCCACTCAGAAGACAGGGTCTGGGTAGCAAAGGAAGTAAGACTTGTAAGTTATTAGGAGGAACAGATGCTACAAAGAGGATTCAGAGGACTTCACCTTGGAAAGGATGTCATTTTAGAAGAGTAGATTCATGGGAAAAGTAAAGACAGAAATCACAACAAAAAGCTTAAAGAACAAGTGGAAATGGTAATTTGGATGTAGTTACCAAGGATGTAGAAAATCTGACTGAGAAGCTTAAAAAAAGGAAATAAAAAGAGTTGGTAGTTCAAAGGGATCAAGAAATGTAAGCTTAGTGAAGTCTAGTGAAAACCACTTTCATGTTATGAATAGATCAGAGTAGAGATAATGGGGTGTTAAGAGTCTGAGGTGGCTCAGTATTTATCTCTGCAAGTTCTAAACCAACTAAGAGAAATAAAAAACCCAACAGGTGAAAATAGAAATATAAAATAGCAGGATGCCTGGGTGGCTTAGTGGTTGAGCATCTCCCTTCGGCTCAGTATGTGATGCTGGAGTCCCGGGATCGAATCCTGCCATTAGGCTCCTTGCATGAAGCCTGCTTCTCTTTCCCCTGCCTGTGACTCTGCCTCTCTGCCTCTCTCTGTGTCTCTCAAGAATAAATAAATAAAATATTTTTAAAAATATATAAAATAGCTATGTTTAAATATTTTAAAATATTTATTTAAATAATTAAACATTTAAAATATTTTATAATATTACTGATGAAGCTTGTTAATGGAGAGCATGGCTTTGTTATGTGGCAAGAGTAAACATTTTAATACTGCTCTTCCCAGAATAAACAGATTTACTGCCCTTGCCCTCAATCACATCCAGTATAGACAGCTGCACATCCCCACCTAGGGGACAACTCCTTAAATCTTACATCTTATTGGAGAAGACCAAACAATATCATTTCTCTGGTCTTCTGACTCCCCAAGGGAAAGTGGGAGAGAGAAAGGGACAGAGGTGCACAGTCCAGTTCTTAGTAAGTAGAATCACTCCCACCTTCAAGAGACTTGAAGAAGGGTGGGGAAGACAGAATGGGGGAGGTTTTTGGGGTTTTTTTTTGTGTTTTTTTTTTTTTAAGATTTCATTTATTTATTCATCAGAGACAGAGAAAGAGAGAGAGAGGCAGAGACACAGGCAGAGGGAGAAGCAGGCTCCATGCAAGGGAGCCAGACGTGGGACTCGATCCCGGGACTCCAGGATCCCACACTGGGCTGAAGGCAGCGCTAAACCGCTAAGCCACCCAGGCTGCCCAGAATGGGGGAGTTTTGAGGACAGTTTCTCCTCACAGAAATCAGAAAAGGGGGGGGGGAACATTTCCCAGTATTCCTCCTCACCACTACCTCCAATCCCCCCAAAAAATATTGTGGAGTAGAATTGTTTAAGATTGATTAATTAATTGATTAAGTAATCTCTCCACCCAACATGGGACTCCAACTCAGGAACCCCAGATCAAGAGTCACATGCCAGCCAGGCACGCCATAAATTTTTACCAAACATAATAGAGAGGCTCAAACTTGCTGACCAAAGCCAGTGGAAATTGGAAATTCATAAGATTTAAAATTTTAGCCTTAAAAAATAACATTTGAAATTTCACAAAGTTAAATTGGCTGATTAGCAATCCTCACTCATTCAACTATAAAAACTTAGATAAACATAATTTGAAGTGATGATTTCATAGCTCTATCTGCACTCCAAAGTGTGCCTCTCCCCTCTATCTTCTCCAGCTTCTTTGGCAGTAAATTATTTCCGTTCCCCTTACCTAATCGGCCACCAGATCCAGTGAGTTCTGTTTTCAAAGTCCACAGGAAGTCTTAATGATTTTGTCTGCTTTACTTTAAGGTACTTCTTGCGCGTTCATGCTCCAGAGTATGAACTTGCTGAAGTTTCGTGAAAGTGGCTCACCATTTGTTTTAGAACATGCTGGGTGGGTTTTTGTTGTTGTTGTTAGTTTTGTTTTTGTTTTTGTTTTTGGTTTTGTTTTTGTTTTTCTGGAAGGTTGGTCTTTCTCTTCGCATCCAGATCTCTCATTCTATCCTGATGGTTCATGCCATCCTTACCCCTCACTATATCTGGTAGAAATATCTGACTCAAAGCTCTTGTACCAAGCTGCTTTGCAATGCTCTTTCCCAGAAGGTACTCATTTATTTCAAGCTCTGTCTAGAGCTGATTTATCCAGTAGGCATAGTGGGCACGGTGCCCAGGGCCCATGATACTTTCAGGAGTCCATGAAAATGTTTAATTTCATTTTAAATCAAAAGAAAAAATAAACTATTAGATAGACTACTATTCAGCCATAAAAAAAAGAAGAAAAGAAAGAAAGAAAGAAAGAAAGAAAGAAAGAAAGAAAGAAGAAAAGAAAGAAAGAAGAAAGAGAAAGAAAGAAAGAAAGAAAGAAAGAAAGAAAGAAAGAAAGAAAGAAAGAAAGAAATCTTGCCATTTGTAATGACATGGATGGAACCAGAGAATATTATGCTAAGTGAAATAAGTCAGTCAGAGAAAGACAATTATATGATCTCACTCATACATGGAATTTAAGAAATAAAACAGAGGATCATAGGGAAAGAAAGGAAAAAATAAAACAGGACTAAATCAGAGAGAGAGGGAGACAAACCCTAAGAGGTACTTAATCGTAGGAAACAAACTAAGAGTTGCTGGAGGGGAGGTGGGTGGGGGTGCTGAGGGAAAAAATAAAATAAAATGTCTGCATTTCTGTTCTTAAAAAATTAAGTAAATAAATAAGTAAATAAAAATAGAAAAAGAAAAAATAAAGTATTCTAAAAGTTAAAAGGCAGAAAGGAAACTGCATTTAAAGAAAGTGTACAAAGGAGGGGCTACAGATAGAATTTTAACTACATGAATGCAATTGTTTTTGTATTTGAGATTTCTGATATATATTAATATAAATGATCATATTCATTAAAAAATTGTATTATACATAAAAATAAACCATTAGGCCCAAAAATGCTTTAATATGTAATAATATATTTACTCTTATATCAACAGTTGTAAAACATAATCTATATGAATATGTATGTATCTATATAAACATACACAACCCACACACATAGATACTATTTTTCTCTTGACAGAAGAATAAGTCCATGAAGGGAAAGGGGCTTAAGGCCCATGAAAGTCATAATCTGGCCCTGAAGAGTCTTGAATTTATTTTAAAAAAATTTTCAAATGACCAATTTTGTATTCAAAAGCAGGCTAAAAAAGTAGCATCAAAAAATTGAGGAAGAACCAATTCAAACCAAACATAACTAGTCATCATAATCTTTTTTTTTTTTAAGTTTAGAGAAAGAAGAAGAGCAACAATATCTTTCTTCAAGTTATATTAACATCTCCACTGATTCATTGCAAGGTGGCAAGAAATATTTGGTTTGGGTTCAAGCTGCAAATGCATTGGGCATGGAGAAGTCAAAACAACTGCAAATTAATCTGGATGATATAGGTAAAGGATGAGAAATAGTATCTTTACAACTAAACAGCTAATTTGTGCTGACCTAGTCAAATGAAGATATGAGTTCCCCTGAAGTTCCTGTAGGTCATGATACAGAAAACAAGAGTTACCTATAATTGACCAGCCTGAGACAACTCAAAGATAAGTACTGCTACCACTTTTTTGTATATCCTTCCAGTCTTATTTCTACATGGGTGCATCTGGTTTTATACATATTTTTTGAGACCTTCTTATGTTCAAGCATAAGGAGAGTAAGATAAGCAAGGTGTCTGGTGCCCTAAATATCTTTCAAATTACCAAGGAAAATGGAATTAAAGAAAGATTATAATAAGCTGTGATGAATCTTACATTGTGAGAAGTAGAGCATACTAAAGAATTCTACGTATGTACTATTTTGGAAGTTATGTTTTTTTTAATTTAACAAAAAAAACATTAAAAATGCTGAATTATGTAGACATCTCTATTTTTACCAGCCAGGTTTCACAAATGTTAACATTTTTTGCTTCAGATATTTTAGACCTTGCCTTCTAAAACTTGTAATATAGAATAAATATTACTATTGATTTAATCTACAATATTATTTTTAATGAATATCTTTAATTAGTCCCTTATTGTTGGGGATTTAGGCTGTTTTCAAATTTTTACCAACATAATCTATACTGCTGTAAACAACCTTTTGGATAAATTTTTTCATAGTAGTTGTCTTCTTTTTCCTTTTTTTTTTTTAAGATTTTATTTATTTATTTGAGAGAGAGTATGTGCAGGAGTATGGGGTAGGGAGAGCGGAGGTTGCTGAAGAAGCAGACTCCTCACTGAGCAGGGAGCCCAATGCAGCTCAATTCCAGCACTCTGAAATCATGACCTGAGCCAAAGGCAAATGCTCAACCAACTGAGCCACCCAGGTGCCCCTTAAGATAAGATAAAATTTTCCTTAAGATAAATTCCAAAAGGTAATTGCCCCTGAGCCTTTGACAGCAGCTACATCTCAGTCCTAAAGCCAAAGTTTATCCAAAGAGCACCAAGTGAATTACCCTCTATTTGGATATCCTAGTGACAATTATTTCTGTTTTTATTATTAAGGATGATTTCAGTAAGCTCACAGTTATGGAGCACTTTCTTCAGTACTAACTGCTTTTACATGACCATGACAAACCTACTTTGTAGAAGAGATTATAATTTCTACTTAAAGGAGCCAAAACTAGGTGGCATTAAAAAATTTGAGATTGGGGAGCTAGGGAGCTCTAATTCCAATATCAACTTCTATCTTCCGTCTTTATTTAAAAGTATGTTGCTATGTGTCTGATAACTTCCCTGCTGATTAATGATGTAGGGGCTTCATCAGAAGGTGATGTGACACCTTCTCTTGAAGTTGAACATGGATTTCCTTTGGGGACAACTGGGGTCTTTTATTGGAACTAATATCTCAGTTCTCAACTTTTGTTTCAACTAAACTCAACTATTCCAACTAACTGGATTGGTCCAAAAAGTCTGTCCTTATGCTCTGAATACGTGATTTGAAAACAAACACTGCTGACTCTGGTGATGCATTTCACTGTGTTATATATTTTTGGAGTTATAGTTCTCTTGACCATGTTACATGTGTTTTTGTAAATTTACAGTTTGAGGTAGGATGTCATAAAATGCCTTTTTCTTAAAACAGTTTTCTCTCAGTGGATTAACGATGTTTAAAGTCTATCTGTATCATTTTGGCAATATCATTTTTAGAACTAAATTATTAGTAGTATTACTGCTATTATTATCTTTGTGATCTTATGATCTTACTATCATCACCATTTATCAAATGCCTACAGTGTTCCAGACAATTAACATGCAAATCACACTTAATTCTGGAAACAATCATACATGGTACTACTGTGCCCATTTTACAGATAAAGAAGAAAGAGAAAATAATTTGCTCAAGGTCACACAGCTAGTAAGGAGGAGAGCTAGATTTTATTCCAGGCCTGCTAACTTGCAAAGGTTAATCACCATCCCACCTCCCACAAAGGGAAAAATCTCATCTGGCCATCACCACCAGATCTGACTTCTCACACTGTGAACCACAGAACCTCTTGTTCGGAGTTGTTATTTCATGTCCATTTTTTTCTTTTCCTTTTTCTCTTCTTTTCTTTTCCTTCATTTCTTTCTTTCTCTCTCTCTCTCTCTCTCTTTTATTTTTTTATTTTTTTTTTAATTTTTATTTATTTATGATAGTCACACAGAGAGAGAGAGAGAGAGGCAGAGACACAGGCAGAGGGAGAAGCAGGCTCCATGCACCGGGAGCCCGATGTGGGATTCAATCCCGGGTCTCCAGGATCGCGCCCTGGGCCAAAGGCAGGCGCCAAACCGCTGCGCCACCCAGGGATCCCCTCTCTCTCTCTTTTAAAAATATTTATTTATTTATTTATTTATTTAAGAGAGAGAGAGAGAGAGAGAAAGCATGAGCAGGGGGGCAGGGAAGGGCAGAGGGAGAAGCAGACTCCCCGCTGAGCAGGGAGGGGTGGGGGGATGCAGGGCTTGATCCCAGGACTCTGGGATCATGACCTAAGCCAAAGGCAGACACTTAACGGACTGAGCCATCCAGGCACCCATTTTCTTTTCTTTTCTTTTCTTTTCTTTTCTTTTCTTTTCTTTTCTTTTCTTTTCTTTTCTTTTCTTTTCTTTTCTTTTCTTTTTTGTTTTTTTTCTTTTCCTTTCTTTTTTAAATCTCAAAACAGATTCTTAGAAACTCAGGTAGAAAAACACAGGTTGACTATGTAGGAGGCTCCACCCAATAAAGCACCAGATAATTAACAGATGAGTTACACTCATTCATGACACTTTAAGAATGAGATATTGCAAGTTAGATAAATGAACTGTTCTATGAAACTGAGGACAGAGGACCCTCCTGAGAACAACTACAGGATTGGGCTTTAATTAAGTTAGGGAGGCTATGCTGAAAGGCAAGCCTGAGTTAATAGTGCAGTAATACTGTGCCCAAGTGGCTGTGGGATGGATGCTTCAGCTTCTCCTGTGAAGAAATAAATGCCAGTGCAGAAAGTGCAGTGCCTTCCAGCTGCATTTTGAATGTTAATTCTCACATAGGGAAAAATATGTTGTTGGAAAGATACCAAATGACAACAGATCTGGTTCTTCATTTCAATACAAGTGAAAACTAAACACATGGCCTCCATGACGATATGACAGCTTTTTAAAAACCTAAGATATGATGGGAACATTTGAAACCTAAGCAATGAGAGCAAACATTTAACATTTGAGTCATTTAACAAAGTACATAGTCAGGTATTTATTATATAACATGTTTATTTGAAATCATATGAGGTCATACAAACATAAAGGCTTAGCTCTCTGCTGCACTGACCTGCCCTGTGCTAAGATTCTATCTTAAATCTGACTTACTGTTCCATCTACATTTCTCATAGGCCTAAACAGACTTTTGTTTCTGCCCCAGAATATTTCTTTCTCAGGAACGCTTGTGCTACTCTACCAATGACAGGCTGGACTCTGAGATGAGAGTGAAGAGTTGGGTGGGTAATTTAGCCTGAGGGTGTTAAATAGTCCCAAGTGGTCTCAGAGCCCTGGGAAACACTTCTCTGACTATAGAAATCTGCAATATTGATCCTTATTACAAGAAGCTTACACTAGCAAAGGAAATCAACTGTGACATCCAGATGATAAAAGTTCAGTACAGTAAGCTCTTCGATTAAACTTATTTTGCTACTACTTCTTCTGATGTTAGCTTTAGCCCAATGATTCTATTATAGGACTGTACTACTAAATAGCAAGTCTTTAATTTTTGTATTTCTCTATAAATCATATACCTGGGCATATAATTTAGATAATAAATCATTAATAATAAAACAATCATATTCCTAAAGAATACTTAGCCACCTAGAATAAATGAAAAGGAAACTAATTCATAGAGAATATTAAGCTATAATAATAGTCCTTAAAAACACATACACAGGCTCCTTAGTTCTTTGTTAAATAATATGTCTCACAAAGTCATAGGCTTTCTTTTTTTAAGATTCTACTTATTTATTCATGAGAGACACAGAGAAAGAGAGGCAGAGACACAGGCAGAGAGAGAAGCAGGCTCCATGTAGGAAGCCCAATATAGGACTCCATCCTGGGACTCCAGGACCACAACCTGGGCCCAAGGCAGGCGCTTAACCGCTGAGCCACCCAGGCATCCCCAAAGTCATAGGCTTTCATTGTTCTGTCATGCACATAGGAGAAATGGGAAGTGCCAATGATTTTATTCTGTTCAGACAGAACAAACATACAAGAATTAATACAATTTAGAAATACAGGGATCCCAGTTACATCATTATTCCTAGTATAACAAAACCAATAGTAAGATAACCTATCAGAATTTCAGTTTCCTTTTGAAAATTATTATCACAGAGCATGGCAATAATTTGTAAAGTCTTAGAGTCTTGTGAGACTTGCTTACTTGCTTTATTCAATCATACTTGCAAGTACAGATTTATTTTAATAGATAACAAAATAAGTTAGCAATAGATTTAATTATTCATATGTTTCCCTATGATATGAGAATAAAAATATTATTGTGAAATGTCTCAATTTAATATTTTATCAAATCAGACTCCCTGAACTAAATTTAGAATGCAAAACATCATTTTCCCCTAAACAAATGCAGGAAGGGACATTTCCTGTGTCTCTTTTTCACTCTCTTTTGTTAATTAGGCCAGGCTTTGGAATTTCATTAGCTAGGATTATAAGGGAATAGGAGGTAGGGGAAAGGTAGACTCTAAGAATCTCATTTAAAAGAAATGGAAAATAGGTTGAATAGAATTTCACTTAGCAGCAGTTTTCTCCTATATAATAGCTTAGAATGTAAGAAAAAATTCATTTTAATTGTTAATTGGATCATGAAATCGTTTTTAGTATTTTGAGTTTTAACATGTCTATATATTGATGAAAATATATTGATTTCTCTCAAGGCAAGTTTTAAACTGCTGATTTTTAACTTATTTATTTTTCTAGTGATACCTTCTGCAGCTATCATCTCCAGGGCTGAGGATATAAATACTACAATCCCCAAGACCATAATCCACTGGAATAGTCAAACAACAATTGAAAACGTTTCCTGTGAAATGAGATATAAGACTACAACAAACCAAACATGGAAGGTAAGCTAACTTTCACTATTCTTTAGCATGTAAGTGAATGGAATAAAAGCCAACCCACAGTGGATTCATGATGATCTATATTACGTGTTTTTATCTATTTGTCTGATACTCAAACCACTCTAGCTTGTTGGGTTTATGTAATCTCTATGCCCAACGTTGGGGCTCCAACTCAAGGCCCCGAGATCAAGAGTTGTATGCTCTACCAACAACCAGCCAGGCACTCCTTATACCACTCTGTGCGGTTTTTTTTTTTAAGATTTTATTTATTTGTTTGTTTATTTGAGAGAGTGAGAGTGAGTGCATACACTCATGCAACTGGGGGAGGGGCAGAAGGAGAGAGAATCTCAAGTAGCCTCTTCCCCTGAGTGCAAGCCGGACACAGGGCTCGATCCCACAATCCTGAGATCATAACCTAAGCCAAAGCAAAGAGTCAAGGCTTAACTGACTGAGTTACCCAGATGCCCTAAATTACTAGTTTTAATCATCATTATCATATGCTTCCCAAAAGAGAGATGTTTCCTGAAAATGTCTTCTTACCTTTTGTAAGTTGCTAAGCAGACAAATGTCCAACTAAGAGGGACCCAACTATTTGGGTCCTTGTAATTCAGTACCTCCTAGGGTGAAATTTACATCAGTGATGATATATAAAATGTGAGGATTCTATGCTGAAATTTAAAGGCATCTAGGGTAATAACTTCAAAAAGAAGAACTTCAGTATTATGAGTCTCTTTTTAAATTAAAAACGCAACTCAAAATATAAGATTTGTTACTAATATAGGCCTCAGTCTTATGAGGCTAAGGTAAAAAGTGAATGTCTAGACAAACTAACCATCTTTAAATATCAATGATATGTTACTATCCGATATGGAGAGGCATAGGTAGAAGGTTCATTAATGAAATCACATCATGTCATAGCACCTGTGAACATTATAATAAAAACTAATTTGAATTATGGAAGGATACTAGTCTCACTGGAGAAAAAGTTCCAGTTTTTGGTGTATTTAAAAAGAAATGTCATTTTATTATTTTCAAGTACAATAAACTGCCATTTAGTCAAACTAATCAAGGAGTGGATTTTCTGGCTTTGCTTAATTAAGAGTTATGTATCGTGAATAACATTATCTGTTTTTAGAGAGTTAAATACAATGATATGTATTTAACACTAATCTTTGATGGTTAGTGTGACTCCAAAGCTTTCTACTCCTTCATCATCCTGAATGTCAATTTTGCTGCAGAGCAATGTGTTTAAAGAGTGTCAAGAAGATGAGGATAAAACTATACTGATTTTATGACATACTTTAAAAATTTATTCTAAAAATAAATTCCTCACATTAACTTGCTTATTTACCCCTGTTCATTTAAATCAGAAATGTGATATGAACTTTATGGTTTAGATTACATTTAGATGTGAGCCCATGTTCCACATCATTTGGCCAATTACCTGCTGGACTCACTGACTAAATAGTTATGGCATCTGTGTGGCCAGCAGCTCTATGCTTAAAGCCTGGGACAAGCAGGATACAAACAAAACACAACTCCACAGTCAACCCTCTCGCAAATGTGGAAATTAGGTAAATTGGATAATAACCCAACTGAAATCTTTCAAGTCTTAGATATTGAGTCAATAGGATTTTATTCTAATAGGACACCTGGGGCCTTTTGGTTAGGGTCATGATCGTAGAATGATATTGATAATACAGAACTCCCTTATTGGCATCATTAGGAGGAGATTATAGGCTATGAGAATGTTTAGAAAATAGAAGGTAATTATAATATCAGTATCTCTGAATAGGTTTTCAGAAACCATTTTCTGGTTGAAACTCTTGTTTTCTGCTCCCCCTGCTGGTGCTATTATGCCATTGTGAGACTTGGTAATTCAGAAGCAGGCAAATGAAGTTGCTGAAAGATTATGTTATCTAACCTTCATAACAATCCGTTGGGATAGGTAAGTATCAGCTGTGTTACAGAAATGAGGACATAGAGCTCAAAAGACCTCAAGCTGGGTTTTTCAAACTTACACTGTTAGTAACTAAATGCCTTTCGCAGACCCTATATCACTTTGGGCACCCAAAGAATATTTGAGAAATTAAAGAACAGGTTTCAATCCAAAATCTGTATCCTATCCTTTCCACCATGCTTCCTCTAAATACAGCCATTCACACAGAAAAGCATGAATTCCCATTTCTATCCAGATGACCCAAGTCCAGTTAATAAGATTCAGAATGAAACTTTGATTTTTTTAACATTTGTTACCTTATCAGTTTCATCTGGACCATCCATAAAGTGTTGTCTTTGCCTCCTTGTAGGGAGACAGGAATATAGAGGCAAGAAGAGGAGAAGCTATAAAGAACTACAGATTTGATCTTTTACCTCACCTCGGCCTCCATCCATATTTCTTGAGGGAGGTTCTTTACTTCAAAGAGACAGGCAGCTATGCAGCAAAGCCATGAGCTGAGAGCACAGGCTCTAGAATTTAAAGCCTGGTTCTGCCACTTTCTAGTAATGGGCAAGTTCCTTATCTTCTCTGTATCTCAGTATTCCCATGCCTAAAGTAGGAATAAGACAACCACCTACCTCATGTGGTTGTGGGGATGATCAAACAATGTAAGAAGTTAGTGCAGAGCCTGAAATAGAGCTCAAGTTCAGCAATTACTGGCTGTTGTTATTCTTCGTTTTATTTTTTTTTAAGATTTTATTTATTTATTCATGAGAGACACACAGAGACAGAGAGAGGGGCAGGTTCCATGCAAGGAGCCTGACATGGGACTCGATCCCAGGTCTCCTGGATCAGGCCCTGGGCTGAAGACGGCACTAAACTGCTGAGCCACCCGGGCTGCCCTTATTCTTCATTTTAACCTCCAGGAGAGTCATGCAATGAGTCTGGTAGAGCAGAGAAAACCCCCCTGAAAAATCAAAATTATTGAATTAATGTTGCTTTTCATACCGCTTTAACTAAGCTATCTAGACTTTGAGGCAGTGAAGGGAACCAGCCAGTCTTGCACGTAATCCTGAAGGCTGACACCATGGGGAAAATAGTTATCTACTTGTTGGTTATCTTCATGGGCTAGCTCCTTGTCACCTCAAACTAGTGTTAAAAATTGAGCTTCTTCACCACCAATCCTTGCACATTTCTGCCTACCCCCTCTCAGGAGTATAACCACGTTGCTTATCTATTTACCTGTTTACACCTCTGTGTCTCTATCCTTTAACCATAAGCCCCTGGAAAGCAGGGTGTTCTGTAATCCTTTTTTGTATCTCTGTTGATTTTTACAATATGTGGCTCATGTGGATAACATCTGAAAACTTAGCCTTTAATAAGTGCCCAACAGTAGTGATGATAAAGCAGAGAAGTCTTTGCTGTAAATTTAAGAATGTGGATTGATGGTGATTTATTTCTCTAATTAAGCTAGAGCACTGGCAGCCTTTTTTCTTTTTTTGACATAACCTCAAGATTTCATTGTCTTCATAATAAAACAGTGTGAAACAGAACTGGATCACTTGGCCCTTCCTCCCAGTTCAAAATGCTTGCATCTCTTGATAGCCAGCATTTTCTTAGATCTGCAGTTGGGCTCAAAATATTCAAGTCTCAGCACAATCTTCTTTGAAGTTTTAAGTCTTTTCCAAAAAAATTGGCTTCATCTACCCACTATAGCCACTCTACTTCCTGTCATAATGCCACTTTCCCTGGGCGTAAAGAGAATCCTTGCCCTTCTTGTACTGTGTCACTTTGTGGGGTTGGTGCTTGCGATACTTCTTACAGAAAATTCCGTGGGTTTTAGAAACATTCACCATGTTTGCAAGATATTATCAGAATGGAAAGTGGCAAACTTTTTATTCAAGGGCCAGAGAGTAAACATTTTAGACTTTGCAGGCCACAGGCCTCTGACCCAACTCCTCAACTTTACATTTGTAGTGTGAAAGGAGCCATAGACAATGTATAAATGAACGGGTACGGTAAAATTTTAATTTTGGAAACTGAAATTTGAATTTCACATAATTTCCATGCATCACAAAGTATTCTTTTGACTCTCATACAATGATTTAAAAATGTAAAAATGATTCTTAGTTCATGGAGTACATAAAACCAAGCATTTATTCTTTTCCAGGTAAAGGTACACAGTATAGAGTGTGAATAGTACAGTACACAGTACACAGTACACAGATAGCAAAGGGTCAAACCCTTGACCTTTGCATTTCAAAAGTGTAAATGCTGGTATAAGATGGAAGACTTGGAAGAACTGTGATTAGTCAGGACTGAGTTTCTCAATCATTACCCCACTTGTCCTCCACCAAACACTAGGTAAAGATTAACTGGGCAGAGAGAGGGGTAAGTAGGAGGGTGAAGAGAGTTAGGAAGAGGAACCGATTGTATACATAAACCACATCTTTATCCATTCATCTTCCGATGGACACCGAGTCTCCTTCCACAGTTTTATGCTGAGTGAAATAAGTTAATCGGAGAAGGACAAACATTATATGTTCTCATTCATTTGGGGAATATAGATAATAGTGAAAGGGAATAGAAGGGAAGGGAGAAGAAATGGGTGGAAATATCAGAAAGGGAGACAGAACATAAAGACTCCTAACTCTGGGAAACGAACTAGGGGTGGTGGAAGGGAGGAGGGTGGGGGGTGGGGGTGAATGGGTGACGGGCACTGAGGGGGGCACTTGATGGGATGAGCACTGGGTGTTATTCTGTATGTTGGCAAATTGAACACCAATAAAAAATAAATTTATTATTTAAAAAAAATAAACAAATAAATAAAAGCAAAAAGCAAAAAAAATTAAATAAATAAATAAATAAATAAAGGATGAGGAACCAAAAGAGTTTAGACAGTGGTAGGTCCCTGAGAAGGGCCCCTGCACCCCGGGTCTTGCCCCAGGTAGGGAGTTGGAGGAAGTGGGGATTGGAGACCTGCCTGACTAGGCTGGTTCCACCCAAGGAGGGAGGTTCCTTCCCTCCACCCAAGGATGCTCCTGGAAACTTAATGTTACTCTAAAAGAAGAGGAAATTCAGATTGATGGAGATTAAGTTCCCATGCCTCACCTCCTTTCAGAATTGAGGCTTAATTTTTTTTTAAGATTTTATTTATTTATTCATGAGAGACACAGAGAGAGGCAGAGACATAGGCAGAGGGAGAAGCAGGCTCCCCACAGGGAGCCCGATACAGGACTCCATCCCAGGACCCTGGGATTATGACCCGAGCCAAAGGCAGTTTCTCAACCACTAAGCCACCCAGGTGCTCCTTAATTGAGGCTTTAAATAGAAATTAACTATTATTTTCAAAAGTCATATTTCTTGTACTTGAGATCATACCCTTCACATAGGTACTCAATTACCTCTCAATGTTTGTTTTAGCCTCTGAAAATACCTTGAGGTATCATCTTATATGCTTACAAGACCCTAAGCAGTCACCTGGCTTGCCTCATGGTAGAGACAAGTCTGATAACAATTCTGTAAAATTCTTCCATTTTAGAATTCTGGCTGTGCTTGAGCGTATTCCTCTTCTTCAAAGGGACTTATCTTTAAATGTAATGGCAAGAGAAATACTAGAGAATAACAAATGCCTTCCAAGAGAACAAATAGAAGCAGAGTGCATTTGAAAGTCAAATTTTGACTACAAGTAAAATCTTTCCTGGATCCCAGGAGACCCCAGATGCCTGTCGGTCATATTTAGATGGCAGAAAATACCAAGGGCCAAGGGTGGAGACACAGCTTATGGAAACTCTGAATGATACTTTAGATGGCTCATGACATCCCCCAAACACATATTTTCATGGATCTTATATTTTCAATACATTGAACATTTTAAAGATTTATGTTAAGATTGGGTTTTCACAAAAGAATCCCTCAGTGGCCTTTATACTTTGCTTTCTCTCTTTTTTTAAATCTTGACAGTTTTAACTTTCTTTTTCCTAAGTGTCTGGTAACTGTTTCCTCCTGGTTGTTGCCCAAGTGCATTTCAAGGCATGTTTTATAGTTATTTTCAATCATACTTCACTTTTTTTTCAGTCAATCCACTTATCACAACATACTGAAGGTTTGTAATTGCCTTGGTTTCTCTCTCCCATTTAACCAACTTATTAGAGGGTCATTTTTCATTGTTTTATAGCAAGTCATAGTGCCCCAGAAAATGATTTGTATGTTTAGACATCAGCTGTGCGCATGCTTATATTCCATTGGGTTTTCATGGCTCTACATTCTTAAATGTTCTATTTTCTCTCTCATACAAACCTATATATAATAATAGGCTATGTAGAATTGGTGAAAGTCTGCAATAAGGATCAACTTAACAGCTTAATTTATGAATAATTTTTCCAGAAGTCATCATTAGCAAGTGAAATTATTTCATCATTCATGAAGAATTATTGATCTAAATATCCAACTGCAGAGAGAGCAAGAGAGAGATTGCGGAGGTGCAGTGGAAGAAAGTCTGGATTAAAACAATTGCTCTCAGGTCCCCCTTTTCTTCCATCCCATTAAAATCAGCTACTCCAACATTAAGAATATATTACATTTTGGACCTTGAGATATAAAACCCTGAGAGTACTGTCAAACACAAAGCGATGTGTATTTCACTTTTAATGTTAAATAACATGTATTTGATTATTTATGGTCATGTTTTATATAAAGTACCCTATTCTTCTTTGTTTTCCCAGGGTCTAGAGGAGCGCCTGGAACATAATAGGCATATGCCTAATGTGCCTAAATAGAATAATTGTTTTCAAAGCACACTGTATTGTTTCATCATTGTTATTCATTCATTTTAGGTTAAAGAATTTGACACCAATTTTCCATATGAGCAACAGTCAGAATTCTACTTGGAGCCAAACACTAAGTATATATTTCAAGTGAGATGCCAAGAAACAGGTAAAAGGTACTGGCAGCCCTGGAGTTCACCATTTTTTCATAAAACAGCTGAAACAGGTGAGTATATTTATATATTTAATCTCTGAGGCTTTTCTTTTGACCTGTGTCTCTTCTATATATATATTTGTTTCTTGTATCAAAATTGACAAAACTATCATAGAGCAGGTGGTTACATTTAAATTGTCATTTTGCTTTGATTTTGTTAAGGCTGACTACAATTTATGTAATGGTTCTCAAACATTCTTGGGCATAAAAGCCAATTAAAACCACCTGGTATGCATATTCATTGTCTCTGCTCCTAGAAGGTCTGTGTCCATGGGTCTAAGGTAGTGGGAGTGGGAGGTGCTCAAGAGTAAGCCTTTCTTACAACCATCTGGACTGATGGTGAGGCATATAATTATCTAAGACCTGGTTTTGAAACACATTATTAAGAGTTATGTTAAGCTCTTTAGGCCATTTTGATAAAATATATTCTTCTAAGAGAGCTACAAATCAAATAACATCAATAAATATTGATTACCTACTGTATGCAATCAGAAAGCTAAAACACTTAAACATATGATTATTTAATTCTCTTCTCAGCAAAATCTAGTTGACCTATTGTTTATCTTTAGATATTTCCCTGCTCTTAAGATTATTAGTTTAATTTTCCATCCATTTACACATGCCATTCAATAAAATCTTGGCTAAATAGACTTCGACAGTAAGCAAATAAAGTGAATCTATTGTAAATGGCATACTTCATAATAAGCTCCCATTAACCTCCTGATGTCTCCCTATTGTAGGTAGCTTATATCCTAGATTGAAATTTTTCTTTTCAGAGCTGAAGCACTTAATTATAATTACACGAGTGTTAATACCATCTTTATTATAATATAGGATCTTGGAACTGAGGTTTTTTTTTTTTTTAAAGCACTTTAGCATACATTATAAATGTTGATGGCTGCAACATAAGCAGAGGGAGTGAAAATGGCAGACTAACGAAACAGTTCTTTTGGCGCCCCCTAATGTCCAAATCTTAGAAATGCGTTACCAAGGGAATTAATTGCAATGCTATCAGTTCCTTTTAATTAAATTTTTAAAAGATTTTATTTATTCGAGAGAGAAAGAGAAAGAGTAATAGCACGAGCAAGGAGGAGAGAGAGAAGCAGGCTCCCGGCTGAGCCGGAAGCTCGATGTGGGGCTCCACGGGGCTCCATCCCAGGACCCTGGGATCATGACCCAAGCAGAAGGCATACACTTAACCAAACAACTGGGCCACCCACGTGCCCCTATCAGTTCCTTTTTAAAAGTTAGTTTTTAAATTAAGATATTCTTTCTTAAGCTCATGCTGCTAAAAATACTTAGGACTTTAGATACCATTTTATAAACAGACAGAATTTAGTTGATAACTCAGTTATTTTTAAATGAAATTTAGAATCGTCTAGCAAGAGGATTCGAGTAGATAACTAATATTTACTTACCACTTGCAGAGTACTACTATGTAAAGGCTTGTTTATCATTACACAACCCATATTTGGTAGTCTACTTGCTATCATTTTACAAATGAGAAAACTGAGGCATGACTTGCTAAATAGCCCATTGCTAGTGGCTAATAGCACCTAAACCTAAAGAACATAGGTTTTCTTAGTCATCACCAGCTCTTAGCAATTTAACAATTTCTTTCTTTAACCAGTTACCTCAAAGTGGAGGAGCAGCTTCCTAAAGTATTCTACAAGTATAGGACCACAAATGTTCTCCTTTAAAGGCAAACGTCTTAAACCTCAGATAGAAGAAAATAGAAACCATAGCCACCCTACAATGTGTATAAATGTAAATAAAGTCTTTGTTGCCTAAGGGAAAAATAAATCACTTAAGGGCAAAAATGCTAGTTAAAATTTAATATCCCCGAAAACTTGCATCTATCCAATTCAATATGTTAGCTAAGAGGAACCTGAAATTTTTCTTCTGGTACAAATTTCTTCTGAGACACATTAAATGAGAAACGGTGACTATGTGTAGGAAAAGTGCTATTATTAAATTTTTTTGAAAATTTATCTTTTTTGGGGGGCAGCCCAGGTGGCTTAGCGGTTTAGCGCCGCCTTCAGTTCAGGGCGTGATCCTGGAGACCTGGGATCAAGTCCCACGTCGGGCTCCCTGCACCCAGCCTGCTCCTGCCTCTGCCTGTTTCTCCCTCTGCCTGTGTCTCTGCCTCTCTCTCTGTGTGTGTGTCTCTCATGAGTAAATAAATAAAATCTTAAAAAAAGAAAGAAAGAAAGAAGATTTATCTTTTTTTTGTTTGTAAAAGCAATGCAAATTTATTGCAGTATACAACCTAGAAATAACTGCTGTTTACATTTTAATGAATTTAACACTAGTTTTTTTCCTATTCACATATTTTCTATTATTAAAGTATAATTAACATACAGTGATATATTAGTTTCAGGTGTACAGCATTGATTCAAAATTCTATACATTACTCAGTGCTCACCATAAGTAGTTACTCTCTCTCATGATACATTATTACAATATTATTTACTATATTCCCTATGTTATACTTTTCATCTCCATGACTTATTTATTTTATAGCTGGAAGTTTGTACCTCTTAATTCCTTTATCTATTTCACCCATCCCCCCCAACTCCCCTCTGGCAACCACCAGTTCTTTGTATTTAAGAGAGAAGTTGTTTGTTTGTTCATTTGTTTTGTTTTTTTTATATTCCACATATAAGTAAAATCATAGGTATTTTGTCTTTGTCATTTTTTAAATGATTGATGTTGTGATGTGTATATTGTTTTATTTCCTGTTTTTCTTACTTAGTCTATCTTGTTGAGTTAAAAAACCTATTTAATGGCCACACAGTGTATGGATGTACTGTAAAACATTGAGTCATTTCCCTATTTCAACAATATCTAGGTTTATCCATTTTTTTCCATTTTCAATAAACTTCTTGAAATAATAGCTCTTTATATAAACTCTCCTTATGTGTTTAGATCTTATTGAATCAAGACTTAAGCACATTTTAAAATGCTTGATGCAAGTTGCCAAATTGCTTTTTAATAAATCTTTAATATTAATTGCTTTTTAAAAAGATATCTAGGAAAAAAATAAATAAAAAGATATCTAGGAAAAGACAGCCATTCATTTAGTCATACATGAAATATTCAAATAGCCTCTACCATGCACCAGCCACTTGCTACGTACTCACAGAATCTCTGTTAACAAAGGAGACAAAGATCTCTGACTTTTAGAGAAGACAGTCGATAAAAGCAATCATAAAAAAATAAATGACATAGCACTATAAATATAAAGGCAGTAAGAATCAAACCTCACAATGGTTTGAATTGTCATAATCAAAAAAATTAAAAGATACAATTTCTATAATACTTCAGTTAACCAACTTGTTTGATAATGGGGCTTTTGGCCAGCCAATTTTTTCCACTAATTAAAGTTTCATTTATTTATGAAGACAATTCAGGCAATAATGATCCCTCCATGCAGGAATTTGCTATTTTACTCTCTAAAATCCTTATGGATGTTTCACTGAAGTGATTTATCTCAAAGCAATGTGTTTTCAAAATTATGCCTAGATAGTACTGCTGGACAAATCATGCAGTAGATATGGCTTCCCCTGCATACCCCAGCATTCTTCTGTATCACTTTCCTTGGTCTTTAAAAACCTGATCTCGGGCAGCCCGGGTGGCTCAGCGGTTTTATTTTTTGTTTGTTTGTTTGTTTGTTTTTTAGTTTTATCCTCAGTTCAGTTTTTACATTTATTTTTTTATTTTTTTTAATAAATTAATTTTTATTGGTGTTCAATTTACCAACATACAGAAAAACACCCAGTGCTCATCCCGTCAAGTGCCCCCCTCAGTGCCCGTCACCCATTCTCCCCCACCCCCCGCCCTCCTCCCCTTCCACCACCCCTAGTTCGTTTCCCAGAGTTAGGAGTCTTTATGTTCTGTCTCCCTTCCTGATATTTCCCACACATTTCTTCTCCCTTCCCTTATATTCCCTTTCACTATTATTTATATTCCCCAAATGAATGAGAACATACACTGTTTTAGCGCCGCCTTCAGCCCAGGGCCTGATCCTGGAGACGTGGGATCGAGTCCCACATCGGGCTCCCTGCATGGAACCTGCTTCTCCCTCTGCCTGTGTCTCTGTCTGTCTGCCTGTCTCTCTCTCTCTGTCTCAAATAAATAAATAGATAGATAGATAGATAGATAGATAGATAGATAGATAGATAGATAAAATCTTTAAAAAAAATAAAAAATAAAGACCTGATCTCCAAAAAAAAACAAAAACAAATAACCCAAACTCATTTATAATAAGAATTAAGTGATCTATTAAACTTATTCTGTTTTCCTTCCTTAGAGTATTTGGACTTTAATGGAAAGCAAAGTCTTATACTAAAAAAGGAAAATAATAAACCTCAGAATATAATATCAGGCTTAGGAAACACACTGAAGAAGTTTCTCTAGTTTGGAGATCCATATTTTTTATCCTGGTATAAATAGTGTATGCAAATAATAGCACATAAAATAACTTACATTAAATATAATTTACATAGTACACATAATTTAATATATTACATAAATTGTATTGTTATATATAAAATATATAAATATAAATGATATAAATAAATAATAGCTAACATTTATTGGATGTTTACTATGTGTTTGGTACTGTGGTAAGCATTTTACATATAAAATGTACATATTGTACATATGTACATATTGTTCTTTACTCATCACTAAAGCCCTATAAAAGTTTTATTCCAATTGTACAGATGAAGAAGATGAGGCCCAGGGGCATCAAGCAATTTTGCCAAATGTTACAAAGCTGGTAACAGTAAAGCTAGGGCAAAACACATCCTGTGAGATACCAGCAACCTCTCTATAACTTTGCTGGTCTTCCTCAGAGACCTAATTGGGCCCTGTGTCAACCTCCCCTCAGCCATGGAACCAAATCCTCCTTTATACTTTAGCTAATAATAAAACAACACCAGGAGAACTTCACTTTTAATATAATGTTTGTTAGGAAAATGCAAAAACATGAGAAAAGAGGGAACCATAGGATGCTATTGACTAATTTTATATGGGCCTGAATATAAGGTCTGGAAGCAGGTTTGGGTTATGGCAATGAAAATAAAACCACAGGAGAGAGGAGAATAGGAAATAGGATGGGGCAGTCTGAGATGAAGACAAAGTATAAGTGGAAAAGGTGATTCTCTTAAGGACAGGACCTCCACTGGGAAATTCATAATGTGTTTTTCCAGCTGGCCTTGGTCCAATAAAATGTCTAGAAAGCAGTACTTCTCAGAGTGGAGTCTGTGGCCCAACTGCACTAGAAAAACTTGGATATTAGTTTAAAATGCAGATTGCTGAGCCTCCAGTCAAGTGATACTTCTGAAGCAAAGTGTAAGAACCACTGCTCTAGGGGTTAGACACACCCTTTAAGAGAGAGAAATGTCATGAAAAATGACATAGGGTGTGGGCAGGAAATGTGAACAGAATCGGGGAGACCTGATTGCCGAAGCCATAGCCTTAGTAATAGTGGTTTTGGGGATCAGAACAGGGTGGGTACATGAGAATTTCAGGCTGTTATCTCTAGTGGTATCTGGTCACCTCTAGGCTTCCTCTTCCTCCTGCCCACCGCTTCCTGAAGTTGCTGAGCACCCCGCCCACCCTGAGTCTGCTGAGCAGCCCCGGATTCCCAGAATCACAGGATGTAGGACCACTGTGCCATCATGTCCCACATGACCCCCTCTGCCTAGACCCTGCCCTGCTTCTGGATGTGAAGCTTTGGATGAGGCTATGAGAACCACTAAGGGCTGCTAAAATTGGAGCTTCTAAACCACTGACCTGGAAAGTCACTATAAAAAAAAAAATTCGGGATCCCTGGGTGGCGCAGCGGTTTGGCGCCTGCCTTTGGCCCAGGGCGCGATCCTGGAGTTCCGGGATCGAGTCCCACGTCAGGCTCCGGGCATGGAGCCTGCTTCTCCCTCCTCCTGTGTCTCTGCCTCTCTCTCTCTCTCTGTGTGTGTCTCTCATGAATAAATAAATAAAATCTTCAAAAAAAAAAAAAAAAAAGAACATTTAAAAAAAAAAAAAAAATTCCTGGGGTCTTTAAGCAGTACAGAAAAAGCCCCAAAGAGGAAAAGATAATCTGTGAGTATAGAAAACCAACACTGAACATGTGAAAGTCAGTTTCCTAAATTCACTACTACTGATACCAAAAAAAGTGAAAAGATGACTTCTGATCAGGGTGTTGTCCAACTTTGCTGTAATACAAGTCTCTTTGCAATGAAAGAAAGGCCCAGGCTCCCTAATCCCTTTAATGACAAGTCAGAGGCCTGAGGGAAGGGCAGTCACATTTCATAATGATTAATTAACTTGCTTGAATTGCTACTTGAAGTAGGAAAGATTCCCAGAGAAATCATATTATTCTTTTTTTGACAATTCTCCAGAGGAAGGCAAGTATGAGCAAGATTTTAAACCACAGTGTGTTTTGTTCTCACAAATCACCGTTGGCTGTTGTATTACCAATGATTTTAAAGATTCACATTAATTTTTCAGAACTTTTAGGGAGTACAAGAGAAAAAACAAATGTTATGTCAGTGGAACTAAATATCAGTGATATTAAATAGAATGCAGATTAGAGGCTGGTACACAGAACTGTACTTTTAAAAAATTCCATTACTTATAATTAGGGGTTTCTGATTCCTTCACATTGAGATGAATTATAAATGTGTAGATTCATGGTTACTAAACCAGGTTAAACAGACACACAATGTTCCCTGAAATACTAATTAGTTTCAAATTGTCCTCTGGATTCTTTTAATCTTCCTCATGTCCTATTCCTAATAAAGTATCATAGCTCTGTAGAATAAAACAATAATATGTAAGAGTGTTATAATCTCTCTGAGGTTCACAATATTCACTAATAAAGAATAAAGATTATGCTTTTCTGTGAGGAAGTAATAATCTTCTGTGTTAGTTTCCTATTGTTACTTTTTTTATTATTGTTACTTTAACAAGTTATTCAAACTTGAGCCACATAGCATGTGGCTTAAAACAATACAATTTATTATTTTATAATTCTGGAGGTGGGAAATTTGTATCACTGGGCTAAAATTAAGATATCAGCAAGGCTATGTTCTTTCTGGAGGCTCTAGGAAAGAATCAGCTTCACTGCCTTTCCCAGATTCTAGAGGTTGCCCTCATTTCTTGGCTTGTGGCCCCATCTTCCATTTTCAAAGCCAGAAGCATAGTATCTTCCAATCTCTTTCTCTGACTTTGACCCTCCTGCCTTCTTGTAAGGACTTTTAGGATTTCATTTGGACCTACCCCTATAATTTAGGACAATTTCCCTATCTCAATCAAGTCCCTTTTGCTATATAAATTATATAAATATATATAAATGTATATTTGCAATATAAATATAATTCATACATAAATATTCCTTTGTGAATTTAATATAATTATAACAATTACATATAAATATAGCTAAATATAAATGTAGCAAATAAATATTTGCTATATAAATTATATAAATACATATAAACTCAAAGGTTCCAAGGATTGGGACATGGACATTTTTGGGGGGTAGAGAGGTCACTATTTGTCCTACCACATCTCCTCACCTATCTACCCCACTACCTATTATTGCAATTTTTACTGATCATTGTGATTTGATGCCAGCAAAGAAATCAAACTGTTTCTCTTAAGCAAAAAATTAATTATTGGAAAAATAGCTAGAAATCAGTAGGAGGGCCAGCAAAATGTTCATGAGTAGGATACAAGGGACAGCAGAAGCCAGAACCACAGCCAAAATTGGAGCCTGGAAAGAATCCGGTGAGGACACTGCAGCTGGCACTGTGGTCACGCCACTGCCTGCCCTGCCCTGCCTGGATGCTCCGTGGTGCAACTGTTACCAGACTCTGGATATAACTGCTACTATAAGTAATTTTCTGGAGCTGAGTGTTCTGTGCCAGTGGAGGAAGGAAAGCATCTGAGCAGGTAGGTTTAGGTCATCCACTTGTAGCTACTTTCTGGCAATGAGGAGAAGTCTTTGTTCCATTGAGGCTTCTACAGTGGGAAGCCTTACCTGCTTCTTCCCTGTTTTAGAATGCCCACAAAGAAGTACGTCCTGGTGTTGGACAACTTAAAAATGGCAAATGTCTACTAGACTATTCAGACTCAGGAATAGGCATGTGCTATGCTTGAGAGCAAAGTTACACTTTTGAAGAATCTTAATCTACTGAGTAGGACTTGGAAGCTGCCCATGCACATAATTTCTTAGACCCCCTTCAGACCCCCTTCAGACCCCCTTCCTCTATGTATTCCATGTGCCTTAGGAAAATTTCCTGGGTTGGCTGCTGCTTTTTTACTCTTTCCTCTTCTTAATCTTTTTCTTTAAACATGTGGTCACAATACATATATTTATCTTCCTTACCTTCTTCTCCCTGTGCATGCCAAGTACTTAGAGCTGAGGAATATAAGAAGATAATCCCTTGAATACATCTAGGCGCACCCTCCTATCCTTAATATACAAGGATGACACTGTAACTCATGAAATGATTCATCGTCTAACTTGTTTTTCTAGTGTGGTAATGAGTTTGTTCTGACATATCATTTTCCCTGCCCTGGGCTTCGGGTGCCTATTTGATAGGTCTGGCCACTCTCTTCTGTTTTTGCCAACTGACTCAGACTAGTGTCAAATCCTTACCCTTAGCCCAATAATGTTGAATTCCAATCCTAGAACCAAATTAATCTGGGGAGATAGCACATAAACACTGTGAAACAGCTGAGAATATTAGAAGAAGGAGATTAGAAAGAGAGAACCTAAGGAGATATTTATGTTTTAAGAAAAATAACTTGAAAAACATACCCTTTGTCTCTTTTAATATGACTCCTCCTGTATCTAGAACCTAGTGAAAGAAAGATCTAGAAAGATCCCTGTACCAACTTTGGTCAAAGCCTTTAAGATGTAGGCTTCAGGTAGCATGACACCAAGACTGGTAAAAGCAAAAGTAAATAAAGAAGACTTATAAATGTTCATACTCTTTAGACCAGTAATTCCACTAACAGAAATCTAGCCTTAGGAAATAAAGAGAGATATGGAAAAAAAGATTTATGTACAATGATATTTATCCAAAAACTAATTATAGTAGTAAGAATTTGGAAACAATCTAATAGTAATAACTATTAGATATCCAATAACTAATGCTTGTTAAGCTTTTAATTTGTGTAAGGCACAATACTAAGTGCTTAATATGAACTATTCCATTAGATCTCAGGGGGGAAGTGCTGTTACTATCCCATTTTACAAATGAAGACACTGGTTACAGAGGGGTTAAGCAACTGACCTAGAGCCATGCAACTCCAAGTGGTAGAGCCAGGATTTGAACTGAGTCTTATTTGAATCTAAAGATGGCATTTGAAACCACTAAGCTATACAGTTTCTCAATAGGACAAATATAGTACAAACAAATGAAATACAAATATAGTACAAACGTGATGAAATATTAAATTGCTATCAGTATGACAGTTTTGAACAATTTTTAATAAAATGAGGAAATACTCGTGACATAATATTGAAAGAAAGAAAAACCAAGACACAACATTTAGTAAAGAGCACGATTTCCACTAGGTACAAATATATACACACAAGACTGTTAACAAAAAAATGATTGCTTCTAGTTTGTGAACAAATATAAAATTGTACTTTCTTCTCCATACTCTTCCATACGTTTCAAGCATCCTATAATTAGTGTGCCTTGCTTGTAAAATCTAAGAAAATAGTTGGCTTGTAGAAGGAAATAACTGTAGGCTGGAAGATTCTAGGAATCAGCGCTAAATGGGTCAGGCCAACTATAGCCCACTGTGATGTGGGCTGCAGTCCTGCAAGGCCAGGCAGCTCTAATAAACCGTGGCCAGCCCCTGGAGGAGCAATGGCTAAGTCTTAGCACGGGAGCAGCTGGTTGCAGGGCTGACTGAGTTGTCCCATCCGGGGCCATGCTGCTGCAGAAGTGAGGTCATTAATTAATAGAGCCAGTGACTAGTACAAGCTAAGTGTCAGAACTGGATGGGAATTTTCACTCTTTGAGTCATCTATCCTTTTTACGCCTTTGTTTCTTCATCCATGAAATGTGGACAATAGTATTTTTTACCTGTTTAGGGTTAAATGACAGAAAGCATGTAAAGTCTAGTACATTACCTGGAGCATAATCAGTACTCAATGAATGGTCACTTAAAAAGAATAATAAGGGCAGCCCGGGTGGCTCAGCGGTTTAGCGCTGCCTTCAGCCCAGGGTGTGATCCTGGAGACCTGGGATTGAGTCCCACGTCGGGCTCCCTGCATGGAGCATTAGTTATTGCTATTATTACTATTAAGCCTAAGTCCCTGCTTCTCCCTCTGCCTGGGTCTCTCTCTCTCTCTCTCTCTCTCTCTCTCTGTGTGTGTGTGTGTGTGTGTGTGTGTCTGTGTGTCTCATGAATAAATAAATAAAAATCTTAAAAAAAAAAAAAAGAATGATAAAACACACTTTGCCCCATGGTATAGGCATAGAAGGGAAGACTCAGGAGACAGATTTGGTATCATCCCTCAGAAACAGATGAAATACATTATGACTAAAACCAAGCACTTTTGAACAGATTTGATTAAAATAGGCTGGCATCTGATAGGGCACAGAATGTAGTTTATGTTATATGTTTCGAGTCTTGTTCAAGAATGGAAACTACTTTTTTTGTTTAAAACCATTTTAAATTCCCTCTAAATTTTGTTTAAACACATTATCTTTGGGAAGACTAATTCTAAAGTCCAATACCAGTTTATATATGGTATATAAAAATTCTTATTAGAGATATCTCAAATTAGAGATATTTGAGTTTCTGAGTATCTTCAGGAGGTATATGCTGTGAGAGAAACAAACAGGGATAGAATTGTCTCATTATGGAGATAGGCCACAGATATTAATTTAATAATGAAAATATTATGAGATTTTTCTAGCACATTAGGCAACACACTGATGATTAGAGCTGATAGAAACCATTTTTTTTAGTTATAAAGGTTCTGAGTGTGTGTACATCATTCTGTGTTTGTGAATGATTTTCTGTGTCAAAATACTTGGAAATACTATAAAATAGTAACAGCAAGTGGCTTAAGGGGATAGAATTAGGGATGGTTCTTTTTCTCACCATTTTTCCTCTTAAAATACTTTTCTCTCTTAAGGTTACTGCTTTTATAATGATAAATATTACATATGATTTAAAACAAATGACCTAGCCACTTGGAGGCAGTATACCATGAAGAATATAGTCTACATGGCTTCATTCCAGTCCCATTCTTAAAAATTTTGTCATTGGCTTGATTTCTTCTCTGACAATCTTGTTTATAAATTGTCTCACTTCAGATATCTGATTATTTGGGAAATTACTCTCTGACAATTAACCATCTCCTTTTAAATGACTTTAATCTAATTTAAATTAATGCACCTGGTTGATTTGAAACTATAACAAAAAGACCCTGAAGGGTGATTGTGTTTATTCTCCTATTAGAGCTAATAAAGCCCTAGTTAGATATGAACATTATTTTTATATGAAGCAAATTAATAACTGAAGTTTCATTGCTAAATAATCACCTGTAGTTTATACAACAGAGTTAACCTGCATTAAAAGCCACAGCACTACATATTACTTTTAAATAAAAATGCTAATTTTAAAATAATGAAAGTGAAAACAAAAATAATCTAGCAACATATGATATAAAACCAAGGTCTTGCCAAGTTGAAAACCATGTACATTTTAATATAATATTTCTAGTCTTAAAATTTCAGATGCAGACTCCTGCTGGGGCTCCCCAAGAATGAACCTCAGTCTACAAAATACTAATTTAGATGAATGAATCTGGCTAGTGACCACTGGGGCATAAGCTTGCTCCCAGAGTTTGATGGAACCAAATACTTGGGAACAAAAGAGACTTACTGAAGCATTAAGAAGCCAGAAAGAATTTCCAATCTGTCACAATTCAGAGTGCAACATCTTCCTCTTGCTGTAAAGAAGACAATAAAAACACAGGAAAGAACTTTTGGTTCTTCTTACGTTTTCACCTTCTAAAATTCTCTACCCGTTGTCTTAGAAAACTACTGAGCCTGTGCCTGCACCCAGATGGACATTTTCCAAAAGTTTCCAAAGACCATAGGAACCTTTGTATTGAAACCCCATGATCTTTTTCTCAAAGAGAGCTATCTGGGCCACACCGCCTATTATATAAGCCATGATATCACGGTGGCGATCAAGGCTCCCTCAAGTTATGATTTCTCCCTGCCCCCCCCCCAAGTAATTCTTCAAAAAGAAAAAATGTGAACACTGAAATCAGAATAACTGAACAAATAGGGCTTGAGGCATTCTTGGGAATTCAGAGCTTAGAACTGTTTTCAGGAATATCTTTTGTCAGCTGGAAGAATAGTATCCTTGAAGTCACCTCTGGGAGCTTTTTTTTTTTTTTTATTTTTTTTTTATTTATTTATTTTTTTTTTTAAATTTTTTTTTTAATTTTATTTATTTATGATAGGCACACAGTGAGAGAGAGAGAAGCAGAGACATAGGCAGAGGGAGAAGCAGGCTCCATGCACCGGGAGCCGGACGTGGGATTCGATCCCGGGTCTCCAGGATCGCGCCCCAGGCCAAAGGCAGGCGCCAAACCGCTGCGCCACCCAGGGATCCCACCTCTGGGAGCTTTTAATTATCAGGAGGGAGGAAATGGGTATGAAAGCTCCAGGACTCTTGGGTTCAGACTGAAAGTGAGTTAGCTGCCAAGACTGCTCACCACACCCTGGTCAGAAGCTTTCATTAGCCATGTCCTGGCAGTCTTTATGACTAGACAGGGCTGGCCAGGATCTTCGCCAGTGGGAAAGGAGCAGAGGGAAGTCATTAATAGCATTCCACCCCTGTGCTATAACCTCAAAGTGTCTGCTAATCAAAATTGGGCTTCTTATATAGAGCCAAGATACTGTTCACCAGCAGTATCTCAAAGATTATGCAAAGGCAAAAGTGACATATCTTGGAGGCTGTTAAGGAAACCTAAACTTCATTGCATCATTTATTGGAAGGAATCAAGTAGAGACCTGTTGTGCATTTTTTTGGTCAGTGAATTAAATAAAGCTCCTTGGTATTCTTTGCCCAGAAGCCTCATGAAATTAGAGGATACACCATGAAGTTTAACAAACTCTAGGTAGTTTTTATTGTCCTTTCAGTGTTTCCTTCTTTAGGATTTGCCCAATTAAATAAAAAGATGAAAAGACACACATACTCGAAGGCCTTTCCTTTTATTCCACTTTCAAGCCTATTAAAGTATACTTTAATCATCTCCAAACAAGTGAAGAAACTCTTTTAGAAATTTGGGTAACCTGAATGCAAAATGAAGAAGCTCACCCTATTTTCTTTTTGTTTAAGTTCCCCAGGTCACAGTGAAATCATTCCAACATGATACTCAGAATTCTGAGCTTCTGATTGCTTCCATCTTTAAAGGACATCTTACTTCTGGTAAGAAAATGCTACTTAGGTTTTCTGAGTAGTCTTTACTAATTATCCATTTGAATCTTCCAACTGAAAAATCATGTCAGGCATAAACTTCTTGATAATAAGATATGTCATATGCTTACTATAGAAAAATAATAAAGATCCACTTAAAACTGAATGTCAGGAATGGTTTAGGTGGACTTTGCCAGCTTTTGATATGGGGTAGATACATTTTCATTTCAATGGGTGCTGAGGTTCAAGACCTCAAAACTCCTTAAAAAACATTATTTGAGTATGTACCATGTGCTAGGAAGTTGTATACATCATTTGTTCAATTTTCAAAACAACCAAGGGAGACAAGTATTATAAATCTATTTTATAGATAGGAAAACTGGAGCTCACAGAGGCTGAGAAACTTGTCCAAGGTCACACTAAGTGACAGACTAAAATTCAAATCCTGTTTTTCAAATCCTGAAATCTGTGTTCTTTCTCTTGTACAAATCAGTTCCTGTTTTGTTAGTAGGATTCAGTATTTTCCTTTGATGATCTTACCTAAATGTTTTAGGCATAAAAAATGATGAGATCAGGTTGTGCAATGAACAAATATAACTCTAAATAGAAATTTCAAATTGAAAAACTTTAGGTATAACTATTTCACCTCTGACCACTGGTAGACCATTTATCTCCCTGCATAGAAATCTGGCAGGAATAGTATCAGAATCTTTGAAGACTGCATTGACATTCTTCAGACTTTCATTCACTTATTCAACAAATATTCATTAAACAACTACTGTGTGCCAGGCACTGTTTTGGGTGGGGAATCAGCAGTGAAAAAAAAAAAAAAGAATATGGCCCCTATCTTCATGGAGATTCCATTTTAGACAGATGGGGAGAAAAACAATAAACAGAACAACAAGAAGACAATCAGGTGGAAGTTAAGTATTATAAAGAAACATGAAGCAAGGTGAGGCCGCTCTGAATGTGTACATGAAAATCAATGAACCAAATACTTAGGCCCAGTTCAGATCCCTAATTACAGATGCCTACCCAGGCCTGCACCTTGATATTTCTGTGGGAACTAGGGAGGCCAGGAGCTTACAGCAGCTCTATTAGATAGGTGTTATGATCTCTATTTTACAGAAGAGGAAACTTGAGTTTCAGCAAGCTTATAATTATGCCTTGAGGCTACAGGGCTGTTAAAGAGCAGAACCCAGTATGAACCCACGTATCTCCAGTTGTCTCTTGATCACTCTGCTGTATCTATCTTTATACCCCTATGCCTGGCCTCCTGGCCCCATTTTATTGTGGGAATTCTCTATTCTCTCCCAGACATTAATACCCAAAGATATGTGACACCCCCTACCTCCCATTAGTTGTGTGAAATCTTTAGCAATAGAGTTTTAGTTCTAGAAAAACACTAATTCCATATCCCCCTTGGGACTTTGGTTTTTTTTTTTTTTTTTAAGTCTTATTTGAGAGAGAGAGAGAGAGAGAGAACATGCTGAGGAGTGTGAGCTGGGGGAGGAGCAGAGGGCGAGAGAAAGAAAATCCTCAAACAGACCCCTGCTGAGCACGGAGTCCAGAGTCCAATGTGCAGGCTGGATGTGGGCTGGTTGTGGGGCTTGATCCCAGGACCCTGAGATCCTAGGACCTGAACCAAAGTCAGATGCTTAACTGACTGAGGCACCCAGTCCCCACTCCCACTCCCCATCCCTGGCCCCTGGACTTTGGAGTAAGCTAAGCTACAGTAGCCTGGTCCGTGCACATCAGTTGGCTTTAGGAGAGGGACCAGGCAGCTTGGAGACCCCCAAGTGTCTGTCGGGTACAGGTGGGAAATAATGAGGGTAGAGCCAGTGAAGTGTCTGCCACATGGTAATTATCTGATAAACATTTGGTAAAGGGAGTGAGAAAGAAAGGAATAAGGATGGAAAGGAGGCCAATCACTCAGAACAAACTCCAGCATGATAGTTATGTCTCAATGATAGTCTATATTTGAAAATAGAAAACAAGATTTTTTTTCCTGTACTAGGGAGAAAATGTGATGAGCCTCATAGGTAATATGTGTTGAATATATCATGTTAATTATTTAAAGATTAGGGGTGATTAATTGATGCTTCAAAATGCAAGAAAAGAATTGTTTTTAAGATAAAATGTAAGTGCAAATTATATAGCAATTTAAATTTCCTCCTTTTTTTTAATTGTTTTTTTTTATTTATGTATGGTAGTCACAGAGAGAGAGAGGCGCAGAAACACAGGCAGAGGGAGAAGCAGGCTCCATGCACCGGGAGCCCGATGTGGGATTTGGTCCCGGGTCTCCAGGATTGCGCCCTGGGCCAAAGGCAGGCACTAAACCGCTGCACCACCCAGGGATCCCCAAATTTCCTCCTTATATATTGTTTTAAGTAGAGCAAATATCCTTTCTCAGCAGAAGAAAATTCATGAACAATAAATTTTGAAGAATGGTGACAAGTTCTATAAAACTTCTATCTTACTCAAAAGGTTAAAAAGAAAACCCCCCAAAAAACCTCAGTTGTGATTGTGGCCAGTTTTAGACTCTGTTACCAGCAACTGGGAATTCTCACTTGTGTCAGACAAAACAAATGAGGTACATCACTAAACCCTTTTATATAAAATATGCATGCACAAGCTCAGAAAAAGTGGGAAATGCTAACCACATTTGCCAGAGCTGCATTTCTAGAAACCCACTGATACCAAATACACACGGTCCAATTTTCTCAGGAAAAAAGGTATTGTTGTGCAGTTTGGAAGGACAGTCACTGTAAACACAGCCCAACATAAAAGCTAAATATGTTCTCCCCTTCCCTTTTTCCTTTGAGATTAATGACTTTTGCTTTGTGCGGAGTAGAGGAAACAATGATTCTGACATCCCATGGACACTAATCCTTAGCTAAAGTTATTTTTTTTTCTTCAGACAACAGGCAACAAGACATTGGACTTTTATTGGGAATGATCTTCTTTGCTGTTATGTTGTCAATTCTTTCTTTGATTGGGATATTTAACAGATCAATCCGAACTGGGTAGGTTTCTGTAGAATTTCTGTTTTCTGACTTAGACCACATGTAGCCAATCTAGTCAATTCAGTTATTTACTAGGAAAACCCATCAACATTTTTAATCAGAGAAAGAAAAAAATTAAAGGAACAGTGTTCAATGATTACCGATTTATGCCAACCACCTGACCCATGTTGTTCGTTTAATCCTCCTGACGACCTCCAGGAAAACCCAAAGGCCTATTTTACAGATCACTTACTTTAGGCTTCAAGAGGTAAACTGGTCAGCCCATGGTCACTAAGAATTAAGCCAGGAACCTACACCCAGCTGACATCACAACCCATGTTCTCTCCTTCACTACACAGCCTGCTCACTGTGCCTGGATTCTTTTAAATGGTTAGGTCATAACCGGCCTCGAATTCTACCCAAACAAATCCTCTGAATCAGCATGAATGAAGAGAAGTGTGGCAACCTCTGAATTTGTCACTTTGATACCAGTTGTGTGGGTGTTTTAGCATTCAGCTCCCAGGTCCATTCTCGTTGGCCTCTTTCAATCACTGTTTTCCAATATGGAATTAGTAAAGATCTATGCCTACTATGGATAAATGAGACTTTGCAGAAAACAAAGCCTTCAATTTCCTAAGTTTATTAGATGTGCTGAGTATTTCTAATCTGTTAATAGACTGGAGTTGTTTGATGTGGCAAACAACTGTAAGCTAATGACTCACAAATTTTAATCATACAAATTTCTTTGCCTAACCGGCACTGAGTTTCTCTTTTTTGCCCATTACTTGCTTCATGAGGATACTCTTTCTTTCTTTTAAATGTATAATCAAAATGCAATAAGATTTAGAATGAGCAAGTCTAAGTAAGGTACACTTGTGATTTTTTTAAAATTAGGCTTTAAAATTAGGCTTTTTCTCAGAAGTTAGTAATATTTCAAAATTAACTTACCCATTAATAAATATATCCCTGATATCATTATGAGATGGGCAAACTAATACAAAACTCTGTTTTAAAAATATACTTGATTATAAGGCCCCTACCAACATCTCAATGTTTGAGCTTGTATGACATAAAAATATTAAATTTGTTATTATTCAAAGATACTTTGAAATTTTAAATAGCATTAAGTTTGTTATTAATAACCTAAAAATTAATTTTCAGTTGGCAATGACAAATAGGACAATGAAAATAGGACAATTTTTTGCTAATTATTTAAATAAGTATTCCTTTTAAAAAGATAAATGAAACGAGATAATTGGAATGCAACTATTTTATATATAAGCAGACACTGTTATTTACTATAATTATACATTACTTATAAAAGCCTTACTTCAGAAACAAAACTGGAAAACCAAGGGCAAAACGTTTTAAAATGAAACCAAGAATGGGTAGACATGTGTGTGTGTGTGTGTGTGTGTGTGTGTATACATAAATGTTCTCACTATATCAGCATGCTGTATAAAACCTTTTCTGTAACAGCATGAACTTACTAATTTGGTCTAATTTTAGGTATAGAAGGAGAGTGTGAATTAGTAAAAAAGCTGAATCATAAAACATTGTATAAATATGTGTAAATAAATTATTTTTACCCTACAGTTCAAGGTCAAATTGAGTGAGCAAAGTTCAGTTAGCATTTTGGTTTTTACTCAGTAAAAGTCCTTAGAAAACCTGCTTAAACAGATAAACAAGGCTGTTCACGTTGTTTACAGGTAAAAATGTGCCAGAGATCAGTGTAGCCTAAGTCCCTGTTACAACCTCTGCCCAAATCAATTTGTACTATAAATGCAGGATGTGCTCCTAACACAGTGGCAGTGCCAAGGGTAGCTTGGGGAAGAAGTGGGGTGCTCATGGCTTCTCTCTTTTCTTTACATCACCCCAAACCAGTGGTCTTTACTAAGCACACAAGCCTAAGTAAAAACCAGTATTCTCACTGTGCCATACAACTGCAGGACAACTTCTCCAGCTTCCTACTCTAACCACATAATGTTTGGAGCTACCCCTAATCCCCTCAACCCTATATGGAATCAGTACAAATTCAGAATTAGAGGAGCTAGAATTATACAGTTTTATTATATGGTATTCTCTTCTTCAATATTCTTCTGTGGCTATAGTCGACTTGGAAAGCTCTATAAAATATCCCCTACATTTTCCAAACCTTTCCACAGTGATATCTGCTCATAATGGTTAGCCATATGTAACAGGCATACAGTTTTACTTCCCGGGTGGTTCTCCCACTTACCTTGAATCTAGTGTGAGTGTTTTGAAATGTTCTGGCTCGTTAGAGAAAAGCAGAGCAATAGAGAGAGGAGGAAAATCTGAAAAGATATTTAGTCAACTTCCCACTTAACTTTCTAAAGTAAGAGGCGGAAATCTGCCTCAGGAAGTTTAATCTTTATTATGCATTCCATTCCAGTTGATTTCCTGGTCTCTTATGTGATTGCCTGTACCAATCTTTAAGTAAAATGTTTCTTCTAATGTGTCATTTTTATTTCCTAGAATTAAAAGAAGAATCTTATTGCTAATACCAAAGTGGCTTCATGAAGATATTCCTAATATGGAAAATAGTAAAGTTGTAAAAATGTTACAGGTAACCAAACAACATCACATAAAACCTAAGTGGCTGCTAAGACTAAGAGTGCAATCCAATAATTAGAATAGAATTTCTGTTTAAATAAATGTGTGTACATTTTAGTATAATTGTATAAACATATGTCAAAACAGAATTATACACATTTCAAATTATACTTAAGAGAGATGAGGGAAAAAAGTTTAGGGAAGGAAAGAGAAGGAAGAAAGAAATAATGTTATCCAAAAGGGAAAAGAGAAGGGGAAGTTTGTGGGCCAGGTGTCAGTCACCTGCTGGCCAATAGTTGATAGATGACTTCAGGGAGAGACAGAAGGAGAAGGGCAGAAAAGCTCAATAAAATGAGGCTCAAAGACACAAAGGGGCTTCTGTTTTACATAAGATTGGAGAATCAGGTGAGATCTGCTTCAGTCCTGAGGTTCAAAGGTTTGGAGAAAATAAGTGTGAGAGGACTGTGGGAGATAATGTTACCAGGGCTGGGCCAGGTTTCCAACACAAAATGAAGAGAAAGATGTTCTGGAAATACTGGAGACTTCAGGGGACTTTTCCAAATATGGAGGAACTGTTGCTAATTATGGAGGAGGGGGAAGATTCTGCTCTGTGTGCTCTTTCTACTTTTTGGTACTCTGCTTTCACCATTAAGGGGCTCAAAACCCAGTTGATGGGACAGACTCATCACCCAAGCATTGCAGTGCAGTGATGTAACTGCGGTGACCAAACATGATAGGGATATAGAGGAAGCATATAGAAAAATGAGGAGTTGCTTAGGAGAAACAAAAAACATTCAAAAGAGAGGACAGCATGAGCAAAAGCACAGAGCGAGAAGAGCATGTTAGGTGTTGCTTTACTGAAAAGCTTGATATGAGGAGTGACTGGTATGTTGCTGGAGTGGTGATCAGATCACAGAAGGTCTCATTATAGAACCCAGGCTTCATTCTGTTAACAACAGTGTTCAAACTTTTAAAAAGTTTTTTCAGCCTAGAAACCCTTTGTTCTTTTCTTTTTTCATGAGTGGAGGGGAAGGGGCAGAGAGAGAGGGAGAGAATCTTAAGCAGGGTCCACGCTCAGCACAGAGACCAACACAGGGCTCAATCTTACAACCCTGAGATCATGAGCCAAAACCAAGAGTTGGACACTTAACTGACTGAGCCACCCAGGCACCCCTAGAAACCCTTTGTTCTAAAGATGTGAGAAAGACAAGTATTTATAAAACAAATAAAAGTGGTTTGTTTGAGACTCTAATGAGCCTGTTATCCAATTCCTTACCAAACTCCAGAGAAGTCCCTAAGGTAGTAGTTCTCAGCCTTGGTTGCCTATTGGAATCCTGATGCCCCAGTCACATCCCAGGATCTCTAGGGGAGGGAGGGCATGGGGAGATGCAGGTATCGGTATTATCCAAAGTTTTCCAAGTGATTCCACTATGCAGCTGAGGTTGAGAACACTGTCAAGGGGTTGAAAACTACTGCTAATGACAATGAGGAGTTAACTAAGGGCTTTTCCATTGGAATTGGAATAGACCAGGCTCTACAAGAGAGGCAGAAGAAGAGGGTCAGAGAATGAGCAATGCATCAAGAAGCAAGGATCCATGGTGCTGGCCACTTTGTAGAGGGTCTATATTCCACGGAATGTGACAAGGGGGAGGTCACTGGTGAGTTCAGAAATGCTTAGGAAGTGAGGAAGCAGAAGCTGAGAATGAAAACATTCTTCTAAAAGGGAAGTAGAGAAGCTGCGCTGACACATGGTCAGCTCTTGTATCCTTATGCAACGAAGGAACAACAGTAGCTTCAGAGGGATGTGAGTCAGAAGTATGTTTATACTAAATTGGACAGGCTTAAGAACAACTACGACTACAGAGAAAGAGGGAATATTGATCAAACAAGACTGTGAAGAAGAGGGGAGGGGATGGTCAAAAGGGATGAAGTAGAAAGGTTTGTCTTAGGCAAAGGGAGGATTCCTGTTTCTGGATACTTGAAGATGAGAAAGGGTGTGCATGTGGCTGATTTTGAAGGAGGTAATGTTGCCTACCAGTAGTGGAGGCATGATCTAGAACAACCGGACCCACATATGTAACAAAGTACATAGTTATCAAGTAACTGAAGGACAAGCATATATTCATCAAACTACAGATAATAAATACTGTAATCTTGATATTCTTTCCACTTGGTAGTTCTATCTTGTTCCCCCACTATTATCCAAGGGAACTGGGGATTATCTGTGGCTCAGAGAATGGTCCCTGATCTTGTGATAGTCAGATCCTCTTCTTCCTTTATTGTCTTCACTCTGGAATGGTCCCTGTTGCTCTTCTGTGTCCTACACTGTATTCTGACTTCCACCTACATCACTCAGTGGCCAGTCCCAAGTATGGAAAATGCCTCTTTCTATGGAACACAGCCACCTTGCATTCTTCATTTCTTATAACATAATCTAGTGTCTTTGGCTTTTATCTGACCTTTGATTACCTGTCTGCCCTTTCCAACCCAAACCTGACATGTTCCCAAAGGAGGCTGAGCCTGAAGAAAATTTGACAACACTTCATTCTGCTTTAGTCAAGCTCTTCCTTTTTGCCAAACTTCCTTCCCATTCGGGGCTCCTAGGAATTAGAAATGAACCTTCAGATGAAGTTTTATTTTCTGCCCAAAGACTAAGGGGGTAGTGTTCTAGTCAGCTTGGACTGCTATAACAGAATACCAGAGACTGGATGGCTTAAGCAACAAACATTATTTCTCACAGTCCTGAAGGCTGTTAAGTCCAAGATTAAGACACTGGCAGGCTGAGTTCCTGGTGAGAGCTCTCCTGCAGATGGCCACCATCTTGCAGTATCCTCACAGGGCAGAAGGAGAGATCACAATCTCATGTGTCTTCTTGGAAGGGCACTAATTCTATTCATGAAAGTTCCACATTCATGACCTAATTACCCATCAAAGGCTCCACCTCTTACTATCATCACACTAGGGATTAGGGCTTCAACAGAAATTCTGGAGGAACACAAACACTCAGTCCATGGCAAGTGGCTATAATTTTATAACAGCATTGGGTGGGTGTTTTTTTGCCAGCCACCAGCTGCAAGGCCTTGAGTCATTTTCTCACCCAGAAGAGTCATCAGGGTTTTATACAAATAAAAACTTTCTTTACCAACCCTCCTGTTCATATCTGAAGTGTGAGTAGCTGCACACCGTGAGAACCTCAGCACCAAGCATTTATTACTACATTATTTGAAAATAGAAACAAGATTATCCCATGTTCCTTTTTTTTATTTAAGCAAAGAGATATTTTCTCATAGTAAGGCTCCATGATATTAAGAAATATTCCAACTTATTAAACTTCCAAATATTAAAAGGTACTGAAATAATATGCAAGTTAATATGCAAGATATGTCTTTCTCTTTAAAATTTTTAAACCAAGACATGTTCTTAAAACAGAGACTATTTTTATTATTCTTTTCTTTAGTCTTTTTGTGGGAGAATTTAATAAAGATTTGGAATTGAGCAGGATAACAAAAGGAGGAAATTGTATGGGAAGAGAAACAATATCAGAAGAGGGAGGGGAAAAGGAAAACAGAATTCCAGTCTTTATTTAATTATCCAGTTAGCTCCTTTAAATGCCTTTTGTACAATAAAAACAAAATCTTTCTTCCTAGAAACAAAGTGAATTTATGAATAATAATTCCAGTGAACAGATCCTATATGCTGATCCAGTGATTACAGAGATAGAAATCTTTCTCCCAGAAGAACACAAACCCACAGACTACAAGGCGGAAAAGAATACAGGATCCCTGGAGACAAGAGACTGCCTGCAAAACTCACTACTCACCAACTCTACAGTTGTGTATATTCCTGGTCTCAGCACTGGGTATAAACCCCAGATTTCGAATTTTCTCACTGGAGGAAACCATCTCAGCAAAAAAGATGAAACATCTTCCTCAACTCTCAAACCACTGGCTGATTCCTCAGACCTGGGGGGAAATGCCAGGTTTAAAAAATACCCTAATTTTGCTTTTTCTGTCTCAAGTATGAATTCGCTAAGCAACACACTATTTCTTGAAGAATTAAGCCTCATTTTAAATCAAGGAGAAAGAAGTCCTCTGGACATGCAAAGTTCAGTTGAGGGAGAAACAACCATGCTCTTGGAAAATGCTTCACCCAACGAAACTATTCCAGAACAGACCCTTTTGCCTGATGAATTTGTTTCCTGTTTGGGGATCATGAATGAGGAGTTGCCATCTATTAATTCTTATTTTCCACAAAACATTTTGGAAAACCACTTCAATACAATTTCACTCTTGGAAAAGTAAAGCTGCATAGTCAAAGCTAACATGGGAAAGCTGCCTTGCAATCTGTAGCTGGATCTCCTCCTCAACATAAATTTAATTCTATCCTATTTTTTAAAGTTAGAGAGTTAAGATCCAAAGATAGAACATACTTCACAGTCACAAAGGAAGCACTAATATTAGGTACACCTTCTGTATTTTAAAAAAGTATCAATAATTATATCCTTTTTATTTCCCCTCATTACAGGGCACAGAACAGATCTCTCTATTGTACAAAAGATAAATAATACATGGCATGTGGTGGTGAAATAAACATTGAAAATACTTCTTAAAAATTGAGACATTAGTGTTTGTTTGCAAGGAGAGAAGCAAGTTTAATTTTCATAACTATTTTGCTTTGTTTTTTTCAAAAATTAAAAAAAAAAAACTAAAAGCAGTTTTCTTATCATTAAGTGTCCCCATGAAGAAGATGACCATACATTCTGGTTTATGCTGGTTTATGGTCCGTTGTTACAGTGTTAATTATAACCAGTGCATGCTTTCACTCTTAGAACAATCCCATTTGGATGATAAATCATATAGTCACTCTATTTATGAAGACTTTAATGTCCAGGGTATAACAATTTGTTATAATTCACTTTTGTTTTTGCATTGACAATCTTTACTTTACTTTATATCATTTACTAAAGTCATCATTTCCAAAATGAAACATTACTATTCACAGTCTAAAACATATACTCTTTGCTATGAATTTCTATTGTTTACCTTAAAATATGTGTGTTTATTGTACTTTACGTATTCTAAAAGTATATTTTAAATTACTAATGAAATGCTAATATCAAATATCTTGACTTGTAAATGATCATATGCCTTTCCTTTAGTTTCTTTGAATGGGGAATAGAGTGAAGTAAAAAGGCAGGTAGTACTTGGTATAGATATAGCAAAAGAGGGACGCCTGGGTGGCTCAGTGGTTAAGCATCTGCCTCCAGCTCAGGGCTCAAGTCGTGATCCTGGAATCCTGGGATTGAGTCCCACATCGGGCTCCCTATGGGGAGTCTGTTTCTCCCTCTGCCTCTCTCTGTGTATCTCTCATGAATAAAATAAATAAAATCTTCCAAAAAATGAAAAGAAACAGCAAAAGATGGAGACAAATCTTTAATGTTTATCAACCTGATGAAGACAAAAAAAGTTTTTGTTAAGCTTAAGGGATTGCAGCATTAGTTG
This sequence comes from Vulpes lagopus, assembly GCF_018345385.1. Lineage (NCBI taxonomy): Eukaryota > Metazoa > Chordata > Mammalia > Carnivora > Canidae > Vulpes > Vulpes lagopus. The sequence goes on along the minus strand of NC_054833.1, from coordinate 69,725,013 downwards.
ATCTATGTATGCTTCCGTTGCAGTGAGCACCTCCTTTAGAACTCTTCTTGTCAAAAAAAAAAAAAAAAAAAAAAAAAGGGATCCCTGGGTGGCGCAGCGGTTTGGCGCCTGCCTTTGGCCCAGGGCGCGATCCTGGAGACCCAGGATCGAATCCCACATCGGGCTCCCGGTGCATGGGGCCTGCTTCTCCCTCTGCCTGTGTCTCTGCCTCTCTCTCTCTCTCTGTGACTATCGTAAAATAAAAAAATAAAATAATAAAATAAAAAAGAACAGAAGTGTTGAGAGATTAAGTCTGAAAAGACAAGGAGGGACCACTCTTTGGAGGCCATGTATGCCACACTGAGGAATAGACATTTAAAAAAAAAAAAAAAAAAGAACTCTTCTTGTCTCCTGGAGATAGAAGGAGGCTCCTTTCTCTTCCTATGGTGTCTTTTCCATACCCACATTACTGTTCAGTACAGAGAAGATACTTCTAGTTCCATCTTTGCCATTAGCTCTTGTTGGTCCCAATGGACTAAAAACTGGGGCTATACCTATCGTGGAAGCAATGTGCCTGCCATTGCTCCAACTCAGGGAAAATTTCCATTGCTTCATCACAATGCAACATCATCAGTGAGAAAGGGTTTTCTTTCTATGATTCTTTTTTTGAAGATTTTATTTACTTATTCATGAAAGAAAGAGAGAGACAGAGGCATAGGCAGAGGGAGAAGCAGGCTCCCTGCCTGCAGGGAGCCCGATGAGGAACTCGATCCCAGGACCCTAGGACCATGCCCCGAACCAAAGGTAGATGTTCAGCCACTGAGCCACTCAGGTGTCCCTCTATCTATGATTTTTTTTTTCTCAACAACTATCCATTGAAGTATTGAATGTGCAAGGCACTTTGAGCAATACAGATGTTAATAAAATCAGCCAAGTCCCTGAAGCCTTGGGGCTTATATTCTAGGAACAAGAAACAGACAATATATGCCCTTCAAGGAGCTTATATTTTAGAGGGAGGGGATAAGAATAGGGCTGGAAAGAGGCAGAAAAAAATAAAGAAGAAAAATTCCAGGTAAATAAATCTTGTGTAGAGAGGTAAAATGAGGTAATATAGTAGAGAGTGATTTGGTGGCCACTTTTTGCTGGGCAGTCAGGGAGCTTTCTCCCAGGAAGGGACACTGACATTGCCATCTGAATCACAGGTAGGAGCCAGTGTGCGAGAATCAGCTTGCCACTTTAAATTCCTTCTATGGAAAAATTCTCCAGTACCTAATATCTCTATTTCTTTGTCTCCTGTACAAGTTGGCCCTCATCCCACCCCTCCGCGACCTCCCTTTCTCACCCAGGAATCTTCTGTAGATTTGAGGACAAGTGTGTAAATCTTTTTATCTTTCCATCCTGATTATTATTAACTTTCTTTCTCCGAGTCTCTGAGTTTGTAAGTTGTTGCTTCCCAATGGAGATGTCATGCTTACTGGTATATGGGTTAAGGAGCAGGAGGAAGAGAGAAAGAGGCAGGAAAAGTCCTTAAGATACCGTTGAAAAGGAAGAAGGAAGAAGGGGAGAGAAATGCAAAGAAAGAAAAGCAGATTAATCCTCAATGATGCTGAAGCAAAATGGAACCCCAGTTTCAGACAATGCTAAAGCTGATTAAGGGACATTCAATTCCCTCCTGTTCTAGTATCTTCTTCACATGTGACCCCCTTTTCTTATCTTGAAGCAATAGGGGTAGACACAAGTGAGGTATAGTTTGGGGGTGTTTTCTTGGTTTACATGTGTGTTTTATCATTTTTTAAAATTAGGGATGTGTTTTTGCCAAAGTTAGAGAACAATTGATGATATAAAAAGGCTTTTGAGTTTTAGCTGTGGTTCTCATGTAATGTGGGCTGCTGTTTGCCCTGCTGGTTCAATCAAAGGGTTTTTCCAGCCTTTTTCCCCCTTTTTTTATATTTTCAGTCATCCTCCCTTTGACATAGAGGCAGCATGTGACTATGGCATAGAGCAGAGGTTTTCAAAAATTAATTTTAGCAACTCATACCCTTTCTCCAAATGAAATCTATTGCAGAAGCACAAAATGTAAAATAGGTGAAAGCAAATCTGCTGAAACAGACGTTGAAGGTCATGCCTGACCCCAACAACCCTCTTCTGCATCAGCCTATGCTTGTAGGATGAAAATCCCAGTCTGGGGATTCTCTCTTCCAAACCTGGGTGACCTGGGCTCTGGCCCTCCTGGAAAGGCCAGTATCTTGGAATTGTATCCTCCATCTCCAACCACAAGACTGCCAGCCTAGGTGAAAGGGATCAGAACACCCTCAAACAACCTTACTTCCTGAACAGTTGCATAAAAAGGAGCTCCTCTCAGAGAGTAATGGAGCCAGTTCTACATGTAATAATTAACTTGTTTCTTTCCAATTATTTTACCATAAATGTTTGGGTTTTGTTCAAGTTTATGCTCTTCTTGTGATCACTGAGAATAAAATATTGTGTAGTGAACATAATTAGATTTTATAAACCCAAAGATTGTCAAATTGTGTTGCGGTTTATCTCTTTACAAAGTAATTATACCAATTACAGAAGGTGATGTTTTAATGGGAAATGTTATCCACTTGGCAGACACTATTGATTTAAAATAAAAGAAGTGATTAAAAACAATTTATGAATTTCTCTTGGGTAAAAGCATGAAACCAATATAAAATAATTGGATTCTGATTCATAGAATGGATTGTGTACCTTGTTCCTGGAAGCTACAGTTAAGGCAATATTACAAGGAGCTCCAACAAAGGATTGACGGAATGTTATTATGTCTCTTCCTTACTGCTAAAATTACATCATTAAATCCCAATTAATGTTTCATGTTAAAACTCCTTTAGCCATTTTGCTAATTTCACTTTTCAACTTAATTTAGGATAAATACTCTGCATCTTTTATATCTCGTATTTCCATCAATTTTCTGAAGCTGCATTTCCTTTATGCTTATATTCAGGAAAACAACCTATTCTCTAATATTTATAATTAGCATTTAGCAGCACATTAAGAACTTTTTCTTAAATGGTCTATTTTTTGTTTGGGGTGGTGAGAGGATTCTGGCCTAACTTTACGAAAAGAAAAAAAAAAACCCACGATACTACACAAGTATTATAGAAACATAGCTCTCTCCTGAGATTATTGGGTCAAAAATTCAAGCAAAACAAAATGATGTTTCTACCATAAAGGCATACCTAAAGCTAGTGATTCTATCAGAGCACAGGAAGGAAATCGTAGTCAAGCCCTGGAACCCAAGTGTGAGATACGGAAGTCAGTAAACCTGACCGTTTTCTTTCTGTTCATATCCTGTTTGAGAATATTATTAGAAGTGAGAAAGAATACAACAGTGACATTTCTAAACTTAATTTTTAAGCTACATGGTAATTCATGAAAAAACACTTTAAAAAACTGTAAATGGGATGAAAAGTGACAGTACCTCTTCACACCCCGGCTTCCTGTGCCCCACCCCCTTCATCTCAAGTAGTGACGCTCAACAAGTTAATGTTTTTCTTTCCTTTTTTTTTTAACCCAAATGGTTAACATATGGTATTGCTCTGTGACTTGCTATTTTCACCTAGCAATATATGTTAGAAATCCTCACATGTTGTTATATATAGCTTTGTCTTATTCTTTTCAGCAGTTGAATAGTATTCCATAGAATAAATGTGTTTTAATATATTTTCCTATTCTATTAATGGACATTTAGATTGCTTCCAATTTTTCACTATTAAACCCATTCCTGGGGGCACCTGAGTGGCTCAGTGGTTGAGGGTCTGCCTTTGGCTCAGGTGGTGATCCTGGGTCTGCAGACCGAGTCCCACAACAGGCTCCCTGAGGGAAGCCTGCTTCTCCCTCTGCCTATGTCTCTGCCTCTCTCTGTGTGTCTCTCATAAATAAATAAATAAAATCTTTTTTAAAAATTCCTGTAATAATTCCTTTTGTATATAAATCCTTACAGACACATGAAAACCAGTTGGCGGGTGGGGTGGGGGAGGGAGGGATAGATGCCTAAATGGATTCAGCAAGAATGGGAATATGAGGTATGGGACAGTAGAGAGAGGCAGGGAATGTTGGTAGCTGGTAGACATGTGGAGTAAAGAGGAGGTGAGGAAAGAGCACTAGAGGACCTGCAAAGCAAGCACTGTTAGGGAGTGCAGGACCACTGCTGTCCACCTAGTAAGCAGCACTGACCCTCAATTCCCACTGTACTCCTGCTTTTGTTTCGGTGTTTAGGACTTCCTAGTAAGCATGCAAAATTTGATATTCACTAGATACTAAAGGATGTGATACTCACCCCAAACCTCTTCTTATCTGGATTTAAATGAAGTTTGGCCCTCATTTTGGCCCTTTGGTATTCAATGTAGAAGATATATTTTTTTCTTTTTTGGTCTCTGTTGCTGAAACTGAATATCACTTGTATTTCATTAAATGAGATTAGGATTTTAAGAAGCTGCCAGCTGCCACGTATTTGCAGGTTCATTTTTCCTTTTTTAGTATTCATTGCACATTCCCTTCAATGTGCCACTTTAGAGATTGCATTTGATTGAATAGAGGAAGCCTATGCAGAACCCTGTGAGAGATGGGAGGGAGCTTACTAAAGCCCTGAGCAACGTGGAAAAGCAATTGTAATGCACACACACACACACACACACACACACACACACACACACAAAGACAAACCCAGAATTGCTTTGGAAACACAATATATGGTAGATTCAACTTATCAGGGCAGCCCTGGTGGCTTAGTGGTTTAAGCGCCACCTTCAGTCCAGGGAGTGATCCTGCAGACCCGGCATCAAGTCCCACATCAGGCTCCCTGCATGGAGCCTGCTTCTCCCTCTGCCTGTGTCTCTGCCTCTCTCTCTCTGTGTCTCTCATGAATAAATAAATAAAATATTTTAAAAAAAAGATTTAACTTATCTTCATCACTTCAATGAAATGTTCATTTTCAAAAACGCTCTTTAAAACTCTTGTGGGGTTTAAATTTCCATTTTGTTTCTTTTGTTTTGCCTAAGCAATGAAAATCCTCATTTAGCAAAGAAATTGCAAAAAAGCTCATAGAACTACAAATATACCTGCTGTTGCAAGTAGGTGAACTAAACTTTCTTCTTTTATTTTCCCTTTAAGATCTTGGATTAAGGTCAAACAACCAGGAGTTTTCATTTCAGATCTACCCCATACCAACTGTGTCACCTTGGGCAATCACTGGAGTTTCAGGTGTTCTCTCTTTGTCCTATTTTCTGTAACAGGGATTCTGACCTTGGTGTACCTTGCTAAAAGACTTGATTACCTGACCCTTTCTGCTTCCTTCAATACTTTCTTCACTTCACTCCACAGACACCACAAGCCATGACCTCTTTCTTTGACCACTCATTCTCAGCCTCTTGGTCTGCTTTCCCCTAGTGTCTCTGTCACATAAACATTGGAGACCCCACAGCTCAGGCCTTCGTTTCTCCTTTAGTGATGTCATCAATTCTTGTGGCTTTAAGCACTATCTATCTACACATCATGAAAACAGATTAGTCTGGCCTCTACCCTGAACTCCAGACTCACTCAACAGTCTGTCTGACATCCATTCGTACGTCCTCATGGCCCGTAACACCCAAATGAGATGACCTGTTAAGCCTTCTGTTCTCACAGATATCCCCATCTCAGTAAATAGTATTGACATTTTTCCAATGCTCACAAATCTAGGTATTATCCTTGACTCTTTTTGTTGCTGTTGTTCTCATTCTTCATGTCTACTCTATCTGGAAATCCTATCCACCCTAGCTTCAAAATATATCCAGAAACTAAATCACTTCTTACTACCTCAATTTGATCACCCTCGTTCAATCACTATTACCCCTTGCTTGGGTTATTGCAAAAGTCTCCTAAAGTCTATCTTCAACAGCACAATTGTATGTACCTAAAAGATCCTGCTAAAACAATACTTGTTTGTTTAAAACCTGGAACAGCTTCCTATCCCACAAGCAATAGCAGTGTAAGTCACTATGGTGACCTATGAGGCCCTACCTAGTTTACCACTATCTGTCTCACTGGCCACCCAGTAAGCACCTCACGGCCTTTGCTCTTGCTATTCCTTCTTCCTGGAATGTTCTTCTCTAAGACTGTTGCAATGCTCATGAACACACTACCTTTAAGCCTTCCCTAGTCACTCTATCTAAAATCGCAACCCTCCAACCACAGCCCATACTTCCTACTCCTTTGCTTTTCCTTTGTCAAAACACTCATCACTATCTAAAATCAAGTATGCTGCATATTTTAGACATTAATCTGTTCACTCTCACCTACTACAATTAAAGATCCAGGAGGGCAGGAATTTTGTCTGCTTTTTCTTACCATAAATCTTTAATGCTTAGAAGAGTGCCTGCCACATAGTGGGGTGCTCCACAAATGTTTCTTGAAAGAATGAATGAATAAACAATGGTCCAATATATTAATTCCATCTGCTTCATATGAGAAGGAAATCAATATTGCATGAAGGTATCCAATAGCTTTCAGACCTCAATGTATTTTCTGAGGCTCTATCACAACACTCTTATTTTATCACTATCATTGTTGCTTCTCTGCCACTGAGTTAATTGATGAGAAAGCAATCATATGATATAAACAGAAGCATTTTTCTTTTCAACTGTGCAGTTTTCTTTTATTCCTTAGATCATTTCAACATGACAGGTTTTTCAACCACCTTTTTTACTTTTGACCAAAACCGTTATTTCAAAGGGATGCATATGGTGGAGTTAACAATACCTCAGTACTCAAACAATATCTTTCAATTCTTCAAGAGGAAATGTTTCGAGCCACCGTGCTAATTAGATAGCTCTCTGGCTGATAACCAGGGCCAGATGAATTACATAATGTATTAAAGAAAATGAGCAAACAGGGGCTTCACCTTACAGAACATTAATTAAATAGCTTACTCAGAAAAACAACAGCTGAATTCTAAAAGACTGGGCATTCTCATAGTTGATAGGAACTTTAGCTTAAGGAAATGTCACTAAATTCTACCTAAAATAGCCAAGTAGAGATATTGCATAGAATGTACTTATTTATTTGTTGTTTCAAATGTTTCAAATGTTGCCATCTAATTGTGTTTCAATTTAGAAAATCTTCATTTTCTAAATGAAGCTGGGGGTTGGTTTGGTGATATGTGCAGGGGGCAATTCCTACTTTCCTGACTCCTAGTCCAGATCTCTTACAACCTACACCAAATTGGCTGTTTAGAAATGGACCAGTGGTTCTCGCTCACCTAAACATTAGAATCACCTGGAAAAAAATTACCAAAGCCTGCTCACCATGCCAGCCTCATTGATATTTTTTCATGTGGGTATTTTATGCATTGCTAGGGTTGAGAACCATCCATTTAATTGTTCCTCCTTGTGAAAAGAAACTTTTTGTCTTTGTTCACTATTTTTTAGCAGCAATTTTTCCATCACCTTCTCTTCTCAGAGACAACTGATGTGGATCAATGGAAGCCCTTCCCCCTCACTCTACCCCATCTACAAACTTGTGTTCACCTATCTTCTCCCCTTAGCTCCATAAAACAAAAGAGGTACACATTTTCCCTGTCAGGCTAATGTCTCCACCTGGTAGTGGATGGACTCTTCCCCTCATCTTGTGCCACCTTAGGGACTGGCTACGGGTGTCTCTTTACATATCATATTCATTGTGTTCCCATTTACCAGTATCTGTCTCATAGTAAATATGATAGAGACTTCTAATTGTCTATTCAACATCTATTCTCACATTCTTACTTAACAGAGCTCCTCCAGCAATGAAGCAACAAGGCATCCCATTAAAAGATATTTTGTCATGAGGTGTGGCCATGTGACTGACTGAGTTCCACTCAATGAAATATACATAGAAGCTGTTAGAAGGATTTCCAGGAAGTTTTTTTAAAGAGGGAGTCAAACAAATGGATAAATCTTTTCCCCTCCTCTCTCCCCTCTTCCTCCTTCCTGACTGTAAATTGGGCATGATAGCTAGAGCTCCAGCAGCCATGTGGGACCATAAGGTGTCCTGGAGATAGAAGCTATCCACTGGGGATAGTGGAGCAGAAAGATGGAAGAAGGCCATGTCCCAGATGATTTTGAGGAGCTTCCCTGGAGCACCTATCTCTTACTTTTAAGATGAGACTACTATTTTTATTTATTTGTTTAAAGATTTATTTAATCTCTACACTGAACATGGGGCTCAAACTCATGACCTCAAGGTCAAAAGTTCATGCTCCTCTGACTCAACGAGCCAAGTGCCCCAAGAATAATACTTTTAAATCACTGTTTAAATCACTGCTCGTGGGGATCCCTGAGTGGTGCAGCAGTTTAGCGCCTGCCTTTGGCCCAGGGCGCGGTCCTGGAGACCCAGGATCGAATCCCACGTCAGGCTCCCAGTGCATGGAGCCTGCTTCTCCCTCTGCCTGTGTCTCTGCCCCTCTGTGTGTGTGTGTGTGTGTGTGACTATCATAAATAAATTCACATAAAAAAATAAGTCACTGCTTGTCCTGCTATCCTGTATCTGAATTAATCAAAATGAATGCAATAGGCCATCAGAAATTATTTTTTCAAAGAATTGATAGAGTATACCCTTATGGTGGTCATATATTGTCTCCCCACTTTCCCTTTTCTAAAAACTACCCCTTTCCTTCTCCACATGTTTCTTTGGTGTCACCCTGGTCAGCTGGCTGCAGTTGACTGTAGGAATGAGCTAGGGGCAGATGGGGCTAGGCAGGGAAAGAGCTCCCATAAATCTGTGGGCTCCTACAAATCCCAAGGACACTGGAGAGGTCCCAGAGTCAGGCTCCTACCCATCCCAAGGAAACAGAGATAAGACAATAAAAACAAAAATAAATAAATAAATTAGGCTCCCTAGCTCCAAAATATTAGAGAGTACCTCCCTTTGATGGTTAGCAAGCAATCACAGAGATTCACCAGACCCCAAAAAAGCCATATGTCAATCACTCACTCGAGACAGAACAAAGAAATCTCAAGGCTGTGGGCTCCTTGGCTAGGTTCTCAATAAAAGGCCAGCCAAAAAGCCCTCAGTGGCAACCCTGTCCAGACCCCTCTCACTTTTTTTTTATAAATTTATTTTTTATTGGTGTTCAATTTGCCAACATATAGAATAACACCCAGTGCTCATCCCATCAAGTGGCCCCCTCAGTGCCCATCACCCAGTCACCCCCAACCCCCGCCCACCTCCCTTTCTACCACCCCTTGTTCGTTTTCCAGAGTTAGGAGTCTCTCATGTTCTGTTTCCCTTTCTGATATTTCCCACTCATTTTCTCTCCTTTCCCCTTTATTCCCTTTCACTATTTTTTATATTCCCCAAATAAATGAGACCATATAATATTTGTCCTTCTCCGATTGACTTACTTCACTCAGCATAATACCCTCCAGTTCCATCCACGTCAAAGCAAATGGTGGGTATTTGTCTTTTCTAATGGCTGAGTAATATTCCATCGTATCATAGACCACATCTTCTTTATCCATTCATCTTTGCATGGACACCGAGGCTCCTTCCACAGTTTGGCTATTGTGGACATTGCTGCTATAAACATCAGGGTGCAGGTGTCCCGGCGTTTCACTGCATCTGTATCTTTGGGGTAAATCCCCAGCAGTGCAATTGCTGGGTTGTCCCCTCTCACTTCTTAGAGCTTTCTCTGTATCTTTGCTTAATAAACTTCTATCACTTTACTCATTCTCCGTTGTCCGCAAGATTCATTCTTCGACTCCATGAGACAAAAACTTAGCTCTCCCATATCAATGTGAGGTATCCTCATCCAATATGGATGAGTCCTGCCCCAGGACTTGCCTCTGGTCATAACAATTGGGCTAGAGGTGCAAACTTGACCTAAGCTGGGCCAAAGTCTCTCCCAGGAGTTTTAGAAAAAAGAGACTCTCTTCAGTGACAGAATTTTAGATGCAAAGTTTAGAAGCTGTTGTCAATCATATTCTTCTCCGTGTGACCAGAATAAAAGGAGGACGGTCTGCAAACATAGAGTGAAAAGAATAAACATGAGCAGAAAAGGCCAAAGAGGAGAGATGGAATGAGAATGTTAAATGCACCTGTATCCTTGGTCTTAATTATTAATAAAGTTCAATCACTTTCATGATTTACAGTATATGAAAAACGTTTATCATACAGTTTTTTGCTTAAGCTTCTTAAATTGCATTTATTTATGATTGAGAGTCCTATTATAGGGACACCAGGGTGGCTTAGCAGTTGAGTGTCTGACTTTGGCCAGGGCGTGATCCAGAGTCCTGGGATGGAGTCCCACATTGGGCTCCCCACAGGGAGCCTACTTCTCCCTCTGCCTGTATCTCTGCCTCTCTCTCTCTCTCTCTGTATCTCATAAATAAATAAATAAATAAATAAATAAATAAATAAATAAATAATTTTTTTAAAAAGAGAGAGTCCTATTATAATCCCTTAGAATAAAAAAGAAAAAAAGCTTTCTATTTTGCTCCCAGAATCTGTATCACTTTCTTTTAATAATGATTAGCAATGATGGTATTTGTTTTATCGTGTACACTAATTTACCTCATATGAATAGGGACTATAACACAAAGATATATTTGATGTTATTTTCAGTAAATTACTGGAGTTAAATCTCAAGCCATCCTGACAACTTCTCCCTACTTCAATTTCTTTGCAATTACAGAGAGCTCGGCAATAAATGCTTTTCAGCTGAAAGAAAACAATATAAATTTTAAAAGCCTGTGAAGGACCACTAGCTTTCATTATCAACTCATTGTGGGTCCTATTTGGAAGACTAAAATAGAAACCAAATTCTAATGTTTTTCTTTTTATAAATGCATATAATTATTATCTTTCCATCTCAATAATTCTGCCTGGATAAAGATATTGCACGTTATCTAAGAAGAGAAAAATCCTTTTAAATTACATGAATGAGCTTCAGAATGTAAGTAAAGTAGGGCTAACCAAAATGTTCAAGTGAAGTGATGCAAATTTCTTTTCCTATGCCGACATAAACAAAAATCTTTTGCACAGAACGAAATTTTATGTGGTAAAACGTGTAAAAGAGAAAGCAGTTTATCTGTGTTTGCACAGGAATCAGGTAACTTTGTCATAAACTGGGGAAAAAATGACTTGAGTGTCACCTCCCACGTCTCCTGGTGTGAACAAGCTTGAAGGCTACTAGTTGCCATAACCTTTAGCACATACACACTTGGCAAACTAAATCTCAGTGCACAAATTGAAAAAAAGTATCTACTATAAATGAGTTCTACAAATTTATACTGGGCTCTTCTCATGCCTTATTTACCTTCCCAGCCTCTTGTGAAGCATTATAATCTCTATCTTATAGCTGAGGAGACTGAGTCAGAGAGATGTTGCATCTCTTACCTAGCTTCTGAAATAGGTCACCTCAGTCCCACCATGTCCCTCACTGTGTGAATTCCTCATGGTATGGGAGTTGCTGTTTAAATTGTTCTTTAAATTAACATTTGCATGCAAGGCTGGAATCTTATTCTTGGTAATAATAATATGTACAGCACCAAGAATATAGCAATTACACCAAGAATAAAAGTCAGCAGGTATTTGTGAAAAGAGGAATTACATAGGGCACACCTGTAAAATAGTTACAGCTTTGGTAATAACAATCATTTAAAATCTAGGCTTGACCACCAAATGCATCACATGATCCTGAATCGAATCCCACACCAAGAGTAAGTAAGAGGGGAGATTTTCTGTTGAGATTATTATTATTAGAACAGTCAACAGGGATCCCTGGGTGGCGCAGCGGTTCGGCGCCTGCCTTTGGCCCAGGGCGCGATCCTGGAGACCTGGGATCGAATCCCACGTGGGGCTCCCGGTGCATGGAGCCTGCTTCTCCCTCTGCCTGTGTCTCTGCCTCTCTCTCTCTCTCTCTCTCTGTGACTATCATAAATAAATAATAATTAAAAAAAAAAAAGAACAGTCAACAAAACAGTAATACAAACTGGATTATTTTTAAAATGCTGTATCGATGTTAAATTTCCTGCATTTGATATCTGTAATATGAATGCTTAAAAATGTATCTTTATCTATATGAACACATATTGTAGTATAGCTAAAAGACAATAATATATGCAAACAACTTCTCTTAGATGGCTTAGTAAAGAAATTTTAACAAACATGCTTCCAGATATGAAATGAATAAATCATGGGAATAAAAGGCACAGCACAGGGAATATAATCAGCGATGTAATAGAGTTGTATGGAAACACATAGTAGCTTCACTTGTGGTGACCATAGCATAAAGCACAGAGAAGGTGAATTACTATATTGTATACCTGAAACTAATGTAACATTCTGTGTCAACTATATTCAGATAATTTTTTTTAAAGAGAGAAATTTTACCAAAAGAAAGAAGAGGGAAGGAGAGGGGGAGAAAACTGATAAAATATTAAAAATAAACTGGTAAAAGATATAGGAATTCTTTGTATGTATTGTTTTCATGATTTTTCTGTTTGAAGTTATTTCAAAATATAAGAGTACTAGGTTTCAACCTAGAGTCCTGAGTACAGGTTAAGGTTTCCCATTAGGCACCTGAGTGGCATCTGTTATTTCACATAACCTCTCTGGACCATGTAAAACACAGAAGTTCTGTGTTAAATGTGGATTGGCATTCTATTATAGGAAATAGCTCATGCATTCCCCTACATTGAGTAGTTTTGACTTTTTCACTATTACTAACAATGTCACAATGAGCAGCTATATACATGCTTCCTTGTGCTCATGTACAAGCTTGTTCTAGAGCTAATCCACATCTATCAATGGGGATAAATTCAAGAATATAAGAATGAGTGGGGGAAAAAAGCACACTGCAGAAGGATACATTAATATGATTCCATTTGTAAAATTTTTCAGACATTAAATACATCATAAAAGTATAAAAATACTATTTTTTTATTTTTATACAAAAAATTTATTTTTTATATTTATACAAAAGTATAAATCATACACACCAACTTCACCATACAGCTTACCTAGAGGGGAGGGCAGAAAGAGAGAGAAGAGTAGTACAGGCTTTAGTTGTATCTATAACGTTTTATTTCTAAAAGACAGACAGAAGGCAGGCAGGGAGGAAAAGGGAAAGAGAGAGGAAAGGAGGAAGGAAGGGAGATACAGAGGGAGAAACAGAGAGTGTAATAAAAGGGTTCAACTAAAGAATCTCTGTCTCTTCCAGGTCTAATGATCTATATTCAAAGTTAGATTTGTTACCTTAACAAACATTATCAACTTTAGCCTGCTTATGAGTGTGTGTAGACATAATTTAACAGAATTCAGTAAACACATATTGAGAAAATACTTTATGCAAGGCATTGAGCTACCTACCAGGTAGTCAGAAATAAATAAAACTTAGTTTGGCGTGTTTTGAAGGAAAAAAACCTCTGATACTGTATTAAAGAAAAAATGTTGGTTAATCATTTCCTTAAGATAATAGAACTTAAGCAACAATTAAAGGTCAAAAAGAATAAGGGTGTGAGGGGAAGGGCAGGCATTGGAGAAATGTCCAATTTCTGCTTGTCCTTCCTGCCCAAGGAAGTTATAGCCCAAAAGAAAACACGTTATTTACACATTAAAATTGACTGGTCATTCATTAATAACTACAACTGAAAGGCATGTTTTGAAATAGCAAAAAAACACAAGCAAAGAAAAAATATTTTTGATCCAGGACTGGTATCACTTAACGTAAAATGAAGGGGAAATTTGGCAATTATCCACTGAATTTCTGTAACTTGATAACCAAACTGGATAGTTCAAGCAAAAAGTGCACCTATACTGATGTGCACATATGATTACAGTGAAACATATTTACCTATTTCTGAGAGTCACCTTACGTAGAAATGAACAGGAGTTTATCCATCAGGTCTCTTTGGGTACTAAAGAGTAGAAAACCTGACTCAACCGAACTTAAATGAAAATGGAAATTTATTGGATCAAGTACTCAAAAGTTCAGGGGTAGATTTAACTTCAAGTACACTCTGACCCAGGTGCTAAGGCAATAGCATCAAGTCTCAGTTTCTCCCAATCTCTTAGCTTGTCTTTCCATAATGTTGGTTTTATTTTTAGGCTTCATGCAGTAGCCACAACAACTCCAGATTCAGGTCACTCTTACTGCTAGCAGCCCCAGGGAAAAAGAGATGGTCTCAGCTGAGTAGTTCCTACATAAATTCCAATAGTGTGTTTGGCATTACATGCATCATGTGTGTATCTCTAAACCAATCACTATTGCGCAGGAATGCAATGCTCTTATTGGCCATGCCAAGTCACATGCCCACCAAAGGAGCTGAGGGGTTAGCTTTACTATCAGCACATATAGGGGACGAGGGGCACTCAAGGAACACTTCTCATACTTTAATGAGCATTAAATTGCCAGGGGAACTTTTAAAATACAGATTCTAATTCAGTAGTTCTGGAGTAGACCCACAGAGTCTGCATCTACAACAACCTGGCCATATAAAACTCCTAAGGAGTGTGCTAAACGGCTATAAGAATTGCAAGCTGCAGGCTGGACCAGCTACCTAAACTAAGGGCCCTGTGCAAAATGAAAATGTGGGGCCCTTGAGATGCCTGGGTGGGTCAGTGGTTGAGCATCTGCCTTCAGCTCAGGTCATGATCCCAGGTCAAGTCCCTGGGATCTTGAGTCCCTTGATCCCTTGATCTCAGGATCAAGTCCCACTTTGGGCTCCCTGCAAAGAGCCTGCGTCTTCCTCTGCCTATGTCTCTGCCTCTCTTTCTCTGTCTCTCATGAATAAATGAGTAAAATCTTAAAAAAAAAATAAGAAAGAAAGAAAGAGAGAAAGAAAGAAAGAAAGAAAGAAAGAAAGAAAGAAAGAAAGAAAGAAAGAAAGAAAGAAAGAAAGAAAGAAAATGTGGGGCCCCTCATTTAAAAATTATTAAGAATTCCTAGAAGTCAATAGCAAAAATTAAACTAAGCACAGGTCTTTATTCAGTATGTGGCCTGTACAACTGTATAGGTCACACACCCATAAAGCCAGCCTTATTTGCACACTTCTGTTTTGATGAGTTTGAGGCTAGAGTGGGATTGCTGTGAATAGTAGGGGAGGGGTTGAGGCAGATCTTGTGATCTTCTCTGCTGTTCTTCCAAACAGATGTAGCCTCATCTTTGTACAAATGTTGAGCCTCTATTTTAGAACCATCTCCCTGAAGGAACACCAGTTGTTAGCCTATTTGTGGAACCCATATATCTCATTAGAAGAGCCCTGAATGCTTACCACATCCTTAATTTCCTTTCTCTACAACAGTGCCTGGGATGTTTTATAAATATCTATAAACTAGGGCATCCCTGGGTGGCGCAGCGGTTTAGCGCCTGCCTTTGGCTCAGGGCGCGATCCTGGAGACCCGGGATCGAATCCCACGTCAGGCTCCTGGTGCATGGAGCCTGCTTCTCCCTCTGCCTATGTCTCTGCCTCTCTCTCTCACTGTGTGCCTATCATAAATAAATAAAAAAATAATAATAAGGTTGTTGAATTATATTTAAAAAAAAATAAATATCTATAAACTGAGCCAATAATTTTAGTAATAGTTAACACTTGGCACTATTAGACATTTAAATGGGAGCATCACACCGTGGTTTTAATTTGCTTTTCTCTGATGACTAATGAGGTAGAACTCCTTGTGTATTTTTGACCTTGCAAATATCTTCTTTAGTTAGCTGGGACAGTTATAACAAAGTACTACAGACTAGGTGGCTTAAACAACAGAAACTTATTGTCTCACTATTCTAGCGGCTAGAAGTGCAAAATCAAGGTGTCAATAGGGTTAGTTTCTTCTAAGGTCTCTCTCTTTGATTTGTAGCTGATGTCTGGTTCTCCCTGTTTTTACATGGTCTTCCCTCTGTGTGTGTCTGTGTTCCAATCTCCTCTTTTTATAAGGACACCAGTCATAATGGATCAGGGCCCATCCTAATGACCTCATTTGAACTTAATTACTTCTTCAAAGATTCTATATCCAAATACAGTCATATTCTGTGGTAATAGTGATTAAGAATTCAACATATCAATGGGAGGGCACAATTCAGCCCATAACACCCTTTTGTAGAAATGTCTTTCAAGTCTCTTGCCCATTTTTCTTTTGAGTTGTTTGCTGCTAGGAGCTTTTTACACATTCTGGATTTTGTCCTATTAACCCTCTTTTCTCTCTGGACTCCAGGTGGATGTATGTTAAACCTCTTTATTGTATCCCATATGTCCTTTACCTAGATCTTTGATCTTTCCCAGCTTCAGTCAGAATATTTTATTCTGACCTACATTCCAATTTGCTTATTTTCTCTTTAGCCGCATCTAATCTACTATTAAATCAATCCATTTAGTACTTACTTTGTATTTTTCAGTTCTAGAACGTCCACTTGATTTTTAGTTTTTAGCTCTCAGCCAAAATTCTCCATATTGTCATTTAATCTCTTAAACATATTCTCCTAGTTTTTATTTTTTTTAAGATTTTATTTATTTATTCGAGAGAGAGAGAGAGAGAGAGAGAGAGAAAGAGAGAGAGAGAGAGGTAGAGACACAGGCAGAGGGCGAAGCAGACTCCATGCAGGGAACCTGACATGGGACTCGATCCCGGGTCTCCAGGATCAGGCCCTGGGCTGAAGGCAGCACTAAACCACTGAGCCACCCGGGATGCCCCTACTAGTTATTTTAAAATCATGTCTATAAGCTCCAATATTAAATAAAATAAAAACAAAAACTCCAATATTTGTATCTCCCTTGGCTCTGTTTCCATTTTCTTTCTTATTTAGGTCAATCATTATATCTGTAAGCTTTGTTATTCTTTACTGAGTTCTAAACATTGTACATGAAGAATCACATGGCTCTCTAAAAGGCTGGAATACACACACCTAGGGACAAGTAAATCTTAAAAAATATTTTTTGGGGCACCTGGGTGGCTCAGTTGGTTAAGCATCTGACTTCAGTTCGTGACCTCAGGATCCTGGGATAGGCCAGCTTTGGACTCCCTGCTCAGCAGGGAACCTGCTTCTTCCTCTCCCCATCCCTGCCCCCACCCATCCCGCTGGCATGTGCTGGCATGTTCTCTCTCAAATAAATAAATAAAATCTTTAAAACAAAAAATAGGGGCACCTGGGTGGCTCAGTGTGTGAGCATCTACCTTCAGCTCAAGTCATGATCCTGGGGTCCTGGGATCAAGTCCTGCATCAGGCTCACTGCAAGGAGCCTGCTTCTCCCCTTGCCTATATCTCTGCCTCTCTGTGTCTCTCATGAATAAATCAATAAACTCTTTAAAAAATTCTTTAGAGCACTACTGCTTTATTTTTTTTATATTTTATTTAAGTTCAATTTGCCAACATATAGTATAACACCCAGTGCTCATCCCATCAAGTGCCCTCCCTAATGCCCATCAACCAGTTACCCCATTCCCCCACCCACCTCCCCTTCTGCAACCCTTTATTTGTCTCCCAGAGTTAGGAGTCTCTCATGGTTTGTCTTCCTCTCCAATTTTTCCCCACTGAATTTCCCTCTTTTCCCTTATAGTCCCTTTCACTATTCCACTATTCCAATGAGGAACCATATCCTGATTGTCTTTCTCCAATTGACTTACTTATTTACCTACTTACTATCACTCAGCATAATACCCTCCAGTTCCATCTACATTGAGGCAAATGGTAGACATTCATCCTTTCTGATGGCTAATATTCCATTGTATATATATATACCACATCTTCTTTATCCATTCATCTGGACATCCATTCATCGAAGGACATCATGGCTCCTTTTACAGTTTGGCTATTGTGGACATTGCTGCTGTGAACATTAGGGTGCAGGAGTCCCATTGTTTCACTACATCTGTAGAGAATTACTGCTTTAAAAACACTCATTTTCCACAACACCTCAGCCAAATCTGTATATATTTTAAATTATATAATAAACTTCATCATGAAGTTGGGCTTCAGATGTAAGTATAGCCAGCATCATGAGCACTCTCTGTGAGCAGCCTTATGTGACAAAAGTTTGGAGACTTTTTTTGTGGGGAGTGTGTGTATTTGAAGAAATGGACAAATTTGACCAAGTTTAGAATTGGAATAGTTGGAATAATTTCAGTGGGCTGTGGACTATAAGGATAGTCTTTGGTTGTCTGGTGCTGGAACATGGGATAGTTTAAGGCAGGGGAAATACTGGCTTGATGTGTGGGAATTAGGTAAAATTACATGTTTGTAGATACAAACTTTGGATTATTTGGTGTTATGCACTGAATGTTTGTCATCTTCCCCAAATCCATATATTGAAGCCCTACCCCCAATGTGATGGTGTTTGGAGGTAGGAGCTTTGGAAAATAATTAGATTTACATTAAGTCAGAAAGGTGGGATCTTCATGGTGGAATGAGTGCCCTTGTAAGAAGAGGAAGAGAAAGAGAGATTTCTCTCCACACACATGTCCTGAGGAAAGGCCATGTGAGCACACAGTGAGAAGGTAGCCATAAACAAGCCAGGAAGAGAGTTCTCACCAGGACTGGAATCTGCTGACACTTTGATCTTAAACTTCTAATCCTCTTGAACTCTGAGAAATAAATGTCTGGTTTTTTAGCCATCTAGCCTGTGGTATTTTTGTTATAGCAGCCTGAGCTGATGCAGATAGTTGGCTTTTACATGAAAGGAGTTTTTAGGCAAGTTGTTTACTATGTCAGGAATCAGTTCATTATGGGAGGGGCAGTCTCTCTTGGGGCCCTCAGGTCCCCAAATGTCAAAGCATCATAAGATACAGAAAATGAAAAGCAGATTAATACAGACAGAAGTCCCCAGAAGCTGAAGCAGTAGAGAGAAGTTGAGAGAGAAGGAAATAGAATCTGAAATTTCTTTTTTTCAGACCCAAGTTTATTGAAAGAATAACTTATATTTCTGGACTATTTCTCATTTATTCCTCACCAACTACAATTTGATTTTTTCCCTTACCTAAAATCTAAAAAAATTCCTCTCATGCAGATAACTGACTTCCTTGATGCCAAATCAATTGATACTTGATTATATCACAGCAGGTGATATAAATGATCACCTTCTCCTTTCCCCTTGCCTTCCACAGGTAGGCAGGTTTTGCTTGCCTTGGTACTCTTTTTGTACCTTATGGAAATTTTGATCAAGCACCCTAAAATTTCATCACACACATTTGCTTATGTATATACTCACTCTATTAAAATGTAAGTTGCCTAACTATGAGTTTCTATCCTTTATGTTTACAACTGCTTCTATTTTTAATGTTTAGAAGCTAACACAGACTAAGTTCCCAATTAAACTTTTACAAACAAATTGAAGGACTAAAGGTATTCCTCTGAAGCAGAACTTAATATTTTGGACTGTTCCTTCCCTTCCTAAGCTAGCTCCTTCCTCAGTTTCCATGGCCTTATTCTCTGCCCTACCTCTCACTGCTTCTTGTCTATCTCATATTTCATATCCTTTACTTCAAAATATTATTTATTTGAGGGGAGGAGGGGCAGAGGGAGAAGGAAAGGATCCTCAGACTCCCCAGTGAGCATGGAGCCAGATGCTGGGTTCAATCCCAGAATCTCGAGATCATGACCTGAGCTGAAATCAAGAGTTGGACAATTGGGATTCCTATATAGCTCAGTGGTTGAGTGCCTGCCATTAGCCCAGGTTGTGATCCTGGAGTCCCAGGATCAAGTCCCACATGGGGCTCCCTGCATGGAGCCTGCTTCTCTCTCTGCCTATGTCTCTGCCTCTCTTTCTGTGTCTCTGATGAATAAATTTTATTCATGAAAAAAAAAAAGAATTGGACAATTAACCAACTGAGCCACCCACGCAGTCCGTATTTTCACATCTTTTAAAAGCTGGTGTTCCTAAGGGTCCCAAGAACTTTATAGAACTTCCCTGGATGATCTCATATACTTTCATGTTTTCAATTACTACCTTCATGCTGATGCCTTTAATATCTTAAGCCTTAAACAGATCTCTCTTCAACGTTTCAGGCTTACATAGCCAGCTGCCTACTAGACATGCTTCATACCCCAAACTGCCTCAAACTCATCATGTCCAAAGCGGAACTCATCATCCTTTTTACCAGAAATGATGCACCTCAGGTTTCTTTATCTCCCAAGCCATCCTAGACTCATTCTTTTCTGTAACATACCATAATCTCCAGGTCAAACCTTAGAGTATGTCCCTAAATGTCTCTTAATTCCATCCTCTCTGCATCTTTCTGTCCCATTTGCAGAGTACTCACTCTCCTTCCTCCAAGTCATTCTCCTGTCTATCTTAAAACTTAGTGACTTAAAAAGAGGATTGGGTCAATGTTTTCAGCCCCTCAATAGCTCTCTATATCCTTCAAGATAATTATCCTTCCCTAATCATAAAATGCCCTTCGTTTATTCTCTCCCTGGAAGACCCTTCCCATTTTATCAATCTGCAAGTCTCTTGTCCATATAATCCTCCAATCAACTTTAATGAGTGCTTTTCATGTGCTAAACGCTGGGACCTGTCTCCCCATTTCACAAGATGGCCACTTTCATAGAATTTATCAGGCTCTATTGTGATTACTTATTTATAGGTCTCTTTTTTCCTCTGCTTTACTGAGGTATAATTGAGAAATAAAATTAGAAGATATTTAAAGTATACAACATGATGATTTGATATAAATATGCATTGTGAAAGGATCCCCCCACCATCAAGTTAATTAATACATATATCTTCTCACACATTTATCTTTTTGTGTAAGAACCTTTAAGTTTGCTCTCTAATCAAATTTCAGTGTGTCTCTTATTTGTTTCCTGTGAGTTTATCATAATCCTCAACCTATATCAGGCATTTCACAAATTGTTACTAATGAAATGAATAGCTGAATCTTTCATAGGTCCTCACAAAGGACAAATGAGTATCTTCCCAATCTGATTCACCCTATATTTCAGCTCATTTCCCAGTACTCTATCCCATGAATCTTATTTCACAGAAATTACTCTAACCTTCCCAAGCTCAACCTGCACTTTGACTCATTTTTTTTTAAGATTTTATTTATTTATTCATGAGAGACACAAAAAGAGAGAGAGAGAGGCAGAGACATAGGCAGAGAGAGAAGCAGGCTCCATTCAGGGAGCCCAATGTGGGACTCGATCCCAGGACTCCAGGACCACACCCCGGGCAGAAGGCAGGTGCTCAACCGCTGATCCACCCAGGCATCCCAACTCCTTATTCTAACCATACTATTCCACACTCCTTGAACCTGCAAAGTTCCTATTCATTCTTCTAGACTCATTTCAAGTGTTACATCGTGTGCAACTCTATTTTTGATCCCTTCAGAATAAGTTAGATACTCTTCGGATTATTCCCATAGCAATGCATACATTCTAAAACTTACACATATGTTGTGGGTTTCAAAAAATATATCTTTATATCTGTTTTCTTCACCAAAATGAGAAAAGACTACTGAGGAGGGCACTTGATGGGATGAGCACTGGATGTTATATTATATGTTGGCAAATTGAACTTAAATAAAAACAAATGTAAAAAAAAAAAAAAAAGATCAGAAAGGGAAAAAATGAGAAAAAACTGAGGACATGAAATGTCTACATATTAGTAATTGGCACTGTAAATCAAATGAGTGGTTGAATGGCTAAACAAATGTTTAAATATAGACTTTAGGGAGGCTAAATTGGCAAAAGAGTAATTAGGAGTAAAATACAAAGACAATGGGGATGCTGGGGTGGCACTGTCAGTTAAGTGTCAGACTATTGGTTTCATCTCAGGTTGTGATCTCAGGATTATGAGATCAAGCCCAGTGTTAGACTCTGCACTGAGCTCAGAGCCTGCTTGAGATTCTCTCTCCTTCTCCTTCTGCCCTTCCAACTCATACTCTCTTTTTCCCCTCAAATAAATAAATATTTAAAAAAATACAAAGACAATCGAGAGCTGAACTATGCTCTAGTATTGATAGAAATACTAAGAATATCAAGGTGGCAAGGTTAAAAGGATTTAACAATCAAGCAAAAGTTAAGGAGAAAGAACAAACACGGGCAGCCCGGGTGGCTCAGCAGTTTAGTGCCGCCTTCAGCCCAGGGTGTGATCCTAGAGACCGGGGATCAAGTCCCACGTCTGGCTCCCTGCATAGAGCCCTGCTTCTCCCTCTACCTGTGTCTCTGCCTCTCTTTCTGTGTGTGTCTCTAGGGAATAAATAAATAAATAATCTTAAAAAAAAAAAAAAAGAACAAACAAAATTATTCTAGGTCGATTTTATTCAGTTATGCACCTCTGAAAATCTGAAGAAAGTTAAGGGTATTCACTCCTTTTAAAATGCATATATGCAGGGATCCCTGGGTGGCTCAGCAGTTTAGCACCTGCCTTCCATCCAGGTCATCATGATCCTGGGGTCCCGGGATCAAGTCCCACGTTGGGCTGTCTGCAGGAAGCTTGCTTCTCCCTCTGCCTGTGTCTCTCATGAATAAATAAATAAATGATCTCTTAAAAAATGCCTATATGCTCATTCACAAACTTTTTTGCACGTGAAATCAGGAGATACCCTTCCTAAACACCCCCCACTGAAGTCCACACACAGCTACTCTAAAGTTGTGAGATTAGATAGATGGTTTGGAGGATGGTTACAAAATTAACCCTCTCCAAACACTTTGAAAAATAGCTGGTTTAGAGGAGTGGAGGGAAGTTGGGTTTTGAGAATACACAAGACCTTAGAATGTGCATGGTTTTGACACCTTCGAGGAGACCTTTGGGGAGCATATATAGTTTCTAAGAATGCTGAAGCATATTTGAATCCTGAGGCACTGCTATATAAGCAAGTCACTTAGAAGTTAGTCCAACTGAGCACTTCGCAAATAAAACTTAAATTCTTTATACACTTTCCCTAACAAAGTTAAAAAGATCAGCTTTGGAATGGGTAGATGCAAAAGAAAATCATGACTTTAAAGGCTAATTTAAGTTATGAATCCAAACAAGCATTTCTTTATGAGAAAATTAGTAGATACATTCCTTCATCTTGAATATCAAGATTTACTGTGTTGAGTTTGAAATGCTATTGAGCTGCGGAGGCAGGGATGCTCATTAGATAGTTGAAATAATTATTGGAAAAGAAACTGAAATTAAGATGATCTCTCTCTCTGTGACTATCATAAATAAATAAAAAATTTAAAAAAAAAAAGATATGGATTTGAGTGAGAGTCATTCCTGCTGAGAAGTGAATTTCACATACCTATGTATAATATTACTAAGTATGATAAGTAGAATTCTGCAATGGCCCCATGATTCCTGCTCCCTCGTATTCACACTTCTGTGTAATCCTTTCTCCTTGGGTGGAGCTAGCAACCTATTTCTAACCAATAAAACATGGTAGAGATGATAGGCTATCGTTACTCTAATTATGTTACTTTATATGGCAAATGTGAAAATATTTTTGCAGATATAATTAAGGTCCCAAATAAGTTAACTTTGAGTTAATCAAAAGGGAAATTATTTTGGATGAACCTGACCTTAGATAAGCCTTTTCAAAGAGAGACTGCAGCCCTTCCTGAGTTCAAAGAAATCCTCTCCTGCTGGCCTTGAAGAAGCAAGCCATCATGAATTCTATTGCTACATGGAAATGAATGCTGCCAACAACTCTAAGCTTGGAAGAAGACCCCAAGACTCAAATTATACCACAGCCCTGGTCAACACTTTGTAGCCTGTGAACTCTTGAGCAGAGAACTCGGCTGAGGTGTACCTAGACTCTCACTCACCACAACTGTAAGGCAATAAATATCTATTGTTTTAAACTGTTACATCGGTGGCAATTTGTGATGCAACAGTAGAATACTAACACCCCAAGGGAAGAAGAATATGGAGAGAACCAAAGAGGGTTAAAAAAAATTCTGACACATATACCTACATTTGAATGTCTAGGAAAAGAAACAGGGACAGTAGTGGGTATTAAAAGGGGGTGGTTGCTTTAGGTTGGGCTGCTATAATAAGAATATTGAAGACTGGGTGGCTTAAACATTTATTTCTCACAATTCCAGAGGCTGGAAGTTTGATATCAGGGTACCAGCATTATCAGATGCTAGTAAGAGTCTTCTTGGTTTCATCACAGTATGAGAGAGCTTGGTCTCTTCAACCCTTTATAAGGGTACTAATCCCCACCCTGGAGGCTCCACCCAATGGCCTCATCCCAACCTAATTACTTCTCAAAACCCCACCTCCAAATATGATCACATTGGGGATTAAAGGTTCAACATATGAATCTGGGGTGGGGAAACCCAAACATACCATCCATAGCAGTTGGAGACTTCTAGATAATAATATAGCAGCTGACACAAGAAGCTGTCTTTAACTCCAAACACACAGAAATTTGAAATATTTTTTTAATTATTTAAAATACAGGGCCAAGGGGCACCTGGGTGGCTCAGTCAGTTAAGTGCCCAACTCTTGATTTCAGCTCAAGTCATGATCTCAGGGTCATGAGATCAAACCCCACAACAGGCTCCATATTCAGCATGGAGCCTGCTTGGGATTTCCTCTCCCTCTCCTTCCGTGCCACCCTCCCCCCCTCCCAATACCCCACTCATGCATATATACTCTCTCTCTTTCTCTCTAAAGGAAAATAAAATAGGGACTTAATCAAGATTAAAAACTTCTGCAAAGCAAAGGAAACAGTCAACAAAACAAAGACAATGTACAGAATGGGAGAAGATATTTGCAAATGACATATAGATAAAGGGCTAGGATCCAAGATCTATAAAGAACTTACCAAACTCAACACCCAAGAAACAAACTATCTACTCATGAAGTGGGAAGAAGATATGAACAGACATTTCTCCAAAGAAGACCCACACGTAGCCAACAAGGACATGAGAAAATGTTCCACACCACTTGCCATCAGGGAAATACAAATCAAAAGCACAAGGAGATACCATCTCACACCAGTGAGAATGGCTAAAATTAACAAGACAGGAAACAACAAATGTTGGCGAGGATGTGGAAAAGAGGAACCTTCTTGCACTTGGTGGAAATGCAAGCTGGTGTAGCCACTCCGGAAAACAGTATGGAGGTTCCTCAATAAGTTAAAAATACAGCTACCCTATGACCTAGCAATTGCACTACTGGGTATTTACCTCAAAGATACAGATGTAATGAAACGCCGGGACACTTGCACAATGTTTATAGTAGCCATGTCCACAACAGCCAAACTGTGGAAGGAGCCAAGATGTCCTTTGACAAATGAAAACAAGATGTGAGATAGATAGATAGATAGATAGATAGATAGATAGATAGATATAAAAAGATAAAAACTTTTAAAAACACTGAGGTAGAGAATATATTGAGAGAAAACAGCACTACATTGCTGGTGGGAAAGTGCATTAGTGTAACTTCTATGGAGGCCTATTTGGCTTATCTAAAAAAATTATAAATGCACATACCCTCCAACTTAACAACTCTTCTAGTAATTTGAACTTGAAATATCCTTACACATGAAATTGTGGAAAACAATTTAGGTACAGAGATTTTACACAACCGTATTGTTTGTACCAACTTCCATTTGTATGGAATCAATTGTATAAATGAAATACAATGCTATGATATATGATGTATATGATATATATCACAATGGAATATTACTCAGCCATCAGAAAGGATGAATACCTACCATTTACTTCGACATGGATGGACCTGTAGGGTATTATGCTGAGTGAAATAAGTCAATCAGAGAAAGACAATCATCATATGATTTCACTCATATGTGGAATATAAGAAATAGTGAAAGGGACTATTAAGGAAAAGGAGGGAAACTGAGTGGGGAAAAATTAGAAAGGAAGATAAATTGTGAGAGACTCCTAATTCTGGGAAATAAACAAAAGGTTGCAGAAGGGGAGGTGGATGGAGGAATGGGATAACTGGGAGATGGGTACTAAGGAGGGCACTTGATGAGATGAGCACTGGGTGTTATACTATATGTTGGTAAATTGAATTTAAATAAAATATTTTAAAAGATAAAGGAAAATAGCATAACAACATAACATAACATAAATACAGAGCCAAACCAAAAGCAGGAAAGCACAACCCCAACTGGCAAGAAATGAAGTGAGGCCAAAAGTAAAAGCATTAAGTAAGAGTTAAAATTCTTACTCAGTTCACAGGGTAAAGGAGATACTTATAAGAACTTTGGGATGAGAGTTTTACTACTCTGAGGAGGGTAAGTGGACAGCTTCAGACCCATGCTTGACGGAAAGCTTGAATAATCCTGTGGAAGACACAAGGCTGTCCTGTTAGTGAAAATGAGACAAGGAAAACTCTATCAAACTAACCATTAAGACAATTAATACAAATTAGTAGAAGAATTAGAAGTGAAGATACAAAAGGCTTCATTATATTTACTATTAAACTATTAAAAAAAGATAAACTATGATAGCTAATAAGATAAACTATGGCAAAAGGTTATTAGAATACTTTATCAAAGTAAGATCAGAACAAAGAAATCATTAGTGTCCCTTGGTTTCAGCAATATCCAATTGGAAAACACAGCCAAAAGATTTCATTTATAATAGCAAAAAAGAACAAAGTAAGTTAGAATCAATATAGTAACACCAGGTGTGTATATAGAAAATTTTAAGTAGAAATTATCTATAAAATAACTATAGCATATGTATAATTTGAAATTTTAAAATACAGAAAGAATGAAATATTATTTAAAAATTCCCTCCCACTCTTCCCTAACCACTCAATTTCCTTCTCCAGGGGCAACCATTCTTATTTTCTTATGCATTCTTTTGGAGATATCCTAGGCATACATAGGCAAATATATTTTTTTGCTATTTTTTTGCAAAATGACAGCATAGTAGAATGCTTGGCACTCCACTTTTCTTCACTTATCAATATATCTGGGGATAACTTCATACCCAGACACATGAAATTACCTAATTCTTTTTAAGTGTAGCATTGTATTTCATTTATACAATTGATTCTATACAAATGGAAGTTGGTACAAACAATACGGTTGTGAAAAATCTCTGTACCTAAATTGTTTTCCACAATTTCATGTGTAAGGATATCTCAATTTCAAATTACTAGAAGAGTTGTTAAGTTGGAGGGTATGTGCATTTATAATTTTGATAGATAACCAAATAGGCCTCCATAGAAGTTGCACTAATGCACTTTCCCACCAGTAATGTAGTGCTGTTTTCTCTCAATATATTCTCTACCTCAGTGTTCTTAAAAAGTTTTTATCTTTGTCAATATGACAGGTGAAATGGTCTCATGCAAGTGGCAACCACAAAGAGATACCAGTTCACATACACTAGGATCTAGACTATAATCAGACAGATTATAAATTTCGGCAAAGAATCTTCATACACTGCTGACATAAATGTCAGTAGACATTTTAATGAACATCTGCCAGTAGACATTTTAAATGATCCAGCCACCTTAGAAAACACTTTGGCAGTTTCTCAAAAATTTAAACAATAGAGTTACTATTTGATCCAGAAATTTATCTCTAGGAATACACCCAAGAAAAATGAAAACATATATCCCCACAAAAAAAAAATTATATAGGAAGGCTTGTAGCAGCATCATTTCACCAAAAGATATAAACAACCAAGATGTCCGTCAGCTGATGAATGGATAAACAAAATGTAGTATATCATTACAATAGTATTATTCAACCATAAAAAGGAATAAAGAAATACTACATTTCTACTAGATAGTAGAAATACTAGGAATAAAGAAAAACTACAACACAGATGAACTTTAAAAACATATGCTAAGTAAAAGAGGCCAGTCACAAAAGACCACATTTGATTCTATTTATATGAAATCTCCAAAATAGGCAAATCCAGAGACACAGTAGATAAGTAGTTGCCTGGGGTCAGGAGGGATGGAGGGGTTGGAGGGGATAACTAAGGTTACAACGTTTCTTTTGGAGGGTGATGAAAACAGTCTAAAGTTCATTGTGGTGATAGTTGCACAACTCTGTAAATACACTAAAACCACTGAATTATACACTTTAAATGATTAAATTATATGGTACATGAAATATCTGAATGTATCTCAAGTTGTTACAAAAAATGGTCTCATCGTAGTTTTAATATGCATTGCTATTATTAAGTGTGAAGTTGAGCATCTATACATTTATTTGCCTTTCAGATATTTTCTTCTGTGAAGTGTCTATTTATATCCATAACTGGTTTTCTCTTCATTTTTTGTTTACCAATTTATAGTTCTTTGTACATTTTAGCTACATTGAGATGCTTTATAGATTAGCAAAAAAATAGAAAATTGGTGTGATAGGCAGAAAAATAGCCCCCCAACAAAAAGACAAAACAAAACAAAACAACAAAACAAAAAACAAAACAACAACAACAACAAAAACACCTACATTCTAGTCCTCAGAACCTGTGACTAGATTAGGTTAATGGCAAAAAAGAATCAAGGCTCCAGGTGGAATTAAAGTTGTTAATGAGCTGACCTTGAGAGAGGGAGATTATCCAGGCAAGTCCAATGTAATTATAGCATCCTTAAAGGTGAAAGAGGGAAGCAGAAGATGGAGGTTAGAGTGATACAATGTGAAAAACACTTGACTGGCCATTGCTATCTTTATGTGGGAGGGAGCCATGAGCTGAGGAAAGCAAGTAGACTATAGAAGCTGGAAAGGCAAGGAAATGGATTCTCCCTTAGAGTCTCCAGAAAAGAATGTGGCCCTGTCAACACATTGTTTTAGCTCAGTAAGACCCATTTCGGACTTTTGACCTCCAGAGCTGTAAAAATTTGTGTTGTTTTAAGCCACCAAGCATGTAGTAATTTGTTGCAAAGCAATAGGAAAGTAATAACAATTGAATAATATAAATCCTGAAAAGAATGAGGAGAAACAGCTTCATGTATCACTCATTGTGAATGGCAACTGGTACAGACAGTTATGGAAAATAATATTTTAGGGCTTGGTGCAATTGAAGTATAACCCAGCACTTCTATTTCTGGGTATACACCTCAGAGAAACATCCAAATACATGCACAAGAGACATATACAAGGATGTTTATTCATTGGGGTATTATTTGTGGTAGCAAAGAGTTGGAGGCAATCTAAAAGCCCATTAGTATGAGAATGGATGTAGAAATTTGGGTTATGCTTTTGATGGAATACCATGCAGCAAGCTGAAACAATGAACCAAAACTACTAACAACATGGATTGATCATAATTTTATTTCTTTAAAACATGCTTAAAGAGGGGGGAATCCTCGGGCGGCTCAGTGGTTTAGCACCTGCCTTCGGCCCAGGGCATGATCCTGGAGTCCTGGGATCGAGTCCCACATCGGGCTCCCTGCATGGAGCCTGCTTCTCCCTCTGCCTGTATCTCTGCCTCTCTCTCTCTCTTTCTCTGTGTCTCTCATGAATAAATAAATAAATCTTAAAAAAAAAAAAACATGTTTAAAGAAGAATAAAATTCTCTTTAAAACATTTAAGGAGAAAACTAAAACTTTAAATTTATAAAATAATACTATTCATTTAAATTTTAAAATATAAAAATGTTAGATATTTATCACAGATTCATATGTACATAAACACTAGGAATATGGAGTGGAAAGACTATATAAATGAGAACATCAATGGGGTGGGAGGGAGGATAGATCTGGAAATGGAGGTTAAGGGATGAAAAAAGAAGACAAAACAAGAAGTTAAAAGGGGATGTAAACCAGTCTCATAAGAAAGAAAGAAAGAAAGAAAGAAAGAAAGAAAGAAGAAAGAAAGAAAGAAAGAAAGAAAGAAAGAAAGAAAGAAAGAAAGAAAGAAAGAAAGAAAGAGGATTTAAATAAAATCAGAATGAAAGAGTAGATGTTGCAACTGATACCAAAGAAATACAAAGGATTGTCAGACTATTATGAACAATTATATGCCAAAATCAGACAAAAGAAATAGATACCTTCCTAGAAACATACAACCTAACAATACTGAATCATGAACCAATAGAAAATCTGAACAGACTGATTACTAGTAAGGAGAGTACGCCAGTAATCAAAAACCTGCCGACAAAGAGAAGTCTGGGATCAGCTGGTTTCACTGGTGAATTGTAACAAGTATTTATAAAGAACTAATGCCAGTCTTCAAACTCTTCCAGAAAATAGGAGAGGAAGCAACACTGTCAAAACTCATTTTATGAGGCTAGAATTACCCTGATACCAAAATCAGACAAGGTCACTATAAGAAGGGATCCCTGGGTGGTGCAGCGGTTTGGCGCCTGCCTTTGGCCCAGGGTGTGATCCTGGAGACCCGGGATCAAATCCCACATCAGGCTTCCGGTGCATGGAGCCTGCTTCTCCCTCTGCCTGTGTCTCTGCCTCTCTCTCTCTGTGTGTGTGTGTGACTATCGTAGATAAATTTAAAAAAAAAAAAAATGTCTTTTTTTTTTTTTTAAAAAAAGGTCACTATAAGAAAATAAAATTGCAGGCCAATATCTCTGATGAACATGGATGTAAAAATCCTCAAAACACTAGCAAACTAAATTCAACAATACATTAAAAGGACACCAATCAAGTTAGATTTATTCCAGGGAGATGCGAATGGTTCAACATCTATGAATCAATCTATGTGATACACTACATTAACAAAATGAAGGATAAAAATCAGATGATAATTTCTCAATAGATTTGGGAAAAACATTTGACAAAATTCAAGATCTATTCGTGATAAAAAAAATAATAAACCTCTCAACAAAGTGGGTATAGAAGGAACACATCTCAACATAATAAAGGCCAATATATGACAAGCCCACAACTAATATCATACTCAATAATGAAAAGTAAAACCAACTTTACTCCTGAGTAAACAAAGGACACAAAGCCAATAACTCAAAAAGATGTCTGCACCCCCATATTCACTGAAGCATTATTTATAATAGCCAACATACAGAATAGCCAAGATATAGAAGCAACCTAAATGTCCATTGATGGATAAATGGTTAAAGTTGTGGTATATACACACATCCCAGAGTATTATTAAGTCACTTACAACATGGATGGATCTTGAGGGCATTATGCTAAGAAATAAGTCAGATAAAAAGACAAATTCTATATGATCTCACTTAAATGTGAAATCTAAAAAACAAATACTGAACTCATAGCTACAGAGAACAGATTGCTAGTTGCCAGAAGCAGGGAGTGGGTGGTGGGTGAAATGAGTGAAGGGGTCAAGGGTACGAACTTCCAGTTATAAAATAAATATGTCCTGTGAATATAATAATAGCACAGTGACTATAGTTAATCATACCGTACTATATATTTGAAGATTGCTAAGAGAGTAAATCTTAGAAGTTCTCCTCACAAGAAAAACAAATTTGCAACTATATGTGATGATAGATATTAACTAGACTTATTGTGGTGATCATTTTGCAATATATACGTATATTTAAGCATTATCTTATACATCTAAAGTGAATATAATGTTATATGTCAATTATATATCTGAAAGTGCCGAATCCTAACCATTAGACCACCAGGGAGCAATTATAAATCTGAATAAAAAATTATAAACATGCACTTTCCCTGATGCTGAAATTCTATTTCCAAAATCCTATGAAACAGCTACACATGTTCATAAACATATATGTAAGCTACATAAAGAGTGTTTCTTGCAATATCATGTGTAATAGAAAACTACAAATAAAATGTCCATTAGAATGGAAATAGTTCATGAATTGTGGCTTATATGTACTATAGATGAAATGAAATTGTTTAAGAAAAGTATGAGGTAAACTTATATACCTTGACGTGGAAAGAACTCTAGGATGAATAATGGTAATAAAGGAACAATACACATTCTATAGTCCCAAATACACTCACGCAAATAAAGGTGTATCTTTGATAATACAGTGAACAGAAGGTGGTGTAGAGATTAGAAATTGTTAACAGTAGACCCCAAAGTTGTGTTTGCTTAAAACTTTGCATAAATTGAAAAAACGGCAAGTGTCACTCTCAAAGTATGGGTGTAGGGGACTGATGGAGATGATGAAAGAACTCAAACCACGCTAAACCAAAGGTTGACAATTGTTGAATTTGTGATGGGGGTGGGGAACAAAGGGATTGTTCATACTGTTTTTCACTCTTTTGTATTCTTAAATCTTAACCAAAAAAGGGGGGGAAGGGCTGATGCAGTAAAAGGGGGGAGTAGGACTTTGTTTTTTTAAAAGATTGTATTTATTTATTCATGAGAGACACACACACACACACAGAGGCAGAGACACAGGCAGAGGGAGAAGCAGGCTCCATGCAGAGAGCCTGACAGGGAACTCAATCCCAGGTCTCTAGGATCACGCCCTGGGCTGAAGGCGGCGCTAAACCACTGAGCCACCCGGGCTGCCCAGGAGTAGGACTTTAAAAGACAACTGCATGCTGTGTACTTCATACACTAACAATTATCCTCAATACAATTCTGTACATCTAGGACAGGGTCACCAAATGTTTTCTATAAAGGACATGATAGCAAATGTTTTTAGCCTTGGTAGATCACATAACTTTTACAATCTCTAGAGTTTGGTAAACTAAAATATTAAATGGGCAAAGAAGCACAATTAATGTGATTCATAAGTAGGAGAAAAATCAGACAATAGAAATAAACCTAGAAATAGCAGAGATGACAGAAATAGAAGACAAAGACTTTACCCAGCTATTATAAATGTAATCTAAGATTTAAATAAGAGATTTGGAAACTATAAAAAACAATCAAATGGGACCTGGAGCTGGAGCTGGAGCTGATAAATATTTTAACACCTTATATGAAACTAATTGGATGCATTTAAAAGATTTGACATTGAAGATAAAAGAGCAATAAACTTGAAAGACGTAGCAATAGAAACTATCCAAACTAAAAAAAAAAAAAAAGAGAGAGAGAGAGAGAGAAAAGCTGAGGAAAAAAAAGAACAAAGCCTCAGTGAACATTATGAAGCACTCTAAAATTGTATAATTAGAATCTAGAAGTGGGGACAAAAGAAATACTTGAAGAAATAATGTCTAAAAAACTTTCCAAAGTCAGCAAAAACTAAGGGAAAAAAAAAAGCAAAAAACAACCAAATAAACAAAAAAACCCACAGCTCTAACAGCTCAACAAACACCAAGCAGAATAAACACAAAGGAAACCACACAAAAGCACATCAAAATATAATGCTGAAAATCAGTGATAAGAAGATCTTGAAGAGGTTGACAGAAAGAAAGACATTACATACAAGAGAACAAGATGAGAGTTTCATTGACTTCTCATCAGAAACAATGCAAGCCAGAAGACTGTGGAATAATATCTTTACTGTGCTAGGGAGAAGAAACCTGTCACTTCATATACAGTAAAAAATTTCTTCAGAAATGAAGATGAAATAAAACCAGTTTTAGACAAAAACTGAGAAAATTTGTCACCAACATATCTGCATTATAGAAAATGTTAAAGGAATTTTTTTAGGCACAAGTGAAATGATACCTCATGGAAACTTTGATCTATACAAAGAATGAAGGGTGCTAGTAATCATAGATATGTGGGAAAATGTAGAAAACTTTTGTTTTCTATTTTTAAATTTCTTTTAAAAGATTAATAGTTAAAACAAGAGTAGTAACAATATGTTGTGGGTTTATATTATCTATGAAAGTCAAATGTACAGTGAAATAGCACAGAGGATATGAAAATAGAAGTGTATTGTAAAGTTCTTCAATTATATACCATTTGAAGATACACTGAGACAAACTGATAATACATATTTTATAAAAACTAACAGACGTATGAAAAGATGTTTGTAGTGAAGGATATACAGTTTATAATAATGAGACCATTTCTAATCTATTAGATTGATAAAAATTACAGAAGATAGATAGCATTCACTATTAGTGATAATGTGTGCTAGTAGAAAGTGAATTGCTACAGTTTGGATAAAAATCTAGCATTATCCATTTAAAGTGAAAAAGCTCATGCTCTTTGACTCAACAAACCATATGTGAGATTCTATTACAAATAGACTTCTATTACAAACAGAATCTATCTATTCTATTACAAATAAAATTTCCATATATCTGTATATGTATATGTATATGTATAGAAATATTTTTATTTTGGTGACTATATTATATTTTGTTTGGGGGGAAAAGTAAAAAACAAACCCTGAAGACCTATAAATAAGAGAATAGTAACTAAATCTTAGTACATACATAATATGGAAAATTGTAGTTATTGAAAACATAATTAGATCAATTATGTATGTTATGGAATGAAGTTTATGCCATGTGGAAAAGAAAAATAAAACAAAGCGATCCCTGGGTGGCGCAGCGGTTTGGCGCCTGCCTTTGGCCCAGGGCGCGATCCTAGAGACCCGGGATCGAATCCCACGTCAGGCTCCCGGTGCGTGGAGCCTGCTTCTCCCTCTGCCTGTGTCTCTGCCTCTCTCTCTCTCTCTCTCTGTGTGACTATCATAAATAAATAAAAATTTAAAAAAAAAAGAAAACAAAGATAGATGATAATAGTATGGCTCAGTTTTGGTTTCAATGTAGGGAGAAAAAGCATGTTGTGTTTTTATACACCAATAAAGGCATGAAGAAAAATGTGGAAAGATTCTCACAAAACTATTACTTTTGGAGAAGAGATTGGGGGGGGGGAGAGAGCAAATTATTAAAATTTGGTATTACTCTGTTGTGTTTTACTTGCAGAAAAGGACACTTAATCGAGATTCTTCCTGTCTCAGTTTTAGTAGAGATCCTATCAAAATTTAAAAACCCTAGCACATGGCCCAGCAGATCAGATCAGTGACTTCTGGCATCTCGCATGTTTCTCCTTTCCAAAGGGGAGCCTTCTCTGGTCCTGTTCTACCATTTTACATTATGGGAGGAGTGTGGGGAATAGATAACATGTGTTTTGGGATTACAAGCAGAGGAGTCATATCCCAGTAGGTAGCCACTCGTGTTCACTACCCAGAGAGCTTGGCTCTGAGTTGAATGCAGTGAGAGGACAGGATTTTTGCTATCTCACTTGGGAAATTAGAGACTATCTTCTATATATGGGAAGCACAGAGCAAAGGCATATTTGGAGCCTCAAATAATGAAATGGAATAGAATGTTAATGCTCACTAAGCATCCACGTTCTAGAGTATTCTTTGTTAGGCTTTCATCAAGGAGCTCTATAACTAGCCAACTAACTAATGGAAAATATGTTTGGTTTTATGTAGAAATATTTGTAGGAAATTTGTTCTTTATGTGAAACACTCTCTTTTCTATAAAACACTTTCTCTTGGGTCACTGAAATCCTGCCTCTGATGAAGGATTACAAGCCATTATATTACGAAATTTGTTAATCCTCTACCTCATGTGTTTCTTAGATTTAGCTATTGAGAATAGCAGAGCCAGATTGTGAAACAAGTTTATATTGTGTGGGTGTTTTATATAAACAAGTTTATATTGTGTCAGTGTTTTAAATTTGCCTCATGTCTCACTTTACTCTTTAACCTTTATTTTAATTTAATAAGGCCTATGGCAACCTCGAAACCTCTTGAATAGACATCGCTCTTATCCAAGACATGGCATTTCCCATGTGGTTTGTTCATCTGTAAACAACATCTGTCCTTGATGATAAATGTCAGTTATAGAAAAATAACTCTGTATTTTAAGAATCTTTGGGGATTAGTAATAATCTAAGAATCTGAAAATATAGTATTTTATATAAGTCTTTCAACATATGACACTACAAGTATGTTTAGGAGCTATACTGGTATCTTATAAGTGTAACACTTTGGATAGATGAATAATTAAGTGAAAACTTTTAGAAATGAAACTTTTGCAAAGTGAAGCAGCAAGGATGAATAATTAATCTTGGATTCTGACTCCTTATTAAAGCAAAAGATTAAAAAATATGTCAAGACTTTCTCACCAAGTTTAACTGGTGCCAGCATTTGTCCAATGCACTAAATCCCTCTGTTGGCAACCATCTCTTATTACTTATTCTGACAAATGACACACCATTGTCATAGCACCTTGTGAGTTAAGTATTTTGGGGGCTTTTGGTAACAACAATGAAATAAAACAGACATGTAAAGGAATGGAAAAGTACCAGAAATGGAAACTGAACTAGTATTTCCTAGAAAAGTCTTTGTCACTGACACTGTGGTTATTCACTTAATTGAGGTTTTGATTGCAAGTACATTCATCTAGCTACAGCTTTACAGAGGCAATTTCACACCCATAGACTTAATAATCATACTAGATTGATATTTTGATTTGTATGTTAGGCTCTTGCTTCATTAGGTATTCTCCACTATTTAGAGCTTATTCTCAGAAACACAGAAGCAATTTTTTTTTTCTAACTACACAGGCAGCTGCTGACAATAGACATGCTTCTACTAGGGAAACTCCCAGATATTAAAAGAAAGAGGAGGAGGAAAGGAAGAGAAAGGAAGAAAGAAAATATAAAGGCCTCTATAGTCTATCAAATAAAGAACCGTTTTTAAAATATGGGATGGTTAGATTCCCTACGGACGGGTCACTGGCTTGCTAAGGAAAACTACATATAATTTTCCAACTACTTTTCTTTTAACTTGAAAGTTTTGAAGATTCAACATCACCTATAAATTTGGTTGACCAAAGAGAGTTAGATCTCTCTAGAACAAGTCAGTTTGGTTCAATAAATATTTGTTGAGTACCTGCCATGTGCCACTCATTGTGCCAGGTGCTGGAGATAAAAGAATAAGCAAAACAGCTGTGGTCCGCACAATACAGGGAGGGAGCATGAAGGATGAGAGAACTGCTGTTATCAAAACTATTAGCACAAATCTTCCCTCAAAATTTAACCCTAACTGAATGATATACTGATGGACTCAGATGATAACTTCTCTAATAATATTTATATAAGAACGGTTGTCTTGTTTATTTTCATCTAAGGAAGAGAATAACTAGGGCCATCATTGTTACCTGCATTTATTATATTCTTATCATTGTTTTTTGTTTGCTTAACAATCAGATTCAAGTCCTTTCTCCAGTACTTTCATCTATTCTCTTAAAGAAAATAGTTCAGGATGCATATGGAACACTATCCTGTATCTGACTTAGGAACACTATTCCTGTAACATGCTGGCATTGAAATGTTATAGATTGTGCACTCCTTAAGGGAAAAAGGGATTTGAGAATACATTGCCAATATATGTTTAGCTGTTTTTACGCTTCTTTATAAAATTTATATGTACATAAATAAATGTGTGTTGCAAATATATATTTACTATATATAGTAAGATGTACACAAAAATATAAACTTCAAAATGAGATAAAGAGTACAATACATTTTGGAATAATTTATTAACTAAATAAAAGCCTTTATTTTTTACTAAAAAATATTTAAAAAGTAAGCCAATTCATGAATTGTACAAGCTTACTATTAACATTTGGCTGCCATAATTTTATTATTTCTGATATTGATTAGTGGTCCTTCCAGAAACTGCCACATTTTCCTATTTTTTAACAAATGGGTTTAACATTTGCTGAACTATTCTACTGAAACATTGAAATAAGATAGCAAATGGTTTCCAAGGTTTTTAAGCATTTATTTTTGTAGGTGACAAACATATAATTTTACCAACCCACCCCACCCACACCCAATAATGGTAACATTTTGAAATATTTGTTTTCAAATGTTCTCTTCGTAGCACTTTCTCACTCAGTGTTAAAATGTTTTCTTTACCTTGAAGTGACAGTGATTTTTTTTTCAGAAAAAATCTTTTCAGTAACATACTGAGAGATGCACAACATTACAGAAAAGTTCAGCAAATGTACAATTTGCCTTTTTTGGTGAAAAAGATAACAAAAAATAACTCACTTTTAACAAAGATAACTCTTTGACTTTGTTGCAAATGATTTTCACAATCATCACCATCTCACTGCACAGTAATGTTAAGCTTCTGTAATTTAAAAATCTTATTTTTATCAAATTATTTATGGAGACAAATTGCCAAAGTATGTAAACTACAATACGTCACATTCTCATAAAAGCAATCTGGCGTATGTTGCTGATTCT
Source organism: Vulpes lagopus (assembly GCF_018345385.1). Taxonomy (NCBI): domain Eukaryota; kingdom Metazoa; phylum Chordata; class Mammalia; order Carnivora; family Canidae; genus Vulpes; species Vulpes lagopus. The sequence goes on along the minus strand of NC_054833.1, from coordinate 69,687,027 downwards.
AAGACGCACATTTTAAAATATTTAACATATCCAAAAATTGAAAGTCTTACTGCCTATTGCCCAAACAGTATGTAGATGTGGTTGGTTCTGTGCATGCTCAACAAACTTGGGTTGGTTTTAGCCGGCTGGAAAAATATCCCAGAGACAATATTGGGACACTAAGAAATGCTGCCCATTAGGGGTCCCCGGATGGCTCAGTGATTGAGCGCCTGCATTCGGCCCAGGGCATGATCCTGGGGTCCTGGAATCGAGTCCCGCCTCGGGCTCCCCGCAAGGAGCCTGCTTCTCCCTCTTCCTGTGTCTCTGCCTCTCTCTCTGTGTCTCTCATGAATAAATAAATTAAATCTTAAAAAAAAAGAAAAGAAATGCTGGCTATTAAAACTCTTAATGTCACTGAGGATGATACTGGGTGAAACAAAAAAGTGATCGGGAGTGTTGGACTCGTTGTGAATGTATCTGAAGAATATTTTAACCAATTTATTCTATTTCCTTTTGTGAATGAATAAGTGTTAGATAATAAGCGTGTTTCTAAATAAACTAAAAGGTACTTTCAATAAATGACATTTTCATCTTAAGTATATGAAGTGATAAGAATGCACCTGTCGGGATGCCTGGGTGGCTCAGCCGTGGAGCATCTCCCTTCGGCTCAGGGCGTGATCCTGGGGTTCCGGAATCGAGTCCCACGTCGGGCTCCCTGCATGGAGCCTGCTTCTCCCCCCCCCCCCTCTCTGTGTCTCTCATGAATAAATAAATAAAATCTTAAGAAAAAAAAAAGAATGCTCATGTCAAAGTTTATGTGACTGCTCTTATTTCTTACTGGTACATAGAAAATGGTACGTCGTACAGTTAATGAATTCCTAGGTAGTGTCCTAAGTTAAGGCACCGCTGTCAGCCCCCTCTGCATTTGGCGCAGTTTTCCCTCTTCCCCCCGAACTCCACTTACAAAGCCTCTTGAACGTGGGGCCGCTCAGGGTCGGTGTCACGTCGTCTACTAAACGTCCATTTCTCGGAGCCGACCCTAACCCTAAGGACGGCGCTAGCGCCTTGGCCCGGCCGGCGGGAGCGCGTGGTGAGAGCCGGCACCGCGGAGCGCGCAGGGGGAGAACGTGCGAGCCAAGTTCTCGCCCCAACACACAGCGCCTCGGGGTGGCCGCGCGCGCCGAGCCCCGGGACGGGCCGCGCTGGTCGCACCCGCGCCAGTCCAGTCGCTCCTCGCCCAGTCGCAGGCCAGGGCCGCCCCCGCCACCCCGCCCCCCGCCGCCCCGCGTGCAGGGCGAGGGCAGGTGCGGGGCCGTAACTCACCTTGCTGGAGGAGCCGCTGGAAGCCGCCGGGGGCGCACGGGCGCCCGCAGCTTGGAGCGCGGCCAGGGACCCGCGAGGCTGGGCGCCGGCCGCTGGAGCGCGCAGCCGGGGGTCGCCGCCGCGTCCCCTCGCCCTCGCCCCGCCTCGGGTCGCCCGCAGCGCCGCGGACTCGGCGGCCGGAGGGCGCGCGCCGGCAGCGGGAAGTCGGCGGCGCCGGGGGCGAGCGCGACACGTGCCCGGGAGCGCGGGGCCCGGGGGTGCGCGCCTGCCCAAGCCGCCGCCCGCGGGACCGCGACGCGCAGTGAGTGACCGGTGGCTCGAGGGGGCTCGAGGGGGCTCGAGGGGGCTCGAGGGGGCTCGAGGGGACGTGGCCCTGGCTGGGGTCTGCACGCCCGGGCTTCTGTGCTTCTCTTCCCCCGGAGGCTGGGGGCTGGAGCGGGGTGCGGTTGCGCTTCTTACCGAGGTCCTCGCTCTCTGGGCGCTCATGTGCTCTTGCGGGTGCCAGGTTGGAGTTTGGCCGATTGAAGGGGGACAGAGACTCAGACTGAGCCTCCCGGGCGCTCCCTGGGGCAGGACGCAGGATGGAGGGTGCGTGGGGCAGGGAGGGCTGGCTCTGGGGAAGGGCTGAGGGCATCCCTCGGGGGCCAGTGCTGGTCCGGGCGCTCAGGCGTGACTCGGGACAGAAAACAGGCCTTCTCTGACTAGGATTTCCAGAAGTCTTAGTCTCGCCTGGGGAGTGTACTGTTCCATTGTCAGCAGCACTTTCCTGTGTCCTCTGTAGACAAACCCAGAGTCCCTACCTGGCCAGTTAGTTATGCTAGTGGAATGTTCTGGGGCAGGCCGACTGGCTAGCCGCTGGCCAGATTCCATTTTCTCGCGGATGAGATGGCTTTAGGAAGGCGCTTCCCACTTGGTTAAAGGCAGTACATATAAGCACTGTAAGAGGTTAAGTATCTGCATGAGTAGATGGACATCTTAAACATAGTGACCTAGAAGAATGCAAAAAGACTTTTCCCAGGTTTGTCTGGAGAACAGGACAAAATTAATCTTTATCCCTTCACTCTGGATAATTGTTATAGTCCCTCACAGTGTACATCCTGTCTGTATAAAAGCCTTTGTTGAGCCTCCACTCTATACCTGGACTTTGGGTATATATTGTTATGAGATATAAATCTTTGAAAAGCTGATGAAGTTGTTATTAGTATTCTCGTTTTACAGATATGGAAATTTTCACACTTTTACAGAGCTGGTAAGTTACAGATTTCTGGCTCCAACTTCTGTTTCTTATCTTTGCTCGTAACATTCCACTTGGACAAACATTATATTCTCATTTCCCATTAATTAGAAATGGTACAGTGCGCTATTTCTCTGTCCAACGTATAACCAAGGGGGCCTTAGTGGCAAAGAGCTGACACTCTCCTCCGCCATGGTAATGTAAAATCCTCAGCCATTACCAGCACTTTGTTAGTCAGGAAAGGCTCTGCGACATTCTTTTTTGATATGTCTTGTTTCTTGAATGTCATGATGATTATGTGGGATGGTCAATTCCCAAATTTTGGTAAGCTCTGAATCCTGTGTTAGAATGAGTTCTAGGGTGAAAAAAACTCTAAAGCATATGTAGGATTTTTATGGAAGAAGGATCCTCTTAGTAGATGTTGTACATCATTTCTCAAATGTGGAATTATTCATGTATTACTAAACCTGCTTTGTTCTCTGCCAAGTTATCTATCATCTTTGTAAATACACTAACAGCATTCCTCTTAACTTCTACGTGTAAATTTGTGCAGACCAACGTAAAAAGAAAGCCAAATCCCAAAGAAAGCTTGTCCAGTGCCCTTTGCTCTTGGAATCTTGTGGTGGTCTTTGTTAATGGTAACAATGATTTTTTAAAAATACAAATATGTATTGAATAGCTATGTGTACAAGACATTGTGCTGGTCACTGTAGTGAATATAAAAAAAAAAAAGTAAGACACAGTTCTTGTCCTCAAGAAGTTAAAACTGTTTGGGAAGACAATAATTATGAGAACACTTAGTATGTCAAGGATAATAGTTGGCATAAAGTCACCTGTTATAAAGGAGGTATGGGATCTAGTTTTTTTTTAAATCTAGTTTTAATTAAATTAATCTTTTAGTGATGAGCCAGAAAAATAGGCAAAGAGAAGTAAAAAAGCAGGACTATCCTTGAAAAGTAAGTGATATTATCCTTTTCCTTATAATAATAATAGCTGATAGTATATATTGAGTTCTTGCTATATATCAGGCCTCTGATAAGAGCTTCTTATTACCCCCATAAGAATTCCGTGAGGGAGGTGCTATTTTTATTCTCATTTTACAGATGAGGAAACTCAAGTATGAAAAGTGGTTCTAATTTACCTAATTCTGAATTTACTTCTGGCTTTTCTGTATTATCTCGGTCAGCTTGCAGATTTTCATATGTATAGAATTGAGATACCAATAGTTACTTTATGTAGCAGATGACCAAATATTAACAACTCAACTATATGCTCTGTGTTGTGATAAATTGCTAAGTAAATGCCTATAAAGATGATTAAGATTAGAATCTTAATTTACATCTCTTTTACAGTGCTATGCAGAGGAAGAGATAAACATTGAGTAAAACATCAGGCACATATATTGAGCCATGGGGTTGTTTGTGTAGAGACTTCAACTGAATTCTTCATTTATATAAGAAATCTTGAGGAAAATTGTGGGATAATGATCCCTAGTCTTAGTTCACCACCCCCCGTTATCTTTAGTTGCGAAATTCCTTAAAAAATCCCCAAAGTAATTATATTATTTTTTAATATTTGCCATGCCTCATAGCACTTTATGAAACAACTAGGTGATTGATATTGCAAGGTGAAGCAAAACTTGCCAGGATTTCACAATACCCAAGATCCAGAGATAAACTCCCCACTCATGCCACTGTCCACAGATAGACTTTAAGATTGAGGATGTTCAAAGAGAGATCCTTCCAATAAACTAAGGAAGAAAATTTTAGTGAAAGAGATATAATTTTCTCAGTAAATATCAATTACCATTCTTCAAACAAGGAAAAGAGGCTTTGAAATGTGAAGTTACTTGCGACGGTGACACAGATAGAAGTGGAAGAAACAGGATGGCACACAGGTCCTCAGGCCCTAGACACCATGCTCTTTCCAGTACATAATCCTTCCCAAAAGTAAATGGCTTATGTTATTTATAGCTCTATAAGAATTCAGAAAATGAAAATAGAGAAGGTTAAAACTTAATTGAACAAGTGCTATGAAAATTGTCGACTTGTAGAGCTAATCCAAGAAAGAAAAAAGGAAACATAACACCACCACTTGATTTGAAAGTACCTTGTTTCTTCGAGACTCCATCCATGTCCTGTTTCTCCTTTACTTCTTTTTTTGTAGTTCTCTTGTGGGAATGTTTGTTCAGTTTATAAGATAATTCATACTACAACTGATTCAAGGGTTAGGATGGGATAAGATTCCCTAATGCATTTTGAATGTAATTTGTTTACATGCAACTTTTCAAAACCTGTCTATTACATCCAGTGTGATATACCTGAAATGGAAATAAAATCAAATAGAATTGACAAAAGGACATTTCAGAAAAATATAAAAGAAAGGAGAAAAGTATAAGGGAACTTTTAAGAAAAGTGATGAAATGGGGTGCCTGGGTTGCTCAGTTGGTTGAGCGTCCAACTCTTGATCTTGGTTCAGGTCTTGATCTTGGGGTTGAGAGTTCAAGTCCCACTTTGGGCTCCACACTGGGCATGGAGCCTGCTTAAGAAAAAAGAAAGAAAAAGAAAATGATAAAGAGGTCATAAAGAGGGAAAGAAGACCCTCCAATAGAATTTTTTTTTAAGTACCAAAACATGATTTCAACCAAGAAAAGAATATTCCTATGTATGTTAACACATATAACTTAGGACTACAAATACTTACCAGTGAGATGAGAAAAAAATCAAGAAAGCTTCAGCAGGTGTGTAAGAAAGGAAAACAGGTGTCTGTCCTGTCCATTTTGGCTCACATAAAGGGAGTTGGGACTATTGCATAGAAAGAAGAAAGAGCAGAAAGGGTTGAGATGATGTTACTTTCCTTGCCTGTCACACCACCTAACATGACATCACGGAGAGGCTGATTTGATAATCAGGATCTACCAGGCCAGGATTTGTCCGTGTTATGGCTTGTGAGATTTTTCACCAAATGATAGACTCAGAAGGAAAAAGGAAATAATGCTTCAGTCAGGATACTGTTCTTTTTTTATGACTTAGCTCATAAAAAGTTATGGAGAAGAAGGTTGGCTCCAATGGCTAAGTTGCAAATTAATTACTTGGTGGATTTGATTATCCTTTTCTATCCTCATAGTAGAATAGATCATTAGAGGTGGTTATATGTTGTATATATATGGTTTTTGTGTTTGTTTCATTCTCTTTTGAGAGAGGGAAGAGGGTATCAGAAATAATGATTCAAACTTCTGAAGATTAAAGCATCAGGCATCATAATTGCTTTACTAGTGTATATCACAAAGGTTGTATGTAATGTGCATTGTGTTTGGAATATAGTATGAGATCAACAAACTATAGCGTTAGTATTAATGGTAAAATTAGCATTAGCACTATTCTTAGTATTATGCTGCTCCTGTTGCTACTGATCAGAAGCAGTCTCACATACTAGAAGTAATGTTGGATTAGAAATCACAAAGCCTATGTTCTGATCTGGATTCTGCTCTTAATGACATTTGGCAAGGCCCGTCTTTTCTCTGAGCCTCTATTTATCCATCTGTAAAATGGGGAAGGTAGAAGAGATGACCTCCAAAGTGTTGTGTTTATACTGAACTGCTACCAGTAAGACATGTCTGTAAGCAGCTTTGCCAACAGAAGGGAAGGTTTTTATACTCTGCCTCATGGAGTCAAGTGGGTAAGTAAGAGCATTCATTTGTAAGACAGCCAGCCTTGATGCACATCTAGAACAATCACTTGATTGTTCTGCAGTGGCCCAGATTCAAATGTCAGCTGTTGAAAGGAGAAGAGAGCAGTAGGACCAGGGCAATTAATAGCTAACTTTTGCAGTTCGCAGTTCCTTCCTCCTTTGATTTATTAAATTATTTGATAGCTAGAGTTAAGAATAAAGATAGCCTAACATATGATTTTTTTTTTACCTCCCTTAACAAAACATATAATTCCAGTACAGTAAAAGTCATAAGTGATTTAAAAAAGAAATGCAAAAGCAGGACCCAGAAGGGAAGCTAGCCTCAGTGGAGTGACTACTTCGTTTTAGGTACTCTCATGGGTCCATGACACTATCATATTAATCTTATCAATAACTTTGTCTTGGTCTGTGTTACTGTGCCCATTGGAAGAAATGGCACACATTAGGATTGAGCTTCACTAGTCTTTTTCTTTTCCACAATACCACATTGTCCCTTGAACTTAACACGGTGCTACAGGAGAGAAGTAATTTGGAAGTAGATAGTGTTCCTGCCTGCATGAAATTATCACTGTGGTAAAGATTTTTCCTTGCCTAGTAAAATATGATTTTGCAGTAGTGCATATTTTGTGTTTCTTCCTGGAGTAGTGGGGAAAGAGACTCACTGAAGGGTAATTGTTGCCTCTGCCTTCCTGCTAGTTGCTATTTTTCTGGCTGGTCCTTGTCCCCCTCACTGAGACATTGTTTTTACTATCTGAAACTTTCATCATTTAAGTGATGAGTCAGTGACATAGCATAGCATACTCTTTGATTTTCTGATTCAAGATAGAGTTGTAGTTTTAATTTTCATTATCAACCCTCCAGGCAGGCTATCTGAAAGATGTTTACAGTTGATAGGAGGTTTCATTTTATTGGAAGATAACCTCATTTACTTGAAAGTCATTGAGGTTCTGAGTTTCTTATAAAAGGAGAAAGTATTCTATAGGGTATTCAAAGAAAATGAGCAAGTTCATGGTTGGATGAATGTACTATAAAAGCTCAACTTTATCCTCTGTTTTGCCTATTTCATATATAGGTGTGTGTGTGTGTGTGTATTTCATACATATGCATATTTCATATATATCTCTTATATGCATATTTCATATGTATTTTATATGTGCATATTTCATATGGACATATTTCATATTCATACACTTAAAATTCTTATAATAACTAATTAAGTATTTTGGTATTAAATATGTTACTTATTTGGAGAATATCATAGCTCCATAGATTGCAGTGGATATTGAAAGATACCCTGTAGATAGCCCTTGTAGTCAGGAAGCAGAAACTTATTTAATCCCTGTGTATGGGGCAGCCTGGGTGGCTCAGTGGCTTAAGCGCCTGCCTTTGGAGAGGCTGATCCTGGAGTTCTGGAATCGAGTCCCGCCTCGTGATCCCTGCATGGAGCTTGCTTCTCCCTCTGCCTATGTCTCTGCCTCTCTCTCTCTGTGTCTCTCATGAATAAATAAGTAAAATCTTTAAAAAAAATAAACAGGTAAATGCGGTTGGTAATAAAAGCAGGAATTAGCTCACGGAGGTTGTTATATGCCATGACCTTGAACTGTATGGTTTAGAGAAAGGAAAACTGTCAGATTTTGATTTAGATCAGTGTTTCTCAAATATTTTTAATCAAGAGACACAAGAAATACATTTTATATTTTCTGTAAACTAAGAACCACCCTTAGATTCTAGAGGCTGCTACATTCATTGGCTTATGGCCCCCTTCCTCCATTTTCAAAGCCAGCAGTGGCAGATCTAGTCCTTCTCATATCACAGCTCTCTGAGAGACCTTTTTGCCTCCCCCCTTATCCACTTTTAAGGACTCACTTGATTAGACTGGGCCCATTTAGAGAATATGGGATAACTTCCCCATCTCAGATCCTTTGCTATAATGGCATCTCCAAGATCCCTTTGTCATGTAATGTAATATATTCACAGGTTCTAGGGATTAGGGCATGGACATCTTTGGTGGGCCACTATTCTGCCTACCATGGGGATGTTGTTGTTTTTTTTTAAGATTTTATTTATTTATTCATGAGATATATATACACAGAGAGGCAGAGACAGGCAGAGGGAGAAGTAGGCTTCATGCAGGAAACCCGGTGTGGGACTTGATCCCAGGACTCTGGGATCAACCCTGAGCCAAAGGCAGACGCCCAACCACTGGGCAACCCAGGCGTCCCAGCCATGTGGTTGTTTATAGGGAGTTTTTTATAGCTCATATTCCTTCCTCCTTCCTCCCTTTTTTCCCCTTTCTTTTAATGAACACTTATTAAGTACTCTTTCCTAGTGCTGGCATACAGCAGTGAGCAAGATAGCCAGTGTTCCTACTTTCATGGTGGCTTAAATTCTAGCCCAAAGATAGAGGACAAACAAGTAGTCTAGTAAATAAACACAGTAATTACATCTGTTCCATGAAGGCAATACATAAGGTGATGAGTAGAAAGTAGCTGGGCAAGACCACTTTGGCTAGGTGGTCAGGGAGGGGCTCTCTGAGGAAGTGACACATGATCTGAGGTCTGAAGTGTATAAGTCAGCCAGCTGCTAAGAAACAGAGGAAGAGGATTCTCACAGAGGAAATGGAAAGTGCAGAGTCTCAGAGCAGCAAAAGATATGTCTTATTCAAGGAACAGTCTGAAAGCCAGTGCAAATGGAGCAGAGTAAGCAAGGCAGAAAAAGTAGAGCAAATGATGGTGGCAAGACAGGAGAAGTGAGGCCATGCAGTGCCTGAGAGATCATGTGCGGTAAGGATTTTGGATTTTAATCTAACAACAATGGACATATTGAAGAACTTTAAATAGTGATGGTATGAAACAGGTAATGTAATCTGATTTATACTTCTAAAAGATAGTCACTATGTGAAAATGACTTAGAAAGGGGTAAGGATGGTTTGGAGAGACAGACTGAGGGGCTCCTGTAGCCGTCTCGGGAAGAGATGACAGTCTTTTGAACTAGAGTGAGCATAGTAGGAATGGGGAGAAGCAGATCGATCTGTGATATATTTTGGAGGCAAAATTGATGGGACTTAGTGATGGTTTTGTTGTAGGGGATAAGAAAGAGGGTGGAATCAAAGATGACTTGTAGGTGGGGTTTTTTTTTTTTTTTTGTCTTGTAGGTTTTTGAGCAACTTCAGTTAATTGCTGAAATTTAAAAAAACTAGGAAGAACCAATAAGGGGAAGGGAGACCAAGAGTTCCAACAGAACATGTGAATATTGAGCACTCTATCAGAAGCCCAACATGTAATGCAAGGGGACAGGTTGGAGCACAGAGAGATGTCTGAGTTGAAGATATGCACCTGGGAGTCATTAGCATACAAATAATTTCTAAAGCCAGGTGACCAGATGCGATCCTCTGGGGAGGGAGTAGAAATTTAAAAAAAAATAATGTCTTGAGTGAGCAGACATCCTTCCAGAGTAGAAAGTTAGGAGAAGGAGGAGCAACCAGCAAAGACTATTGAAAAGGTGCTAAATTTTTTGGAGCTTTCCTGAATAATGACTAGGCTAGAGGGAAAAGAGTCAAAGAAGCAAGTGGGCACATTTCTGTGTATCCACTAGAGTAGTACTATTTTACCTCTAGCACTACCATTGTACCTGGCGCAGGAAAGGTGGCCTATTGAATGAATAAGTGAGTTTTTTTGAGAATGGTCAGTATGCTCTGGCATATCTCTAGGTATGAGAGTAAGAGGTGAACATTTGCATTGTCTGGTTCCCAGTAGCCTAACATCACAGAACTTTCCAGCCTACTTTATGGATTTTTGGCCCACCTTTAATAGAATATAGACAATTTCCTAATATGTAGTAGAGCCATTCTTTAGGTTTAAATTTGAAAACAATCAGAAATCACCAAATTGCATTTTCTGAAGTATTCAAGATAGAAATACTTAGTAAAATGAATAAATAATGAATAAAGAAGCAAATACACAAGTAAAATTGAACTTCTAGAAGATTCCAGCAACTCTGTTTCTTATGACCAAAGAGATCAATCTTTTACTAAGTTCTAGGAGAGAGTTATGAGCCACTTTTTTGAAGGAAAAAAAAAGGCTTTATTGATTTATTTGGCAGAGAGAGTCAGAGGGCGCAAGCAGGGAGAGCAGCAGAGGGAGAAGGAGAAGTTGGCTCCCCACTGAACAGGAGACCTGACTCAGGGGCTCCATCTCAGGATCCTGGAATCATGACCTGAGCCAAAGGCAGATGCTTAACCAACTGAGCCACCCAGGTGCCCCTATGGACTGCTGTTTAATCTCCTGTTACTTCTAGAACCACGCAGATAGATCAGAAATTCTCATTACTCTAGGGATTCAACACTTACGCTTGAGTATGATAACGTAGCCCTGTCTGGAAGAAAAAAAATTTTGTTTGCAACTGAGACTCAGAAGGTTAAGTACCTTGCCCACAGTCTCAAAGTTCTTTTTTATTTTTATTATTTTATTTTATTTTTTTAGGGATGGGGCAGAGGGAGAGGAAGAGAGAGAATCTTAAGCAGGCTCCACACCCAACACGGGGCTCAGTCTCATAACCCTGAGATCATGACCTGAGCCAAAATCTAGAGGCAGATGCTCAACCTTAAAGGCCTGAGCCACTCAGGCACCCCACAGTCTCAAAGTTCTTAAACCCAGTTCTAAAGGACACCAAAGGCCATGTCTCTTCTCTCACCCTTTGCTGACTCCAAGAAGCTTAAGTGAATGGGGGTTAGAACTGGCTAAGATTTTTAATTTACTAGTTTTAAAGGTATACTTCATTAAAAAAAATCTTAACAATATAGAGAAATTAAAGGGGCATTTTAAGCCCTTCTGGATGATGTTGGTTCTGGTATTTTCTGAATGTATTTAACATGGATGAATTTGTCTTCTTTTACAAGGAAAATACAGAGGTATATTCCAGAGTTGACTGTTCATGGCACATACAGTTGGAGGATGCTCATTGGCACTTATTTTTATCATTGTGTTATTGTTGGTTAAAGCAAATATAGGTAAGATATTTCTATAATTGAATCTGTAGAAGGATTTGTGGTTTAAATTATCAGTTACAGATGAAATAATGTATTTGTGGGAATCGTTCTGGTAGTCTTTTGTAGTCAATCTTCTCTCATTTTAAATGGGTAAGTCTGGTTCCACTATCTATAACTACAATGCATTTTATTTAATTTATGCTGATTAATGTACAAGTCCAATCATGTAATTTCTCTTTAAAAAGTGGCTAGGTAACCACAAAACTGGAATTATGAATGAATGTTTTACTAAAATGAAAAATGATAGTGCTTTTTAACAGAGGATATTGGTGGGTGAATCCAACTATGCTAAAAATAATAACGGCTGACATTTTCCTTGCCTTTTCTTTATGGGAGCTTACTTTTTTACTTTCTAACTCATTACAATCAATGAAAATCAAAGAAGCAGGGAAAAAACATAGAATAGAATGGGAGAGGAGAAAAAGAGAGAGGGAGAGGGGCTTAGTTTTAGTTCTGGAAATAAAAAAGAATTTTTTATTAAAAATGAATTTTTAGCATTTCCTTTATTTGATTTAAATAACTTTTTAACTAATTCCTGTTTAGGGTAGTTAATTAAAGCAATCTTGTAATTACAAAAAAAAAAAAAAAAAAGACGTTCAGTGGAGGCTTTCTATCACATCTGAAAACTCAGGGCAAATCTATAGTTCTGAGATTCTTTCATTGGCAGTACCACCAAAACCTGTTCATTTCTGAATAGTTGTCATATTTATTTATATAAAAACTCCTAGAGAGTAAGAGTGACCTCTCTTTTAATGAGTTTAATATGGTATGGTATCTGGCAATTAATTAATTAATTAAACAAACAAACAAACTTTTTTAAAAAGAAGGATACATTCATGTAATGTCATATTAGCTATATTGGGTTATGGTTCATCTAGCCCAGGGTCTTGCATCTTGAAGGAATACCAAAGTGTGGCATTTTCATCCTTGATGCCAACCACAAATATACCAGAGCTACTGAATATTTTCTTTTGTTATAAAATTATGTTATAGATCATACATACTTTATACCACTAATATAGCAAGAGAAAGTATTATTCCTAAATCGACCCCTAGGAGTATGTAATAACCTTTTAAACTGTCGTTTGTTTTGTATGTTTCCTTTTTGGTCTGTGTATTGAAATAAGTCTTAGAAATGGGGATGGAAGCAAATGTGATTAATGTAGGAAGTACTTTTCAATAATTTGGTGAATAATTTGCATATAAGAGAGATTGGTTTTCTCCTGGTCCTCTGTTCCTGAATGTCTTCCAACCCTATTTTCTCAGCACTTTTAGTCTTAGTGATTTGAGAACGATGCATCTTTTAATTAAAATACAGTTAGACTTTAATGTGTGTGCCTTCTGTTCTCATTGTGCATCACCAATACACCCAGAGCAATGTGGGTTATTTATTTTTCCACAATTTGTTGGGATTAATTTTATCCTGCTCTTGATAATAACGCAAACCCACCATTTTGAAATGGGTTTCTTATGTGCTGACTTGTGTCTTATTGCAGATGCATGCAAGAGAGGAGATGTGACTGTGGAGCCTTCTCATGTAATTTCACTTGGATCAGCTGTCAATATTTCATGTTCTTTGAAGCCCGAACAAGGCTGCTCACAATATCCCAGTTTTAACATGTTAATCCTCTACAAATTTAACAGAAGAATCAATTTTCTGCATGGTCACTTCCTCAGTTCTCAAGTCACAGGTCTTCCTCTGGGTACAACAGTGTTTCTCTGCAAATTGGCCTGTAGCAAAAACAAGGAATTACGAATATGTGGGGCAGAGATCTCAGTTGGTGGTGAGCATTCCATTCTGAACTTTTTAAAAACTAGTCATCTTTTGGTATTTGTCATGTGTTAGACAGAAGTCCAAATATAGGGTAGTGTTCTTTCTTCTCCTGCCACATGAATATATTTTATCTTAATAGCAAAATGAGTACCTCAATGTGAGAAATCCAGAAATCAATAGAATTGGGATCTCATTTAGAAGTGTTCTCTCTCTCTGCCCTGCCCCCAACCAGCTGTGTGTGTGTGTGTGTGTGTGTGTGTGTGTGTGTGTGCGCGCGCGCGCCCATTAAGAGCAAGAACCTATTGTGCTTAGACTCTAGTGGCAGGAAGGAGAATCTCTGGAGCTGAATCTTCATGCCTTCTAGATTTGTGAGAATTTGTTCAAAGCTACAATATCCTAAAAAGAAGAAAGAGATACATTTTTTGACTTATGAAGCCCAGGTTGGACTTCATACAAGGCTGAGCACTTCTTTCCCTAATTTAATCCTTACATCCACTTTCACTCCTGACCACTGGTTATCATACTTAGCAGAAGTTAAGAAAGAACTCTTGGCACACTGTCTTTTCCTGAGTTTTCTAGAAAGCTCTATGAGGCAGAACTGATATGCTCATGCCATCAACAGAAAATATAGCTGGTTGCTTGGTTGCTAGGGACATTCCCAGAATAAAAACATATGGGAATACAATGACAAGGAAAGAAGAATTCAACTATCATTGGTCAAAGTGCACCCATCAGGGATCAACTCTCCTCCATGCCGGCTTACACTGCTGGTCTTTCCAGGCAGCTGCTGCAAGTAAGAATTAAGACATCAGAGTCGATATCTATGGCATGAACCACAGTGCCCAGAGTGAGCCAGCAGTCCACCTGCCTAAAGCTTGTAGCCAGCAGCCTAAACCTGTAGACTTGAAGGCCCAGCCAGGCAAGCCAGTGAGCATGCAGGGGCTCTGAGTCATCCCAGGACACTCTGTGCCCCCATGGTTCCAGAGAACCTCTGGAGTGGGGAGAGTAGGAGGAATTGCTACAGCAGGCTGACTGACCAAGATGTCAGGATTGTCAGAGCCCCTGACATGAAGACACTGATACAGAGCTCAATGAGACTCTTTTCAGGAAAGTTGGAAACCACTTTTCTGTAACCTATAAGAATATGGTTGGTGCTGAGCAATCTTGCTGGAGAGCCACCAGAAGCACTGAGCAGAACACCAAACAAACAGCCAAAGAATCAGTGGAGGCTAATGAGACAGAAACCAGGTCCAGGCCTCCTCTCCCAGTTGTAGCCTCTTATTTATACCACTTATGGATCATGTACTCTCAGCTCTGCCTGCCAGGGATGTCCTAAAAGGAATGTGGGCTTTGAAGCCCAGCCCTGTGACCTAACAGTGTACTGTTAGGCAGTTTCAATTCTCTGAGCCCCAGTTTCTTTCTCTGTGTTATGAAGATACTAACATCTACTTCATAAGATGGTTGTAGTGATTAGATAACACCTGGTATGCATAGTACTTAATCTCATACGAAACACGAAGAAGGAGCTGAGGTGATAAGCTCTAGGGTGGAAGTTTCATCCAGCTTGACTCTTCTTCCTGTGTGCATCATGTTAGGTAGGTGAGTCCATTTCCCTTAAAAGAAACTGCAAGAAAGTGATAAACGAATGAAAATTTATCTAAAAAGCACCATTGGTCCTCAACTCTTTTGTCCTCAGAACACCTGAATGTTATACCCACGTAATTTACCATCTTAGTAGATAAATATTATGTATTTTTATTAGATATTCCCAGTCCTGTGATGTCCAGTTGCAGGTGTTCACGGTTCTGCTGATGTTTTCTACATATTAGGCCTTGGAAGTCAGTATCCTTGCACATGCCCTTAGCCATCCCATTCTATTTCCTACCTTTTCTCAGGTGTGTTAGAGTGCTGCAACCCCTTTTCACTTTTAAAGTTTTCCACCCAGTGGGGCTCCTGAGTGGCTCAATTGGTTAAGTGTTAACTCTTGATATAGGCTCAGGTTTTAATCTCAGGGTCATGAGTTCAAGCCCCACATTGGGCTCTGCATTGGATGTGCAGCCTACTTAAAAAATTTTTTTTCATCTAGAGTATGCAGATGCATTCGTGACAGTTTGCAGCATCAGAAGACCTAGGGAGATGGTTAAGAGGATCTGTTATGGTACAGCTCAGTTGGGTGGTACTGCTGGAATGTTGCTTATACAGTGTTCTCAAATGGTAACCACACCATCAAATGGCTGCTTTTTGAGCAAGTTTAGCACTTTGAGGTGAAGGACTGACTGGAAGCAATACTTATTTCTGATAATGGCTAGTCATTCCAAGAAAAGACACAATGAATTTTGGTTTCATCTAGTATAGTAAACTTATTCCTATCTAGTGAGGGAGTAAACAGCCCCTCTTCCTTTTTATGATAAGTGGTGTCCATAAGTGCCATTGTATATCCTGAGAATGCTATCATAAAGCTGGCTGGTTTTTCAGAACTGGAAATGGGTAATTTAGCCTTTTCTCCCCAGCACCTTCCTAGGCTTGGGCTGCTCTGCCATCAAGACCTCATTTAAAGTTGTGTAGTAACTAAGCAATCAGTGCTCTAGCTTAAGCTCACAGGATTGGTCCACAAACTACTAAGAAAATCAAGGCAATAAATGAAAGACAGTGGATCCTTGCTTGGTTGTTTTCAATATGTGCTTGATTGCTGATATTTCTGAAAGTTGTTTTTCTAAGACAATTTAATTTCCCATAGTAAGTAGGGCTTTTAAAAACAATAGCAGCCATGGGGCACCTGGGTGACTCAGTCATTTGGGCATCCAGATCTTGATTTTGGCTCAGGTCATGATCTTGGGGTCATGGGATTGAGCCCCACATCGGGCTCCATGTGGAGCCTGCTTAGGAGTCTCTCTCCCTCTTCCTTTGTCCCTCTCCTCATTGTGCTCTCTAAAACACCCCAAAATATTAACAACCATAATACTTATAACAGTTTGTTATATCGCAAGCTATTTTAACTTTCAGAGTCTTTGATTTCTATCCTTTTTTTTTTTTTTGGTGTCAGTTATTATATACTTATATTGAAGAGAATGAAGTTTGGTTTCCCCTGGGACAGGTTGTCTCTGCCAAAAACAAGTCCTGGATTGAAGTAGACACCTTGATTTCATGGTATGGGGACCTCATGTTGGGAAAGTTGACTTGATTTTTGAATAAAAGCTGTGCTCTTTTAAGATTTTATGTATTTATTCATGAGACACAGAGAGAGGCAGGAGCATAGGCAGAGGGAGAAGCAGGCTCCCTGTGGAGAGCCTGTTACAGGACTCAATCCCAGGACCCCAGGATCACAACCTGAGTCAAAGGCAGACTCATCCACTGAGCCATCCAGGTGCCTCTGTACTCTTTAAAATGGGAGTCTCTGCAAACTTTTAGGAGTAAAGGTATGAGTGAGAAATGTTTTCATTACTTAAAGGGGCCACACGCTCTATATCTCATTTGGTCATCAAAAGACCCTATGAAGGGTTAAGGTAATGATGGTGGTTTGAAAACATGTATTTACATTGATCCCCCATGAAATTAATCTGTCAAGATTGAAATCTGTCAAGATGCAGTAAAGAAAGTTTTCTAGAGGTATAAATCCTAAAGGACAAAAGGAATTGGAGGGGAGACATATCAACAAACTTTTGGAAGCTAGAAAGTAGGTAGACCAGTGATAATTGGCTCAGGCAGCAGCTGGCAGTGAGAAACATCATGATGCAACATGATTGAATGTAGAACCTCCCAACCCAGAACGACTCAGAAATTGGTGATAACATGACCTTCTGGGAGTGAGAGTAAGAATGGGACTAAAAATGAGCTATTTTAATTGAAAATCTATTTGAAAAACATATTCTCAGATCTCTTTCCCAATTCCATGTAGCTAAACATTGATTCTCCACTACTTTGGCATAAGACTGGAGGCTTAGCATTAAAGGATCACTAAACTATTTCCAACCAGTTCAGCTGAGATTGGTAGTACCATGCTGGAAAACAGGGATTAAAGGAACATTGACGTTCAGCTCCCTTCAGTCCTGTACCCTCCTCTACTCAAGTTAGAACATCCTTTTCTGGGAAATCTCAGCTGAACTGAGAAGGAATAGTGGGAACAAAGAAAAGATTCTACAATCTTCTAAAAATTAAAAACAATGGTTCAAGAATCAGAACAGCGGGCAGCACAGCGGTTTAGCGCTGCCTGCAGCCCAGGGCGTGATCCTGGAGACCCTGGATCGAGTCCCACGTCAGGCTCTCTGTATGATGCCTGCTTCTCCCTCTGCCTGTGTCTCTGCCTGTCTCTCTCTCTCTCTCTTTCTCTGTCTCTATGAATAAATAAATAAAAATCTTAAAAAAAAGAATCAGAACAGCATCAGGTTTTTCAATAACACCCTAGAATGTAGAAGACAACAGAGCCTCCAAAATCCTGGATGAAAATTCTTTTCAATTCAGAATTCAATACTCAGCCAAAGTATTAGTCACGTGTGAGGGTAGAATAAAGACATTTTTAATTATGTTCAAAATATTTCTTCCCCGTACCTGTTTCCAGGGAACTACTGGAGGATATACCCCACCAACACAAATAATTAAATCAGGGGAGAAGAAAGAATTGGATTTAAGAAACAAGAAATCTAGGGGATCCCTGGGTGGCGCAGCGGTTTGGCGCCTGCCTTTAGCCCAGGGCGCGATCCTGGAGACCCGGGATCGAATCCCACATCAGGCTCCCGGTGCATGGAGCCTGCTTCTCCCTCTGCCTGTGTCTCTCCCTCTCTCTCTCTCTCTGTGACTATCATAAATAAAAAAAAAAAAAAAAAAAAAAGAAACAAGAAATCTAACACTGGAAAGTGAAGGAATTTCCATAATATTAAGGACTGGCAGTAACAGCTGTGTACCAGGCACAGGGGCAAACCTATCTTATTGGGCAGTTCCCAAGGCCCCAAGAAAGAGGTCTCAGGAAAATGAAATAGCATTTTAATATGTTGAACAGTGATTCAGATAACTGGCTTGAGAGTTTGGAATTATATTAGTAACAAGAAAACTCATAGAAAAACCAGACAGTTTTGTGTTGGCTCTGAGATAAACAAAAAGTACAGAAAGTAAGAAGTTAATGTAGTAGTCTAAGTGGATCAGTCATAAGTAGTTATGTATACAGATATTATACAGTGTATATATAAACCTAACTAGGCTCAAAATATTTCCTTCTCTGTACCCTTTCCTGGGGAACTGTATACAATGTATACAGAGTATGTGTGTGTGTATATATATGTGTGTGTGTGTATATATATATTTCATATGTATTTCAATATAAGATAAACATATTTCATATGTATATGAAAAATTCTGTTCTTTCAGAAAATGAAAATTTATTATTCCACTAAACAAAACCATAAGAGCTACATATTATCATATGCACTTTATAGATGAGGAAACTGAACCTGTGAAAAGTTAACCTGCCCACTACCACAGAGTGGGCAATTGTGTCCAGGTTTGTGATGTTGGCTAAGGACCAAAAAAAAAAGTCATTTGTTCCATCAATTACAGCTTTTTTTTCTTCTTTTTTTTTGGTGTAGACAACATCTGGGGCTTTAGTAGCATACTTGTTTAATCTCACCCAAAGGAAGCATCTCTTACATGTGAGTCTCAGTATTAGAGTAGAATGAGATGAATGAATAACAGAATATTTTCTCTTACCTCCATGTAATCTGAGAAACTCATAGCTTTGGGTTTACCTTTGACTATAAAATGGCTTAATTTACAAATATACACTTTTGGTAAAGGGACTTTGCCTGCCTTGTCCACCTTTGTATATCCATGTTTAGCACTATGCCCAGCCCATGAGAGGTACTCAGTGTCCATGTACATAAAGAATTAGTTCATAAATGTTTATGAAGTGTTCCAAGTGATGCTGCAGAAATTAGATTTTTCTGGTACAGCCTAGAAGGACATGCTTAGGGCCAGTGGGTGGAATTGGCTGTAAATATCAGGCCTATGGAAAGAAAGTGACCCTAATCTTTAGAGATATCTAATATTTGAATGGACTCTAAATCAGTAAGCTCATCATCACCAGTGGTAATAGATCTAGCACTGGATGTTCAGTTGTCAGGGACAATGGTGGAATGTGGTAGTAAAAGGCTTGGACTCAAGTCAGCCATGCCTGGGCTGGAGCTCTGACTCTGTCACTTCACAGTTTTGTAATTGGGGACAAGATACTGAACCTCTAAGTCTTAGTTTTCTCTTTGGTAAATTGAGGATAATAGTGATGGAGCTGCTCCAATGTCTAATTGAGAAAAACCTCATGTAACGCATAGGACTGGGCACGTAGTGTTTGATCCATATTCACTGTTGTTATTAGAAGATGTCATGCCTTGGAAGCAAATTTGAACTTGACAGAATCTAGACGTAGGGGAAGTATTGTTATTTTATTGCCAAATAATAACAATGCAATTGTGTGATATCAACTGTGCTTTGCACTTTCTTTTTAAAGTTGTTCCAGAACAACCTCAAAACTTATCTTGTATACAGAAGGGAGCACATGGGACTGTGACCTGCATCTGGGACAGAGGACGAGACACCCATCTATATACTGCATATACTTTACAGTGAGTGAGAGATTGTATTTTTGCAGCTGTTTTGTAGGTGTTATCTTAGACTACACTTAGAAATATCTAATAGTTTTATTTTTACCAGAGAGAAGAAGCAATAGACACCTCTAGATAATTAGGTACTTAAAAAGAAAAAGTTCTATCATTTCATCTGAAGTGTGAACTGAGGTCTTGGGTCTGAGATATAACTTGGAATTCTCTTCAGGGCATCCAAGGCCCATGATATGGATGTTCTTCCTTGCTCTAATAGAGTTAAACTGGCTGCATTATATCCCTTCTCTGTTTTGCGGTTGCAGACTCTTGGGGTCATAATATATAAATAGATTCATCCTTGTGGTAGCTTTCCATTAGCTTTGGAGGAGTTTCTTTTTAAAGCACCTTTGCCTAACCTGAAAGTCCACACAAAGGAGAGTTTGGGAGAGCCTGTTCCCTGGAGTTGATCCCATAATCTCATCCAGAGATCCAGCTTGTTTGCACTATGCCTAAGTGAGCAGGAAATGAGGGAAAGGAAGTGGAGCCCAGGGTTCCAGTCTGTACTAGAAGCTGGCACTCTGTACAGAAAATGCCTCGATGGCCATGGGTCCTTTGTATAACAATTAGATCTGCCCTGAGGAGACAGGATGCTAGCCAGGGTTTTGGGAATTTAGGCAGTATATGTATGGCTACTTAGCTATATGAACATCAAATCCTACCAAAAAAGGGTAGAGGGGGAAAAAAAGGAGAGAAGGGAGAAAATATGGTCCTATTTATGAACATATAATACAAATATTTCCATAGTGTATCCTCTAGTAATAAGACTGACCTTAACAAAATGTCTAGAATTTTAAATATTTGGTTATTCTATTCTTCTGTAATAGAAGGAGCAAGTAGCTCATAAAGTATCATGCTAAACACAATTATCTTTTATTTACAGGTTAAATGGACCAAAAAATTTAACTTGGTGGAAGCAATGTAATGATCATTATTGTGACCATTTGGACCTTGGAGTCAACCTAACACCTGAATTGCCTGAATCCAGCTACACAGCCCAGGTTACTGCTATCAATAGCCTTGGAAGTGCTTCTTCACTCCCATCCACCTTTACCTTCTTGGATATAGGTACATTTTATTCCACTTTTTGTAGGTGTCGTTCATTGGTACATGAACATTATCTTTAAAATCACTCGAATATTCTATGTTTGATTGTTTCAAGAGGGACAGTGGCACAAAGAATAGATATTACTTTGATGCAAGGAAAAGGGTGCAAATCCTAGAGCTTTATAGAGATGATCATACAAATGGAATAGTCAGCATTATTCTCCCTGTTGGAGAAAAAAGAACCCAGTCCCCTGGAGGCACGAGCTGCCAGTGATACCATTCAACTGAGGAAAATGTCCTGCAAGGTTATTCATGAAGTTCAGTGTAAGCACTTCTCAGCAGAGGCATCTTCTTACCTCTACAGTTAATGCCACTGCTCTGAGATAGGCTACATGTGGGCCTGCTGGGCCAGAGCAGAGGTGCCAACTATCAATAGGGTGTGTCAAGGTACAAATGCATCTTGCTTTGAGAATACCTACTTCCATTCCTCTCATCACCTTGGAAGTTGGAGTGAACCAGTTCTGGCACATTTCTGAGCAAATATAATTAGCCCAGTTGAATCAGACACCAATCTCAAGCATCCTCACGTTCTGAGCATCCCAGGTAGGATTGGGCTTCTGGCCTGCCTTAAGTTCTGGCCTTTCACTGTGTGTGTCTCTTCTTTCTTCCCACAACACCTCTTTGCACACATACTGCTATGAGTCTGGACATAGGCATTTACTATACCGTCTCCTGTCATACTTCTCCCCAACTTCTGTTCCATTTCTTTACATTGACTATTCCTCCTAGAAAGAATATTCCTCTTATTCTTTTCCTCTGCTCCTCTCTCCCTTCTGTATTTTTCCTGCTAGCATTTCTTCTCTGAGAGGTGATTCACTACTAGCCACCTCTGCCTTCTCAGCCATCAGAACTCTCGGGTTTGGCACATTGGTTTTCTTTATACGTTGGATTAAGTGCAGTTGACACTATTACTAATGTTGGAAGTAATTTATTTGGTAAAAATGAGGGTAGGTTAAGGAGAATTATTTAAATTACTTAGTAGTAAATCAAACTTTTTCTTCTCTGTAAAAGCCAGGGGTTTCTCTTTTATATATTTTACCAACTTTGGTGGTCACATATCTTAGAAATGCATTTTGTTCAATTCTTTCTAGCTCATGTAAAAATAAATGTTATTTCTGATTGGGGAACCTGAATAACACTCTTTTTGTTTGTCCTGATTACCAGTGAGGCCTCTCCCTCCATGGGACATCAGAATCAAATGTGTAAATGCTTCTGTGAACAAATGTATCCTTCAGTGGAGAGATGAGGGGCTGGTGTTGCTTAATCGATTCAGATATCGCCCCAACAGCAGCAAGTCCTGGAAAATGGTAATGGTTTTTAGAGTTAAGGGGAAAACTAGGGAGGGGCTCTTAATATCACTGCACAGATCTCTGTCTTTTCATGCCATCAATGTATGTGATTTAAGAATAGTTAGTCCAAAAGTACACACTTGAGATAGATCAGATAGACATATACACTTTTGTTTATTAAGAAATATCTTGAATTTTGATCATTGATTCTGAAATTTTTTAAGCCACAGGCTTCTATAAACCTGAAATATTAATATTAATTAATATATTGTAATATTTAATATTAATATTAAAATATTAATTTTCTGCAATTTATTTCTAGTAAAGGATTCGTTTCACCTTGCTATGCTAGGTTCACCCTCCCTCTGCATTACTTTTTAGTAGTTTTTTAACATATTAGAAAGAGGAGTATTAGGGAATGTGCATAGAGGCTTATATGGAATTGAATATTCCAAAGCTAAAGACCCACACTTTGATCTAATATTAGACATCAATTTTTTTTACAATTAAATTTTAAGATTATAATTTCTGCTAGTATATTTGTAAAACATAGTGGCTTATAATAGCAAAAAAATAAGTTTCACATATAGCTGAAACTCAGGAGAATTATAGTAATTAATTTTAATACAATTAAAGTTTTCTTTTTGAGGCCAGTTCTATGTCTATGTTAAAACATTTACACATTGTATTTGTGACCAAATAAAAATAATCTCTAGAAAATTCTCCAAGGCTTTTCTGAAAATTGGTAATTTTTTTTTGAAAATTGGTATTTTTTAGCCTTTACTCATTTTTCAGCTTGTTTTAGGATCTCTCTTGGGGCCTTTAGAGATGAGTTCTTAGTCCCCAGAGTTTGTTTTTATTGAAAAGCTGATTCAGGTAATGTCATGTGTTCAGTAACCCAGTCATTGATCTTTCTTCTCAATGAATGACAGATCTCAAAAAAATAGAAAGGAATAAGTTATCTACTCAAGTTTCTTACCTATGTGTGTCAAAATCCTTTAATTTAATATTAATAGACCACCTTAAAAATTTTATCTGATTCAAGGTACATGCTACAAATGCCAAAGGAAGATATGATTTACTGGATCTGAAACCATTTACAGAGTATGAATTTCAGATTTCCTCTAAGCTACACCTACATAAAGGTATTTGGAGTGATTGGAGTGAATCGTTGAGAACACAAACACCAGAAGAAGGTATGTATTTTAAAGAGGAGAGTGAGAGGAGTGGAAGGAGAGGTAGGAGGGGGAGAGGAAGATACAGGGATTTCTTTGGATCAGGATCTCTAAAATACTGGTACTGAATCAACAAGTTCAGTACCAATAACTAACCAGTAAACGAGTGTATTGCTAACAAGTAAATGTACTCTTACTAACATTAGCATTAACTAACAAGTAAATGAGTACCTTAATTAACAAACTAATTTTTACATTAGTTTAAGTACTGTAATTGTCCAGGGTGAAGTGTTTATATTGCTAGGAAATTTTTAACATTAGGTAAGTCCTACTCCTGCTTGCCACATGTTGTCGTGTTGGTTGCAAGTTGATGCTTCAGTAATGTTTGATTATAACTTTATTTCTATTTCACTTCCTATCTCAGGAACTCTCTCATTCCACAAAACCATTACCAGTAATTTTATTCCTTTATAGTTAAAACTTGATACATTTTACCTTTTGGATTCTATGAAAATTAAAAGCTTGAAAGAAGGTAGACTCTGGAGATATAACATTTTAAATAAAATTTAACATCCAGCAATCATCTCTCCTCCAAATATTATGGCACTGCACTGCATCATGCCTTTGATACTTACTGCTCAAATGATGGCCACCAGACTGCTTATAGCTATGGAAAGGATGTCAAATATAGTTCTCAGTCTGATGGGCTTTTCTTTCTGACAATTATAGGGAAGACAACTTACTAAGGTATAACCAAACATTTTATTGGAGCAATATTTGAAAGTGGGCCATATTTTATGTCCAAGGCCAAGGTAGTAAATAAATAAGCTGAGAAGTTTTCATGTTCTGTCACATGAGGCTTAAATCTATAAACCAGGGAAGCTCTGAGCTTGTGAATTCTTGTAATTCTTACTAACATTTAATAACGACCGGTTTGGAGATGTGTGAAAAAGTTTTTTTTTTTAAGTGTCTATCTCTTGACTTGAAAAGACTTCAAGGTAGGACAATAACTTTCTCATAGCCCCTAAGATAAACCACTATCGTAACAATGAGTGCAGTACTAATTAGGGTTGTGAACTCATGGACAGTTATGAATTGAACCAAGGAACTGGCTCATTCAGAGTACTCACAGGTGTTTGTGAGGAAACCCATCCTCTGAGACACCACCTTTACCAAGCTCTGTGGGCTTCCTTTCAATGTCTGCATCTCCCTTGTCTGTGTTTGATCTTTCTGTGGGTTGATGCAAGACCTCTTCCCTCTTACTTTGAGTGGCATGGTTTTTGCCCCTTACCGCTGTTTCTGTCATCAGTTTCTTTATGAAACACCAACTGATGTCAGCCAAAAAGGTGTGAATTTTTTTAGCACTTCTTCCTTTACAACCCTTGAATGCGTACTCATATGTAACTTGGCATTTAAAAAAAATTACTAGTAAGCTTTTTTTTTAGGTTTTTTGTTTTTTCTTTTTTAGTTTTTAAAACTGTGAATGACCTTACAATAGAGCTCTTTGTAGCCTTTGCTGCTCAAAACTGAGAGCAATGTTATCTCCTGGTGGATTGGGCACAGTTATTTAGATCATGTCAGCAGAGAATGAGGGCTTTATTTACTCCATATGGCCCTTTCCTATGTCATTAGATTCAACTCCTGTCATGGTCCTCCATGAAAAACACTTTTTAAATGGCCCCTAAGTATGGAGTAGGAAGGAACAAACTGCTTTCCTCTGTTTAGGAGGACAGCCCGTTCTTTGATATCTGTCAGAAGCAAGCCTGATACTGGGAACTGAGTAACCATATTTTGACTGTAGTGGAAAAACATTCTTGAGTTTGGGCTGCATGGCACCCAGACATGCCTGAGAATATGCCCAGGTGTTGGGGGAAGTTGATTCCCTCACCACTCAGAACACCCGGGAGAGACTCCAAAATAAAGATGAACAAGCCATTTCTTAGAGCTGTAGTATGAATTAGGTGTTCCGTCTGTTCATTCCCCATTTTTAAAGTCTTATTTACATGTTTATGGACAATTTAATAAAAGAAATGCTACATCCTCAAACTTATGCCGAAGCAGTAAAAGAGTAATCCTCCCCCATCATAGGTGATGGCATGGGTGATTGGTTAGAGACCCCCAAAGAGGATGCAGACCAGTTGTAGCCACCTCTTCTCACATTGAGAAACTAGACAATTCATTCATTCATTCATTCATTCATAACTCTGAAATATTGCTAAAATGGGTTAATTTAAATGAATAGAAAAACACTGACCCATGGTAAGCGCTCAGTAAATTTAGTTGTTTCTTCATTTGGAAAATGAAGTTCTGAGAGCTGAAGGAGCTTGTTCAAGGTTCTAGAACTAGTAAGCAGAGAAGCCAGGTTTTGAACACTGGTCTGTCTGTTAATCACATAGCCCAAGCTCTTTGCTCTGCACCCCTCAGTTACCTGGCTCTGAGAAGGCCAATTAAATACTAGAGGTTATTTTACCATTTTAGTTAGCAGGTACTTCATGGCAATCTAGCTCGCGGGTCAGCAAACATTTTCTGTAAAGGTCCAGACAGTAAATATTGTCTGCTTTGCAGACCATATCTCTATCATAAGTACTAAAATTTCCTATTCGAGTGTGCAAGCAGCCATTGATAGTAGATAAATACATAGACAAACTGTGTTCCAATAAACCCTTATTTATGGACACTGAAATTTGAATTTTTTGTAATTTTCATATATCATGAAAAAATATTCTTTTATCTGTTTTCAGCCATTTAAAAATTGTAAAAACCACTGTTAGTCTACAGGCTGTACCAAAACAGGGAGCAGATTTGGCCCTCAGGCCAGAATTTGCTGACTCCTAAGCTAGCAAAACTTGAAAATATCATATTTGTGTCTTTCTGCCTAAGGCTTAAGAAAATGAGAATGAAAGATTCTTAGCCTTCAAAAGAGACTTACATGCAAACATTTTCATTAGAAGGAAAATGTTAGGTTTGAAATCCAATGACAGGCCCTGCTCTCCTTTCTTCTTTTGGTGCCCTCTAAGCCCAATCCTTATCCTGGAAGAAGTCAATGTCTGGGCTCAATTATTTGATAAGATGGTGATTATCCCAATAGGAAGAAATGCTTTCCATGAAGCCTTCCAAACAAAAACAGATGAAAAAATATGCTCCTCTGGAGGATCTTAGAGGAAAGTGTGTATCAAGAACTATGCCAGGTGCTGGGATACAGTGAAAAACAATCAGATCCTCAGACTCAGGGGCTTATCATCTATATTGAAACATTAGGGGAAGATTCCTGGAGGATACAATACCAAGAAGAAATTCACAGTTTCAAGAGAATCTTGTGGCCTTCCCTTACCTGGAACATATGGTTTCCATGATCATTGCAGTAGAAGGGAGCTATTTCCTCCTTGAAGTACTAGATTCTTTTGAATTCTGTGGAATCTAATATTCCTGGATTTTATTCTGCTCTATTGGCCAGAATTGCTGGTAATTTTTCTCTTCTCAGTATCAGTCCTTATGGCTTTACCCAGGGCTTCCTTCTTTTCTGAGATGACCTTATCCAGAATTTGTGCTCCGGTATCCTGTTCCATATCTTCACCAAGATATCAACAAGCATTCTGAACCCCGCATAGCCTAGACAAGAACTTTTTTTCTCCAAAACAAAATGTCTCTAAAATACTTCAGTTTCGATATTTTCTATTTCAGTAAACACTGTCACCATCTTCCTACTTACTGAAGTCAAAAATTGAGAAATTTTCCTTAAATTCTCTTTTAAAAACATTCTCCTTTCCCCCCATTTCCCTATATCAGCACTTGACTCTCCTAAACATATTCAAAATCTGTTCATTCCTTCTGTTGCCACTATGATTATCCTAGTTTAAGCTACTTTCTACTTACAAAGGATAACAACAAAATGAACAGTTATGAACACACCATTCAACTTAAATACTATAAAATTACCAATATATTCTTACCCTTGTCATGCCTCCCCAGAGGTAACTATTATCCTGTACATTTATCAGTACTTTTCTCATAGCTTTCAGAAATGTATCTATCTTTAAACAATTATTGGTTTTGGTTGTTTTTGAGCTTAATTAAAATTATATACTGTATATGTAACTTGCTTTTTTCCCATTACCACTCTGGCACAATGCCTCCATTAATTTTAGTATAGGCAAAACATTCATGCTTCTGTTGAGAAACAAGGTCTTCACTTGTGACCTGGATATTAAAAATGTTAAAAAGTTGCGTTGCCTGGGTGGCTCAGTTGCTTCAGTGTCTGACATTTGATTTCCAGTCAGGTCATTATCTCAGGGTCATGAGATTGAGCCTCACATTAGGCTCCACATTAATCAGAGAGTCTGCTTGGTATTCTTTCCCTTTCCCTATGCCCCTCCCTGGCTGTCTCTCAAATAAATAAATAAATCTTTTTAAAAAAAAATGCTAAAAGGTTATGTTTCTTAAAAAAAATAAAGGAGAGAGTCTTCATCTATAGAAAAGGCTGCTGAGAAGTCCAATAACATAAAAATAAAGAAGTAACTATTAGATTTGGCAACACAAACTTCACTGCCAACCAGAGACAGTGTCAGTAGAATGATGGGAAGACACTCTTAGGTGCTAAAGGTTGAGAGTGAGTGTGAGGTGAGGGTCAGTGACGGTTCACCTCTTTAAGAAGTTCTGTGAAGGAGAGCAGAGATGCAGGGCAGTAGCTGAAGCAGGATGAGGTATCAGGAAATGCTTTGCCTGGTTTTGTTTTTAGGACCAGAGGAAATATAGTATATTTTCAAGGTAATGATAAAGTCCCAGCAGAGAGGGTGAAATTAATGACACAGGAGAAGTGGGGGAGAAGTCCTTGATAAAGCAAGAGAATGGGATCCAGCATTCAGGTTAAGGGGTTGAAATATGATGGAAGTAGGGGTGCTATGTTTGGGAATTAATTAAAAATTTGGAGGTTTTCATGGTGGAAAGATGAGAGAATCCCTGTCTGATTACTTCCTTTTGCTCAGTGAAGTATGAAACAAGAACAGCAACTGAAGAGAAACATATCATTAGAAGTAGATAGGTGGAAGGATTGACGGTACCAGCTCCAGGGCAGAAACAACCTATGGATGGTGGCCCTTCAGATCATGACTAAAAAGAGTGGACAGAAAAAGGTGAAAAGAGAGAGTGAACCAAGTTTTAAATATTATTAATCAAGAAGGAAGAGGAATGTAGGAGTCTGTATAGGGCTTCCCATGCAGGCATAGCAGGTCATAATGTCTCAATGTAAAACTTGTTTAACCAAATAGATACCTGTAAGATCTGTTTGAATCAAATTGTTTAAAACTAGATTTTAGATAAATGTGTCATCCCCAAAAAGTGCACATCAAGGAACCAAGGCAGTGAATAACTCATCTCTGCCTTGCCATGCTGGGAGCATGACTTGGACCAAAAAAATTCTCGTGTGTTTCATTTAGTTCACTGCCTGAAACCTCCCAAGATAATACCTTTTCCATATTCTCTTTGTGTTAAATTCTCCATTTTCACTGTTCTTGGAAATCTTTATACTCCTCCTTACTGCCTGCAAAAACTTCTTTTTGAGGGATTGCTTTTCACCTGCGATTCAGTTGCTGTTGTCCACGTTCCTGCACTTGCCTTGGCTTCAGATATGGATGCTCATTTCAGAAGCACATTGGTTGGCTCTGATTTGTTTGCCACACGTACTGTTGCACAGAATCACAGAATCTTGGGCTTTTAGAATTGAAAGCACACTCAAGGTCATTTAGGCGAATCTCCTGCTTAATTTAGTATCTTTGCTTTTTTTTTTTCCCACACTGGTGACTCTATCCAACCCTATAGTTTCCCCATTTATTGTATAGGAGGTAATTTCATCTCAGGAGACCTGACTTCCATTTCTCAATATTTGTATTTTTAATAATTTGTACCCACTTGCTTTGGATTCACTTGGATATTGGCCTTTGACTTTCCTTTTCTGGCCTACCTATAATAGTTTTACCTGCCTTTGTTAGATAACACTGAGGTTAGAACTTCAAGTGATTTTGTGTCAGTTGAATATCAAACATACTCTTTAATATCAGCTCTTATGTTGCTTTTAAGCAGCAGTGTTTGACACCCCTGGTCATGAAATTTTACGCTTTGAAACTCACACAGATTCAACTAATGATTTCTCTCCCATAGAGGCTAACACTGCAGGTGGGCACCATTAAAATTTCAGTTTCACTTGCAATTTTTCCTTTGAAGAGACTGTGATTCTAGAATTCAATTCTTAGCTCTGTAGTAATCTGGTAGGTTATAGATCTTTAATGAGGCAATGAATGTTCCTTTAAATTTCTTACCAACATGTAATTAACTGGAGACATTAGCACTAACAAGTCAGCTGGCTTTGCCATTGAGCACACCCAAGTTTCCAAATACTGATTATGTAATCAATGTCTGGATAATCTAGTTTGCTCAGATCTTTGCTCAATGTAGTGAACTGTAATAGAAGAGCAGAATCTTTGGAAACAGTGAAACCTGGGCTCAGCCCCTGGCTTTACCATTTACCAGCTCCACGTGTTCTGTAGATCATTTAACCTTCATCAGGCTCCTTGTCCTCAGCTCTAAAGCAGGTGTAGTCACATGCACTTCCTGCATTGTGTGAGGATTAAGTAAGATAATGTACAGTATTTTAAAGTGTCCAAATATTTTCTGGCACATAGTATGTGGTTGATAATGGTCAGGTCCCCTTTCCTTCTCTTGCTTATGCTTTTTTCCCTTTTGCATCTGGACTAGCAGGAAAAAAAAGTCATAGTCTTGATTTCTGGGTCACTATTCATAATCCTGAAGCAGCATGGAAAGCATTTTCAGAATGTCTTAGGTCCTCACTGCAAGGGTAGAAGCTATCACTAGTGGGAAGAGAAGGGAAGAAAATAAGTGAATATTTAGAAAAAAAAAAACAGGGAAGAAGGTGAGAGAAGCAGGAAAAGGAAGTGACAAAGGAAGAGAGTAGAACATGAAAGGGAACTTGTTGGGGGTAGAAGTGTTGTAGAGAAATTTTAAGCTTTCTCAGAGCCAGGTAATTGCAAAGTGCAGAGCAAAGAGCTCGGGCTCTGGGATGAAACAGACTAGTGTTCAAAACCTGGCTTCTCCACTTTTAGTTCTGGGGCCTTGAACAAGCTCCTTTAGTTCTCAGCACTTCATTTTCCAAATGAAGAAAATAGCAACAGCTAAATTTACTGAGTGCTTACCATGGATCAGGATTCTTCTATTCATTTAATTCTCACAACAGCTCCATGTAACAGAGAACTATGACACTCATTCAACAGATGAGGAAACTGGCTTAAGGACATGGTTAACATTTGTTCAAGATTGCAGAGCTGGGATTTGCCCCTATAGTCCTGCTCTGGCGCTCACTCTTTAACTACTGCTCTTGACCTGTGTATGTCACAAGGTTGAGGAAAACATGGATGTAACTGTGAGTGGGCCCCCATAGGACCTGCACATATTATGTGTGG
The DNA here is from genome assembly GCF_018345385.1 of Vulpes lagopus. Taxonomy (NCBI): domain Eukaryota; kingdom Metazoa; phylum Chordata; class Mammalia; order Carnivora; family Canidae; genus Vulpes; species Vulpes lagopus. The sequence continues at coordinate 69,656,302 of NC_054833.1, read as the reverse complement.
GTGCATGTGCTCCCTTCCTTTCCCTCTCCTCCTCTCCTCTCCCTAACTTCTTGTCCTCTGCTTTCCCAGTGAGACTTAATGTTCTGGAAACTTACATCTGGTTAAATGGAACTTGCCACTCCAGAAGGAACCTCTGTGTAGCCTCATCTCAATACACTCTAAGTGTCAGAGATAAACAAGTTACATTTATCACTGTTTTCAGTGGCTGCTTCTATAGATTCCACCCCTGGCTATAAATCAAAACAAATCTGATAATGGGAGAAATAAAACTATTTCACCCACTTACACGTGCACACAAACTCTCTCTTACAGGAGCTGATTATTCAGTTTCTTTTCAAGTCTATTTGATTGACTTTTTCAAATTAAAGCAGGTCGTATTTGACCATTGTCTTATAGATTGATGGTCATTCCTTCTGTCAGTTCAGCCTGTGTTTTTGCATCAAGTAGCTAATATTGTCTGAATTTTCCATTTGTTCATTCATCACCTAACAAAGAGTTATCGAGAGCCTGTTACATTCTAGGCACTGTGTAGGTATGAAGGATATATTAAGATATGTGAGATAGGTTTTCCTTTCAAGTAGATCATTACCTAATGATCATAAAACCAAATAATTATGCCACAACATGATAAGTTCAGGAATAGATGTGAACACAGAGATTATCATTTGTTTTTTGCCTTTTTTACAGGATCAAAAAAATGTGCTCCTTGTGATTTAGGTTATATTTCTGCTGAGAATTTTTTCTGCATTCCAACAAAAAAGAAATAACCACACATACCTTCTTTGAGTTATTTTATTAATACATATTTTAAGGGCAAGTTAGGAATCTAATTTCCTCCTCATCATTTTTTAAAATTTGTTTTTAAGTAACCTTGATTTTTCTATGACCAACAATATACATGTTCACTGTTTGACAGAAAGGAAACAATACTGGGGTACAAAGAAAATTAAAATTGTCCTAAATCCTACTCTCCTAGAATTTTTATTAAATAAGTAATTGACTTTGAAAGGTCTTATATTGTGCATATATATATCTGTGTGTGTGTGTGTGTATATATATATATATTTTTTTCCCCCTTCAAAACAGAACCTACAGGTACATTAGATGTCTGGTACATGAAAAAGCACATTGATTACAGTAGACAACAGATTTCTCTTTTCTGGAAGGTAAGTCTTCAGTGTCAATGTAAAATTTAAGAGAATTATATACTTAGTTGTGGTTTTTTGTCTTTGTTTTTATTGAGATATAATTGATATATAAAAAGAATTATATATTTGAACAATGTTTCAAGGCCAAAAATTAAGTTTTATTTCCATAATGGCTTTATATGAGGCTTCAGAGACTTGGTTGGAGCTCATTTTCTCACCAATATCCTCCTGACACTTGATTCAATGCCATTGACCTTTGCCAAAGAAGGGTGAGAGCTCTGAGTTCTGTCCCACACACAGCTATGTCTTTTCCTCATCCACTTCCATCCCTTCCCACCTCCAGGCATGTCCATCCTCTGACCCCACTGCATCATTTCTTTGGGCTCTTGTCCCTCCCTGCCACCCTTATGTCCTCTACATACAAACTGCCCAGCAGTGACCATACCACCTTTTACTTATTCACTTTTTTGGGAAATTAAAGATGGGAAGTCTGTGTATATGGATATTCAGAAATATATTTTCTATAGTCACCAAAAAGGGAGAGGGTAGGCTCTCTCTGAAGGAAGGCTGCTCTGCCTCAAGAACTCAAGTAATAGTAGAAAATATTATGAACAGAAGGGAAAACAGCTCTTCCTCAGGAATAGCAGTAAAACAGTAGTCACTTGAACAACCTTCCAGAAAATGATGAGGCCTAATGTTATTACAGGATGTGAGAGTTTCACAAAATGCTGAAATCTGGTGTGGTTGTTTCACTTAATCCTTTAAAAACCCTGTGAGGTAAGTACTAGGTATCCCCATTTAACAAATGGAAAAACGGTCAGAGAGAGGAAGATGTTCTTCCCACAGTCACCCAGCTACATAGTGCAGAATTGAGACTAAAACCCCATCCAGAATTCTTTCTGCTACATTGTGACTCATCTTTATGAAAAGAAAATACTATTTGAATTGAACTCCTGATTGACATGCTCATAATAAAAGGTTTTCAGGTGAGCTGTACTCCTCTTTACTTCTCCAAGCCTGGATTCCTCTCATTACACCTCTTCCAGTTAAGGGTAAATCAACAGTTTTGCAATTATGAAGCTGATGAGCATGAAACCCCAACAGTCAGAGAAATGAATATAAAGTCCTCTGATGGGGTTAGCATGATAGATTTTGATAACTGCAATCTTCTTCAGTTTTAAGAAATGAGCCAGGCAAGAAATGAGCTCTTTCTCCCTCTTTTCCTTTCTCTCTCACATGCACACAAAATGTCTGGTATGAGACTACTATAAATAGCTTAGTGAGTCATAATCAAGCTCTTCACTTTGAAACTAAAACTGCAGCTTAAGATTTATTTTAAAATAAAGCCTTGTTTAAGAGCAAGATAATTCTCAAAGCAAGACATTTAGAGCAGCCATAATTTATGAATATTATAGAAGAACCCAGCTTAGTTCCTGGCTGTTGGTTTTCATTTTCACAAGTAAGCAACTGGTCAAAACCAAAATTCCTCCTTCCGTAAAGATTCCGTCTCCCAAAATGTCCTCAGCAGTGATCTGAAAAAATATATTGTTTTCATTCCAATAAACATTTGTTAGCCACAGGTAAGGCTCAGCCAAGGTGCATATGCAAATTCTTCTCTGGTTCTCATTTTAATCTTGTCCCTAATCCTCGAAAAGCCTAAATTCTAAAGTGAGGTTTTGGAATTCAAAAAGACTTTAACTCTCTTCTAGTCTACCCTTCCTGTCATAAACATTGCTCCCACTCCAGCCAGGACAGACGGATACCTCTGGTGGGACCATCTGGGACAGAGAGAATTCTCACTTTGTAAGCAATCCATGCTATGGTGAGCATCTCTTACTGTTAGAAAATTTTCCCTTTTGGGGCACCTGGGAAAGGTGCTCAATTAAGCTGCTGACTCTTGATTTTGACTCAAGTCACAATCTCAGCATTCTGGGATCAAGCCCTGGATTGCACTCCATGCTCAGTGGGGAGTCGGCTTGAGGATTCTCTCCTCATCCCTCTGTCTCTCCTCCAACTTGTGTGATTGCTCACAAGCGCTCGTTCTGTCTCAAATCAATAAATAAAACTCTAAAAAAAAAAAAAAAAAGAAAGTTTTCCCTTTTGCAGAGTCAGAATTATGAGTGCTTTGGACCAGTACTGGCTTAAGATCCTAAAAATGTAAATACTAGAAACTTCTACAAATTGGCACCTGACGGTGATCAAGACAGGGCATCTTCAAAACCTTAGAATCTCCTGAGTCCAGCCTGAGAATCTCCTTAAGGAGTGTTGGATCTAGTCTTCAGTTTTGCAGGCCTGATACAGAAGTAAGTCTTTTCCTGCAAAACTCTGGGTTTCTTTAGTGGCTTCAAGTAGGCCACTCACCTGGCAGTGAGATTGAAAGACTGACCAGAACTACTGAGACAAGCAGGCCTGCTTTGGACCACAGAACTACAGAGCCCAAGAGCTAGAGGGAATGTAAGCAGCATGCAGTCCTACCTCATGTTACAAACACAGATACAGGTCTAGGGAGCTGAGTGATGCCAGAGAAAGGATTTCAGGTACTATGATGCTTGCTGCTGGCAGAAATCACTGCCCTTCTGTCTGGAACCCTTCCTGTCCCACTCATCCAACTGAGGATTTCTTATGCTACTCTTAGGCAGGCTTGGGAATTTGTTGGGATGGTGCCATGACATAGGGATTCATCTGAATGTCAGACTAGAAAGAAATACTGCAGCCAGATCAGGTGCTTTGTGGTGGGACCCAAATCAGACCTCAGGAAAGAAAGCAAAGACGTATGTGTGGTGGTTTGTTGGTTTTTTTTGTTTGTTTTCACTTTGATCAATACTGGGAAACCCAATGAGAGGGACACCCTGCCACTGCGGAGAGGGGGATTTCAGGTCTTAGCACCAAGTAAAACCCCATTAGTCTATGAATAAAGTGGGACATGTTTCTCCTGCAGCTGGGGAAATGTGAGATGTCCTTTCATTTTTGTAGGATGTTTACATCAGAAGAGAGTAATTGGTGCTAAATGGAATCAGCACACCTTGAAGGAACAAGGTGTGGATGTAGGTGAGTGTGAGTATGTGTGTGTGAGTATGCATGTATGTGAGTGATGTGTGTGCAAGTGCATTGTAGATGTGTGTGAGTACAATGGATAAGTGTGAATGTGTGTGAATGAGTGTGAGTTTTTAATATGTGTGTGGGGTGAGAATATGAGTGTGGGTATGTAAATATACATGTCAGTGTGGGTGCATGTAGGTAAGTGCCTTAAACCATTTGGCTGCTATAACAAAATACCACAGACTGGGTGGCTTATAAACAATAGGAATCGGTTTCTCACAGTTCTGGAGGCTAGAAGTCCAAGACCAGGTGTCATCAACGAGGGGCCTTTTCTGGGCTGCAGACTTCTTATTGTATCCTCACGTGGCAGAAGAGGCTAGTGAGCTCCTTATAAGGGCACTAATCCCATTCATTAAGCCTCCACCCTTCATGATCTAATCACCTCCCAGAGGCCTTACCTCCTAATACCATCACACTGGGCATTAGGACTCCAACATATATGTGAATCTTGGACACAAACACACATTCAGACTATCGCAGTGAGTATGAGTGTGTGGAAGGTGTGTGTGGGGGGTATGAGTGTGGGTGTATTTGTGAATGTGTGTGTGTGTGTATATGAATGTGAGTGTGGGAATGTGTTGAAGATGAAGGAAACCTTTGCTTTCTTGTTCTGGTTCTTACCTACTTCAGGTTTCTCTTAAAAAGGTTTCTTCTGAAAGTTCTGTTTCCTAAAAAATATTTTGTATAATTTCTTGCCATAGCTATTTTTAAAACAAAAATTCTTTCTATATTTAAGCCAAAAAGTACAATTTAATCTATGAAATAAAACAAAAACACCTAGGTATTGTTAAAACAATAAATGCAATAATAAGTAGAAAGTGTCGCCCTGTAATGAACAGCCTCAGCGTCGTGTTAAAGCCCTTCATGGGGGCTTTTAGCATCCTCTCTCTCACATCCCCTGTATCTTCCTTTTGTGCAAAGTCTCATATGTTTCCTTTGCTTCGATTAAGCATTTCAACCCATGATTCCAATACACCTTTCTTCCAGTTAACACATGTATTCTTTAAGAAGAAAATCACCTGATAGACAGACAGTATATGAAAAGATATGACAAAGGGTTAAAACCACATTAACCTTTCCAGTTTCCTCTGTTAATTTCTTAATCATGGCAGATCATAAACTTTCTGAAATTGTGGTTGAGGCCATCGATCGAGAAGAGAAATATGTGTTTGTAAATGAAGGCAACTCCACTTTATTTATTTATTCATTCATTCATTTATTTCAACAAACATATTCAAGCCTCTCTTTAATACTGGACACTGTGCTGCATGCCAGGGATATGGAAGTGAATAAGACAAATGCAGTCCTCAGGTGCTTGAGCTCATAGACCAGCAGAAGGACAAAATGGGTCTGATTAGGGCATTCAGGTGTTAAGGAGTTTAAGATTCAGCTGGGGGAATAATGATCAGGGTCAACCAGTAGATCAGGGGAATGGGTGAGGAATCACAGAAGACCTCTTGAAAGGTAATGCTAGAACTGACCCCAGAAGAACGAGTTAGCTGGGACAAAGATGGGAGAACATTTGGCAGGAAACTGGGGACTGTGGATTCAGCATATGAAGGATCACTATAGAAATATAAAACACACCTCAAATGAGAGCCTCATCTATAAGTTAAAATTTTCTTGTAGCTACTTTTAAAAATAAAAAAGAAACAGGTGGAATTAATTTTAACAATATATTTTATTTAGCCCAAGTATGTATGGAATGTTATCATTTCAACGTGTAATCAATATTTACAAATTATTGATTAGCTATTTTACATTCTCCTTATCCTACTAAATCTTTGAAAACTAATGTGTCTACTAAGTGCCAGTGGGTATGTTGGCTAAGAGCTCACCCTCAGAAAGCAATACATCTTAGTCACAGTTCAAGAGCACCACGGCTATGTGCGGCTGGTGGCTCCCTACTGTAATGAACAGCGCCCCTGTAGGGTCTTCACAAGCAGTAGGGAAGAGTGTTAGGCAAACTTGATTCCAAAAAGTGGGGGAAAGATTCGGTCGGTTTTAATCATTTGCTAAATGAAGTAACTCATTCGGATAAACAGCTACCCTCAAACCACAGAAGGCTAAAGGAAAGAGAAAGTAACAAGACCCGTACACCACTTTACAGCAGAGCCTCAGAGGAAGCTTCTTTAGTACATTTCCTTTGTCTTTTTCTCCCTGTATCTCTCTATGTTGTATGAAGAATATTCCAATACATATCACATTGCACTGAGGGGATGTGTGCTTTGGGCTTCTCATATGAAAGAAATCCTGTAAACGAGGGAAAGTATTATTTGTAATCTGATTTATATTGATGTAAAACAAAGATCTTTCAAAAATCCACAGGGAAGATTGGCTATCAGGAGCCTGAGGCCTTTATATGATTAGAGGAAGCATCCAATCTCAAAAAATGATATTTAAATCCAAAAGCAGCAAATGGGAAGCTTTTGATAGTTTTGTTGTAATATTCAGCTCTGTCTCCTTCCCTTTCCCAACAGGCTGGCACAGCATTTCTGAAGGTATTTTTGGAAAGAACGGGGTTGTTTTGCCTGCTTACTAGTCGTACATATTATACTAACTGTAATGTAGGGAATTTCAGTTGAGTAACAGAATGTGGTCAATGATGAAGATAAAGTGGGTAGCAGTGCATTAACAAGATAGAAAACAGATGGAAGGGAGGTTCAAGTTTTGCTCTAACAAATTTTCTATTATTTTGCTGTTTTTCTGCTGCAAAGTAAGGTAGAAATCATTATGTCAGGATAACTAACATGAGGTATTAGTATCAATTAAATAAGTTCAGGGTAGCAAAACATCTGCAGGTATCTACTGAGCACTAACACAGCTGAAATTCAGAGTTCATCCTCTAGGTAGAGCTGTGCTACTTGGGTTCAAGTTGCAGCTTCACCACTTACTGGCTGTGTGTTCTTAAGCAAGGTGCTTATCCTCTCTGTGCCTTCTTTCCTTACAAATAAAGTGCAGATAGTAATAGCATACACCACCTGAGGTTGTTGCAAAGATTAATGAGAGAATCATGAAAAGTGTTGGCTGAGTCACTAGGAGGCAAACATTGTACAGGACGCTGAGACACAAAGATGGGCTGATAGACAAGTGGGAGGACAGATCCACAGATGGATCATTTCAATACAGCGATTTTTAAAACTTCCAGATGAGCTTGTCTTTTGAGTTGCTCCCTCACTTTGGACTAGGGTTGCTGAAAGCAATCATGAGTTCTGAAATCAAGGTACCTAGGCTTACCTCACAAATTATATGTCCTTTGTAATCAACTGTATGACATTGGTGAGACTTCCATACAGACCCATGGTGGGAGCCGAGTCAAGATGGCCTGTCTTTCCATACACTGGTAGAAGAGTCATATGAATACAATGGGAAAAGTGCTAACTATGAAGATTTTTATATTTGAGTAACAGAGAGCAGGAAACTCATCAAGTGTCTGACATCTACCATATCCCAAGTACTCGTTGAAACCATTGCCTCCCTCAACCCATTGTATCTTCCTGTAAGTCTATGCCGTACATAGAATTATCTCATTTTACAGATAAGTAAATTGAGCCTCAGAGAAGTAAAATAATTTGCCCAAAGTCACAGAGCTACTCTGTGATGGAGCAGGAAAGCAAAGGATCTGCCCTAATAATAAAAACTAACCTCATCCCCCCAAAAGTCTGTGACATATTCGAATTCCCCAGCTTTCAAAGAGGTCTTGATTATAACTTCTCTTATTTGATGTAGGCTTAGCTCTGACAAACGGTGTGTGTTTGCTTGTTTGCATCAGGGGGAGTTCAGAATAAAATATCACTTTATGACAAGTACAGAAGCTTTTTCTTTAAGTCCTAAGAAGAAATTATTTGTCAATTCATAGAAACACCCTTCTTCCCATATACTTAAAAACAAAACAGGGGTGTCAGGCTGACTTGGTTGGTGGAGCATGAGACTCTTGATCTCAGACTTGTGAGTCTGAGCCCCAAGTGGGTCTAAGATTACCTAAAAAAATAAAATAAAATCTTGAAAACAAAACACAGAGGTCTTGCATTCTAAAATGGACCAGACTTTTGTCCTGTCATGGATATATTCACCAGGTAATTTTTGGTGCTGAAAGCCTTTTCAGCCACTAGAACTCTCACAATAGTTTTATAAGGCAGCAGGCTACATTCCCGCTTCTCTCATAAACCTAAGTCAGAAAAGCTAAGTTTATTAAGTTTAGATTATTTCTCACACACAGAGGAAAAAAAAAACTGAAGGAGGCAATAAGACAGCTTTTCCTGTTTAGCACACTCTTACCAGTAGGAGAGGGTGACAATGACAGGAACACTGGCTTGACACCCCTTTCAGCACTGCCCATAAAGGTACAAGAAGTACCAGGACACCACACACATCCCGGACATTGCCTTCCTCTCTCATGCCCACCAGGGGGCACACTAAGATCTCACCTTACTTTTCTGTGGGGATTACTTGAGTCAGTTTCTTAATCTCTCCAAGCTCCCTCAAGGTCAAGGAGATATGAGGACTAAATGCGACAATAGATGTAAAGCTTCTGGCTCATGATATGTTCCAATAAATGATAGTTTCTCCCTATCTCCCACTCAAATATGTAAACATTAGAGCAAAAGTAAGTTCATCTGAAAAGACCCGCTGGCTCTTCAGGTGACAGTTTTGGGTTCACAGCCAGTGACCCAAGGCCTGTTGATTCTGGGAACAAAGAATTCTGGATCTCCACCGTCCCAAAATTGCTGACCTGATGTCTTCTGTTGATGCTCCACATTAAAATGTACCACAACCTCACAATTAGACAAGCTGCTTTCCAACTTTGGGCCAGAAGGGTAACTGGGGATTCCAGCATGAAACATAGTGTCCTGTGGTGACCAGTTCATTGTCTCAGGCTTGCCAACATAAGGAGTAGCACATCAGAGGAGAGAGATTGCTAGTCTAAAAGTCAGGAGCCCTGGATTCCACTCTCAGCTCCTCCATCTATTCCTTGAGTGGCCTTAAGTATGTCATTTCATGTCCTGGACTTATTTCCTATTGATAGAATGAAATGTTGAATTAATTATTAATCCTTCCTGGTTCTGTAGTTTTGTGATGATATTCCATTACATCAGGGCCAAATATAATCCAGATATATGCATTATTTGCAAACTTTATATTGCTGTTTTTTTAAAACCAAATTAAACTTTTCAGTTGCTTCAGGAGACTACATGCCAGCTGGATAAATACCTACTTCCCTATTGTCTTATTAGGTTTTTTGTTCCATGGACCATGTTGGACAAGTGAGGCCCATTTTCAAATTGGTGAAAGAGATCAATTGCCTGAGAGATGCTAATGTTTATCCCAAAACTTGAGCCTGATATTTTATACAAGCATAATTCATGGGATACCATATTTATTTCTCTAACTACCTTAACTCCACCATTACCTTCTCAATGAGATTTTCAACTCTAAAATATGGGATATCGAAGGGGAGATGTAAGGGTTTAGGCCCAGGCCCTTCACTACCCTCTAGGAACCTTTACTCATCTTTCAGATCCACATCTTTCTTTACAAGATGACTGTAGTGTGTAGTGCATGGACCTCAGTTAGATTTCCACAGCAGTCATGAGGCAAGTTCATTGAATCTTCCTGTAAGATGATTTGACATTTCCCTCTTCTTTCAGTGCTCTACCATAGGATTAAATGAGATTGCTGAGAGGTCTATGATGGACAATGAAAGGAAAGTAGTAAGAGCTGATTTACAAGGTGTTATTTTTCAATTAGAGCTCTGGTCTTCAGTTGTCAGAGTAAGACTGAAGCCCCTTGCGTTCCTGACAAGACTGAGGAACTTTTTGAGTTTAGTTAACTCTTGAGGAATGCCTTAGGGAAGGGTGCATGATGTGGAGGTGAAATAATAGTCCTACCTCTGAACCTACAGAGGAGACAGGGAAGGATAGAGAGTTGAGGGAATGGTCTTCTCCAGCCAGCTTTTGCTTTAATTTATCCTGCTTTTCTCCTGTGACAAAGGACTTGTTTATTAATAACAGTTCAGAACATCACAATTTCAAAAGCAGTCACTTACTTTAATCCACACAACAGGCCTACAAGATTGACTGTGATGGACAATGAAAATGCTAACTTTCTTGGTTCCTGCCAGAAAACAAAGATGTCTTCTAGGGAAAGGCTGAAAGTGCACCCAAAAGAGCTCTCAGCAACACGACATTCACCAGGTGCATTGACCATGGTTTAAGATCCAGTCCCAGACTTTGAGGATCCAGAAGGGCACCCAGGGTAGGACCTGCTTTAATCAAGTTCCCAGAGACTAAAATATAAAAAGCTAAATGTTCATGGATTAATTTACAATGAGGAATGCAGCTGTTGGGCTACCCAGAAGGCTTGAGTCAGCAGATAGGAACATTCTTTCTCAGCATGCTAATTATTTCAGAAGCCAAATTATCATCAGTAGGCCAATTTATTCACTTAAAGTGAAAAATACTAATTTTAAGTGAACCAGATGTTCATGTTACCCCAGCCTCTTCTGACAGATAAATACACAGGAAACCAAATTATTAAAAGAATGCTTAAGGGGTAGGAACCAGAGAAAGGGGCATTTGCCAGTCCTAATATGTGTCTTATAGCACCTGAACCCATAGAAGGAATAGCCTTGCCAAGAAAACCATCATGCTTAAGTCTAGTGAACTCAACCTCTCTCTCCATGCACTAAGCATGGATAGGCACTGCCCGCGCTGCGCTTGGCAGCTCTTCATATTCATTGCTTCTGTTTCCCATGGTCCTTATCCAAACAGGGTTATAATACAAATAATTAGTTTTCTGCTTATTTTCTGGGATTGCTCCCAAATGATCTCAATTGGAATTTTTGCAATTTCAAAACTCATTAGCCACACATTTATAAACAGTGTCTTACTTTCCTAGCACAGATGGTTAATCCAGTTCACTAAGTGTGAATTTTACTAGTTTAGCTCTTGAAAATCTCATTTTTGATTTAATGAGCAGCATTACACTTTCTATATAAAAAGTTGTGTGTGTATGTGTGTGTGTGTGTGTTTCACAGATTTAAAAATGGAGACTCAGAGGGGCTGAGTACCTTGCTCTGGATCACACAGCTAGTGATGATTAGTATAGATGGAACTGAAACCCAGATCATTGGAATTCAGATTCCACTCTTGTTCCATTGGATGTATTTGAATTTTCTACTATTAGGAAATTTCATTTTGAAGCAAGAAAAGAAACTCAATGTGTTTTTAAGAATTAGCTTTTAAAAATATAAATTTACTTTTCCCCCTAAATGGTGGGTTTGGGTGGAGACGTAGAGATACACAGTGGAGAAGATGATAAGATATAAATAAAAAGGTCACTCATATGTAACCTCCTGTTGTGGAGGCCATCACGTTCAGCCACAAAGCATCCAGTGACCTTGTCTGGGAGTACACAAGTAAGTGGATATGTTTTGTTGCAGAATATGAGTATGTCCGAGGCAAGAGGAAAAATCCTCCACTATCGAGTGACCTTGCAGGAGGTGGCAGTGGTGAAAGTCACACTACAGAACATCACAGAACACACCTTCTGGACCTGGGTCATTCCCAGAACTGGGAATTGGGTTGTGACTGTGTCTGCAACTAACTCAAAAGGCAGTACCCTGCCTACTTATATTAACATAACAGACCTGTGTGGGGCAGGTAAGTACCAACTTTCCTTTCATATTACCTATGGGAAACTGTTTCTTACTTATCTCTCATCTCCCATAGGCTCAGCTTAGGGCCTGGCATAAATAGCACAGGAGTTTCAACTTTGGAGCTGACAGCCTACAGGAATTCTTTTGCACTTAGAGTATGAGTGGCCTTAGACAAGTGAATTAACACCTCTGAGCTTCAATTTCTCCCTCTCTAAAGTAGGAATTATATTATCTGTCTTGCAGGTCATTGTGAGATTAAATACAGAGACTAACATAGCAGGTGCTTAAAAATGTTATTAAGAAAATGTTAGTTACATTAAATTGAACACTAATGTCTAGCTAATTTTTCTAGGTGTAAGACTACTATGTGATGTCAAGATCTAGGAAACATTCTGCACTTATAGTCAAAACATATTTTATTTTATTTTTTTAATTTATTTTTTATTGGTGTTTAATTTGCCAACATATAGAATCACACCCAGTGCTCACCCCATCAAGTGCCCCCCTCAGTGCTCATCACCCAGTCACCCCCACCCTCCGCCCACCTCCCTTTCTACCACCCCTTCCTTGTTTGTTTCCCAGAGTTAGGAGTCTCTCGTGTTCTGTCTCCCTTTCTGATATTTCCCACTCATTTTCTCTCCTTTCCCCTTTATTCCCTTTCACTATTTTTTATATTCCCTCAAATGAATGAGACCATAAGATATTTGTCCTTCTCTGATTGACTTATTTCACTCAGGATAATACCCTCCAGTTCCATCCATGTCGAAGCAAATGGTGGGTATTTGTCATTTCTAATGGCTGAGTAATATTCCATTGTATACATAGACCACATCTTCTTTATCCAGGACACTGAGGCTCCTTCCACAGCAAAACATATTTTAAAACCAATAATACTAAAATGAAATTCTGGCTGTAATGAAACTGCAGTAAAAATTTTCTATACTACAGCACTTTATTACACAAATGTAGACATTTATCAAATTATCTACATTGAAATCTCCCAGCTAGTGATACACATTTTAAGCTGCATGCTTAGAAAACTCATTTTTCAAGATAAAAGCCTATGATTAGTCAATAAAATGGATATAAATGCTGTTTCTCAATGTCAGATCATTGGCCTAACTTTTCCAAAAATATCTAATAAAACTATAATTAAATCCTTTTTAAAAATTCAGTGGAACATTTTATCTACATATGAGCCTAGCAATCATCATTTGAAAGAAGCTTCTACCCAAATATGATTATTTTATATACACTGTTAAATTCTAGTTATATATCTTTTCAGTCATATATTCCATAAACATAGAGATGATAGAGTAGATAAAAAATAACTAAAAGAAAGTACAAGTAAATATTAATGTAACTTCTAATTGGTATATGAATTAGGAATTGCTCTTAGGAGTAAGGGTTGCTCTTACTAGAGGCCTGACTACAGTGGCTTATTAATTCTCTCACATAAAAGAAGTCCAGAGGTATACAGTTCAGGGCTGGTGTGACAGCTTGGTGACATCATTAGGATTCCAAACTCCTTCTTTCTGTTTCCTCTGCCAAATTGGCTTCTATCCTCAAGATGGAAATGGTCTAAGATGGCTGCCAGAGCTCTATCTACTTCCTTCTAGGAAAAAGAGGAGAGAAGGGCCCACCCCTCACCCTTGAGGAGCTCTGCTCCAGGTCACACAACACATTTACGGTCATTGTCTCTAACTGGTCATCTGGTCACACCTAGCTGCAAAGGAGGCTTAGAAATATATTTCAGGCAGCAATGTTCCCTTGCTAAAAAAGGACAAAATGTTTGGTAGGCAACTGGTAATTTCTGCCTATTGTTGGTAGGTATGTAGGGCAGAAACGTGAAAAGATGAATTAGTTGGGGGGGGTGGAGAAAGCTCAAACTCTATGCATAGTTAAATAAAAAATTTTAAAACACCATAAACAAAGCTTTAGAAGTGTAAATAGCAATTTAAGAAAAGTATATGTCACATTTTTTGACCAAAGGAGATGGATTATCTATCTACTTTTTCAAATAAATAAGAGATTGGAGCCATGAACAGGCAACTCAAAAACTAAATAGAAGAGTAGCAATAAAGATATGAATATATGCATAGTCTAACTAGCAATCAGTCAGATGCAAATCTTGAGAAAACATGAGAAACCAAATCAGACTGAGAAAGAGTAAGTAGAATTAGTATAACCCATGTGGGTGTATAGGGAAAAGATATGCTGTATGTACCCTGCTGGTGGGTATGTAAATTGGTATAACTTTCTGGAGACGATTTGGCCATATGTAACAAACTTTAAATACTAATGTATCTTTGACCAAAAATTTTATCATTATGAATGTATCCTCAGTAAATGGTAAGTGCTTAGAAGTGTAGGCACAAAGATGATCGTGGAAAATTTTTGAAATAGTGAAACACTATGAACAACCTAAATGTAAAATAATAGAGAGACTGGTTTAATATATCATGACTCTCACCTGCCTTAACCGCACACTAGCATTAAAGCCATGTTGTAGCTATGCTTTTATTGACAAGGAGTGATGTACATAATAAGTGAAAAGATAGGCTTTCAATAGTATATATGGGATGATGCTGTTTAAAATATGTACTTACATGAGTACCCATTTTTTGCCTGATAAAAAATCTAGTAGAATGTATATAGAAATGTTAATAGAGACCATGACTGCATCATGGGATTACAAGTGATTTTCCTTCCCTTTTGTGCTTTATATTTTTATAATTTTTCTTCTATGGCTAAGTTCTGCATATGTAGTTTTTAAAGTGAATTCTGTGGAGGAAATTGAACTCTTACCACTATTTAGTATCCTGCTATTGTTAAAATGTAGTATTTCAGAATACTTTACTTCTTCAAATGTCACTGCAGATGAGTCTTGAAACTATAAACTTGATGAATTTTCTGAGTCTGTTCCAGGTGCTTTATTTGGATTTGGTAACAACTTCTTAAAATGACACATTCATTATGTTAGAGCTAGCCGCTTCTTTATTCATTCAACAGTTATTTACTGAGCATATACTACATAAGGCAGCTAGCATCCAGCAATAGGTTAGAAATACTGTTGAGGTCCTCCAGTTATATTTAGTCACATGAGAGGGACAGACATAAATGAGTAAACTGTGGTGCAGTATAAGTGTGAGATTAGAGGGATGCCCAGGTAATTCTAGGAATAGACAAAAGATGAAGCATGGGCTTGAAGGATGCCAGGGAAGGAGGCAATATGTGACTGGGTATGGAGAGACAAGTTGGTGGGAGCCAGGTGAGGGAGTGGAGATATGTGGGCATGAGGGTTTGCTTTAAAGTGAGATCTGAGCAAGCATGGAAGTTGAGGAAAAGAATTGGGTAGGGAAGAATTTAGAGATAAAGGGGACAGAGGGCTAGTTAGTGGAATGAGGACCTCATGGAATGAGGTCCATGGGGAGTGGGAAGATGATGGAAACCAATGGCAAAGAAAGAGGAAACCTGTTCTTCCCAGATTGGACAGGTGTTGCATAAGGATAAGACTCAATAAGAATGAACATGCAAAGGAGGTAAGTAAGATAGGACAGTACATGAACTGAGCTGTAACTAAGAGGGTCCTGGTCCTGGAAATCTTGGAATATCAAGGGTCTGTTGTGTCTTCTAAGACCGCATCTGAACCACCCAATACAACTACCCAATACTCTTTGTATCCCAGAGTGACATGGAGGACACATTGGCAAATTACACAGTCCCATCCTTGAGTACTCTTGTCTCACCCATATTCTGAATGATCTGTAGGAATAGCATACCATGATTTTGTCTTTGTCTCTTTGAGTATATGTTCACACTACTCACATATATAGCTTTCCTTTTAGGAAGGAAAAATAGCACCTCCCTCCACCCCTGGGGGGGCAGAATTATGTTGATTTTGAGGAAGTAGGGACAACTTTGTCGTAAAAAGCACCTGCCACAGCATTGCCTATAAAGAAGCATAAGAATGATTTTGTTGATTTACAATGAAAATTGAATGTGTGCTAAACCCATCGGTCAACAAGTAAAAACATATTTAATATTTCAGACCAGTCCCTGTGCAAGAATTCTTGAAACCACACGGAGAGTCAGAAGCCAAAACAATCATAAACAGAGACCCACACAGATGTCAGAGACTGAGGCCTCAGGAGGTGAAATAAATAACCTAGACAGGACCACACATCCAATTAGTGGCAGAGCTGGACTGAAAAACCAAGCCACCTGTCTCTTAGGTGGGCACTTATTCTAAATACCTTATGAATTTTATAACTCTGCTCAGAGGCTCTCAGGGAAAAAGGAGATGGGAATGATTGAGCTAAAGAAATAATTTTCAAAGGTGATAGAAATAAGGTGAGTTGTCAGCAGAGTTCTAAAGGAGAGTATGTGCCCTGAAAATTCAGGCTGGTTCCTGGTAAATATGATGACTGATGACTCAGGCAGGGCAATGCCAAGTTGATTTGCTTGGCTAATTTCTCTTTCCAGAGAAAGCAGTGGTCAGAAGGGTTCTTTGGCTATTTTAGTCCATCACCTGGCAAAGTGTACTGGAACCTATAGGTGCTCAATAAATATTTACTTAATGAATGCATTTCATTCTCAAAAAAAAAAAAAAATCTTATGGCATAGCCACGACATACAATTCCAAGACAAATGAATGTAAGGGAACCTCTACTAGGGAATTCCATTCCCTGGCAAAATAGACAGTACACAGGTTATAGGTTCTCACCACCAACCAAGCACAGTTCTGAGGATGCCACAGGAGGGACAGGATAGATGGCTGAGTGCAGTGGTGAATAGTGATAAGGGGGAGCACTGAGGTAGCACTTTCTGGTTTTAGTCCTCCTCCTTGCTCTTGTTGCCCTGATATAAACATTGCTTGGACATTTCTACAATGGAGCAGGGAAATCCAGAGAGCAGAACACAGTAACTTCAAAGAAGCCCTGACACCTAACTGTGGAGGGGGGCTGAGAGCAAAGATTCTGATAAACTGATTTCTAAAAGCTATATGGAATAAAAACGTGTCATGAATATCCAGGACCACTTTGAAAAATGAAGGACAGAATGAGGAGGGGATTTACTAACCACATAATTAGACATCACAAGGCCTAATGAGAGCAGTGTGTTCTGGCAAAGAAGGTGACTCCAGACACAAACCCATGAATAAGTGGAACTTGGTATATGGTAGGGATAGTATCACATTTGGAAAAATTGACTCACAATATGGAAAAAAGAATAAAATTTATTACCTTTTAAAAAGCCTTTTAGCTAGATTTGGATTAAAAACTTAACTAGGGGGATGTCTGGGTGGCTCAGCAGTTGAGCATCTGCCTTTGGCTCAGGGCGTGATCCCGGGGTCTGGGATCGAGTCCCACTTCAGGCTCCTTTCAGGTAGCCTGCTTCCCTTCTGCCTGTGTCTCTGCTTCTGTCTCTCTCATGAATAAATAAATAAAATATTTTTTAAAAATTAAGGGGATTCCTGGGTGGCTCGGTGTTTTAGCACCTGCTTTTGGCCCAGGGCATGATCCGGGAGACCCGGGATTGAGTTCCACGTCAGGCTCTCTGCATGGAGCCTGCTTCTCCCTCTCCCTGTGTCTCGGCCTCTGTGTGTGTGTGTGTGTGTGTGTGTGTGTCTTTCATGAATAAATAAATAAAATCTTTAAAAAAACTTTAACTGGGGAAGGTAAAACCAAAAGCCAATAGGAGAACATGTAATTGGGTATCTTTGTGATCCCAGGATGGAAGAATTTAAAAAACAAGACTCAAAATGCACAAGCCACAGATAAATAAGTTTACATATGTCAAAGTGAATAATTATGTGCAGCAAACACATCATGAAGTTATCAGAACGTTGAAAGACTGGAGTATAATATTTCTAGTGTTGAAAACTACAAATGATATCTAGAGTATAAAACCTATTTTTGTAGATCAGAGAAAAGACAAAAAATGAGTTAAGAATGTCAGCAGGGATTTTACAGAGGGGGAAGTCAGATAGCTAATAATACATAAAGAAAAGCTCAGCTTCATAAGAAATTTAAAAGCAATTTATTAAAAAATAAATAAATCAGAGACGCCTGGGTGGCTCAGCATCTGCCTTCAGCTCAGGGTGTGATCCCGGGATCGGGGATTGAGTCCTGCATCCGGCTCCTTGCAGGGAGCCTGCTTCTCCCTCTGTCTATGTCTCTGCCTCTCTCTGTGTGTCTCTCATGAATAAATAAATAAAATCTTTAAAAATAAATAAATATATCAGACAATAAAAATAAAACCACAGTTAAATGCCACTTTGCAGGTAGCAGGTTGGCCAAAATTTGAAAGAGGATACCAAGTGCTGATGGGGAAATAAGAATCCTCATGCTTTTCTTGTTGGAATATCAACTGATTGGCCACTTTAGAGATCACTCTGGCTGTGTTTAATGAAATAATATGTGGACTGATTCTATAATTGAGCAGCTCTGTACAGATATATTCAGAAACACTCTTGCACAAGCACAGTTGAGGACATGCAAGAGAATGTTCATTGCATCTTTGTTTATGTTAGCAAAAAGTTGGAAAGAACCTCCTGATCATCAGTTGGGACTGGACAGAAAATGTTTGAGGTAGCAGTTGGAGGGAACGAGCTGGATTTACATATAGCAGAAGGATGGACATATTCCAGAAATATAATATTGAGTAGGAAGGAAAAAGTAAGAAAAAGCATTAAATTTACTCTCAGCACATTTCATGAAAATACAAAACACAAGCACAAAGCAACATTAACTTTCAAGGATACACAAATACCTAAATAAACATGTGGGAGGTGGATTAGAAGGATGCATGTATCCATAAAGCAGGTACCTTTGGGGACACAGAAGTGGAAGGTGCAGGGGAAAATAACTCTACAACTAACCTTACACGAGTCCTTACACTAATTAAGAACAAATCTGAAATTCTTAACAGGAAATTGGTTCTTCCTAAAACTTTGCTGGGATGAATTGTTTTTTACATCTTTTCCACCTGTGATTTTGTTTTTGTGCTTCCCCCTTTTTCTTCAAAAAGGGTTGCTGGCTCCTCGCCAGGTCTCTGCAAACTCGAAGGGTGTGGACGACATTATGGTGACGTGGGAGCATCCCGGGAAAGCTGCTCCTGCTGTCCAGGAGTATGTGGTGGAATGGAGGGAGCTCCATCCCAGGGGTGACACGCCCCCTCTAAACTGGCTGCGGAGTACCCCCTACAACGTGTCCGCTCTGATTTCAGGTATTTAATTGTTCACCTTCGTTTTGGGGAGTTACTAAGTTCACTTTTATTTTTTTAAGAAGTCACAGGTGGGAACCCAGAACCTTCTTCAATTATAGGAAACTGCGTAAGAGGGACAGTGATGACGTAGTGTTCTTCAGGACAGATCCTCAGAATACACCACTGCAGCCATAGAAGACCAACTGATTGACTAAAAACTCTAGAAAAGTCAAGTGCCTGGCACAGAGCCATATAAGACAAATGCATCATTAAATCCAAAAAGCATGGCTAAAAGCTAAGTAGTAACCAGTCAGTGTGATGGGCACCTTTCACTTGGGAGTGTAGGTCATTCTCAGAACAATCATGTGTAGCCGAGTGTTTGATTATACCCATTATACAGATGAGAAGACCAGGAGATCTTTCATTCCTAGTTCTGCTGCATATTGTTTGTGTGATAATAAATCCAGAATTATCTATAGAATAATTGGCATCTCAGGCCTCAAATCTAAATCTGTCAGAGGTTTCTATCAAGTGATAGAAAGCATCTGAAAAGATATTAAAATGATTGGACAGAACTTAGTCAATGTCACTTTTAGAATAAGTTGATGATAGTGATGCATAGTAGAAAGCGCAGGTTCTGCAGCCAGACTATCTGGGTTTAAGTCCTGGCTCTGCCACTTACTAGGTTGTGTAACCTCAGGCAAATTATTTAACTTCTTTCTTACTGCCTCAGTTTCCTTATCTGTAAAAGGGGGGAAATAATACCTACCTCATTGGGTTATTGTGAGGACTAACTGAACTAATGTAGAAAAAACACAGTATAAGTACTTGATAATTTAGCTGTCACTGTTATTATATGTGACATGGCTAAGCTTCTCACAGGATTTCAGACTCTAAATTCTATATTTTTATTACACCATGGCAATCATTACACCTGTCCAAGAGGATGGAGACAAGATAAATTAAATAAGCATACATACTACATGGCAATATGAGATCTAGTCCTAAACTGTAGGTCTCTTATAGTTTAGCTGCTCAAACTTCTAGTGGATTGCATTCAGTTGTAATCACTACACTTAAAGATAATGTCGTCTAGATAACCCAGTGAACATCAGAAAAGATGAACAAGTCATTTGGGGTCTGGAACTTTTAATTGGAATTGAAACCATTTAGGGTTGCTGGATGGCTCAGATTGTTAAGCATCTGACTCTTGATCTCATCTCAGGTCTTAATCTCAGGGTCGTTGAGTTCAAGCTCTACACTGGGCTCCATGCTGGGCTCCATAATAATGTGGGAACCATTTAGCCTGTAGAAGAGAATTCTAGATGTGGGTGGGCAGTTTAATGGCTGTTGCTGGCTTTGATGCATATGTGAGAAAGAGTATGTGTCCTTTGTTACTGTGGGGAACAAAACTAAGTCCTCTACATGGAAATTATAAGGCAGATTCAGCTCAATTTTCCTTACATGTGATAGTCTGCAATAGGACAATTGATTGGTCCTCAAGGTAGTGCATTCCCTGTCCCTAGAATTGTTGCAGTAGAACCAATTTCCCTTTAGGGCTGTTATGCCCATCAAATCAAATGAAACAGTGGGTGGAAAAGGCATTTACTGAACTCTAAACTGCTACAAAATTGTAACACTTATAAACTACACTAGGATTTACCTCTCTGGGATAGTTTGGACCCAGTGATCCCTATACTTTCCTCCTTTTAGAAATTCTATAACACTATCCAAATACCATAAAAGAGATGACGAGAGAGAATGTTTTGCATATTTAGGGAACTAAAATATTTTTAAGTACTTTAGAAATACTCATTTGAATGAAATCAGTATAATACTGGGGTAAAATAACTATTAAAGCTGTTCCCCTGCTTGAAGACACTTGGTTAGCTATTAGTGTTGATGTTATACTCTGGGGGGAAAAAAAACACTTAAAAAATTAGGTAATCTATACTTACAAATTCAATATGGTGCTCTCCAGTAAGTGAGGTAACTCATTGCTATCAGATCTTTTTAAGTCATTTCCTAGAACCTGGCTGGGGCAGAGTTGGGTGTTTTGGAGTATATTCAGGAGGCCAGAATATAATTCAACTCCTGCTTATAGTTTGGTGGGTCTAGGCTAAAGACCATCAGTACTGTCTTATTAGGTAAAAATGATTCTGACCATTTAGAGCCACTCCTTTTAGTATGTAGAAATCTGTAGGTGTCTAGAAATGCCTTCCCCAATGCCTTGGTTCTTTGGTTCCCTCTTCTGCATTCTCTCACTGTACTTCCTCTAGGATCTCTCCTCATTATTGATCATTTATTGTTTGTCTTCTCCCATACCTAATAGATGAAAACAGCTTTCTGCAGAAAATCCACCAAAGGGTTGGTTTATAAATGTAAGGTCAGAGCCTTTGCCCAAGGGTGCCAGTTATATGTATATGCACAAAAGTAGTGGGAAATGAGCCAGTTGGGGCCAGACTGTAGAAAGAAATGAAAATCTTAGGAATGTGGATGTTGTGCAGTGGACAACAAAGCTAAGGAATTTTTGAGGTGAGGAATTAAATATGATTAGGGTGTGTTTGTGTAAGAATTAGCCAATAAAACAGGAGTCCTTATGGTCAGAACCAGGGAACAAGTTTGTTAGGTCTCTCCCTTCTTGCAAAGGGAAGTGTCAGCTAGGTTACGATGCCACACTTTCTTCCCTCCTCCACTAAGGGTAGGCTGTTCACAAGAAGAATTCCACAGCTTCTGATATAGCAGTCCCAAGGCCTCCACCCTGAACTCATATTTTGCATGGCAAAATGCAATGATAGCATTTGCCTAATGAGCTTATCTGGAATTCCCACACCTATACACAGCATGGTAGTTGGTCAGCTGCTTCTAGGACTAGAGGTAGCAGCCAGACCCTACTCTCTCCCAAATGAAATATGATTCCATATTCCGTGTTGCCCTTTTGGCTTCTAGGTCTGCATGCCACTACAAAGAATCTTTGGATGACTGGACTAAACTGACTATGTCCTTTTGTCCATATCACTTGGTTCATGAATACAAATAGGAACTCACCACAGTGTGAGTTTGGATCTCCTCATGGTCTCTTCTGACAGTACTGGTTGCACAGCTGAGCTTTATGTAGGGTACTTGCTGATGTGGGAAACAAAGGCAGAAGTAAAGTTATTAAATTTCCTCACTGCCTACCGCCCACTGACAAGTCCTTGAAACAGACAGAGTGACATTCCTCTAGGGACTCAACTGCCTTGATGTTAACACTTTGTTTGTCAAGGGCTAAAGTCAATCTTAGCCCAACCCCAAGGATCCTGTAAATCTACTTTAACATATAAAAATTCCTTTAGAAATTTCCTTTATCTTTGAACTTGAAGATACATGTTGGCAATCATCCCCCAAGCATGTGACCCACCTATATACATCAGGTTTTATTAGACAATAATAAATGACCTTTTCCTAACAATAGGTACCCCCTCATAGTCCTGGAAACCTTGCTTCCAAAATTCCTCAGAGCCTTACGCTCTCCCTAACTCCCTCCCAACTTGAAAGCATATAATGGGCCACTCCTCATGACCCTGGCACAGCTCTTTCTGCCCATGGGTCCTGTCCCCGTGCTTTAATAAAATCACTTTTTTGCACCAAAGGCATTTCAAGAATTCTTCCTTGGCTATTGGCTTTGAACTCTAACATTCTTTTCCTATGCCATTTACTGGAATATTTAAGAGACAATGGATTTTCATAGAAAATACACATTATTTAGTAAATTATTCTGTGATATAAAATTCCTCTCCCTCAAAAATAAAATGTTAAACCCTAATCAATTGTCAGTGGAGGGGACCAGATCTGCCTGTGGCTGGGTGTTAAACACTATGGGAGGGAGTCCTTACTCTGACCATGTGATCCTATAGTTGCCTCATAGGGATTCTTTCTCTTTTCCCTTTAAATTTCCTTGGGAATTTAAAGACATGTCACAGTATCTATGAGAAGGCCCTTTTCTTTACAGGAAGTAGAATCTGAAATTCATGCAAATAAGGAGTTTTGATAGGAAAGAGCCAATTACCAAAAAACTTCATGACTGACAAAAGATAGCGAGATGTGGCATTTTAAAAGCTAGGGAGTCGCATTACCATTCCCAGGTATTCTCCTCATCTCCACGCTGTGAAGCAAGTGAAATCTGACTGGAGCATGGAGGGGAACATGAGGAAGGAGGGGCAGAAAGAGAGGTTGGATTGCACTGAGCTGAACGTGCCCTGGTTAAGTCACACCTGAATGTATCACCCTGCTGCCATGTCAGATCCAGATAAGCACCAATTAGAGTTAGAAGATCTGTCCAGGTTCTATGCCTGCAAAACACCAGCCATACTTCTCTGTAAAGAGCAAATGATTTGTTTGTAGAAGTCAGTGGTTTTTTTCTTGAAAGTGAGTTGTGTTTCAAAAGCAGTCTCTATGGTTATATTTAAATCTTTGTTGGAAATGGAACAGCTTTGTCTCCTTAATCATGATGACCCTGGAAAGAAACTTCAGATTTGCCTGTCTGTTCACCATGAGGCAAACTTGGGAGGTGGGAACAGTGGCTTCTAGAAGCCCAACGTGGCAAACAGGATGCTGAGATCTTGTGACTTAGGTCATTCCTTCACCCTCATTCCAGACTGTACTTGAGCTGTCTTCAAACTAAGGAGAGCAAAGAAATGCCTTGAATGCATCCATATCAGACATTTAAATGTCTCCCTTTAGTGACTCACATGTGATGCCAAACCTGTTATAAGAACTCCCTTTTCCTTGCAGAGAACATAAAACCCTACAGTTGTTATGAAATCAATGTGTATGCACTGTCAGGGGACCAGAGAGGATGTAGCTCCACCTGGGGTAATTCTAAGCACAAAGGTGAGTCTTGGGACCTTTTGTCAAATTTTGCTTTAGTTCAACAGTTTGGATTTGGAGGATGACAAAAGCCTCCTGTGTTCTACTTTGCAGCACCACGGAGGGGCCCCTACATTAATGCCATCTCAGAGGAAAAGGGGAGCGTGTTAATTTCATGGAACGAAATTCCAGCCCAAGAACAAATGGGCTGCCTCCTCCATTACAGGATATATTGGAAGGAACAGGACTCCAATTCCCAGCCTCAACTTTGTGGTATGTGTGAGAAACAAATGCAGTGGGATCTTTCTTACTTAGCTGTTGGGGAACCATAAGTATGTCCATGCACATACATACACACAGGTGCTAGCACGGTGAGTGGCACACAGTAGGTGATCAATAAATATTTGTGAAATTAATTGAATGAAGAAAAATACAAAAAAAAAGAAAGAAAAATACAAGATATCTAAACACACACACAAAGTTACTGAATATGATTTGTGCAAAGCAAATTGAAGAAATGAAGATAATGGACTAGGCTCTCAGGAGCCGCTCATGTGGGCACATGGCATTTCAGAAAGCAGTAATAGCACTTCAGCACTATTATATATACCCCTGAGGTTTGCAAGGGATGAGTTTAGAGAAATTTTGAACTCCCACATCTATAAATACTATCAGAGCTTATTATTTTCTCCTTAAAATGGGTAAAATACAATACAGTTTAAGTAACTTCTTATGACCCATAATTATTCTATAACTATAAAATGAAAGCAATTAAATTCTGGCTAGAGCATTATCCCAAATGATTTCATCTCTCATTTATGTAGCAGCTCCTAGTCATTTGCCAGATTTGATGTTCTAATCTTTGATTTATTCAGAATCATGGTTTTTGTTTTTGTTTTTGTTTTTGTTTTTTTTTTCCTGGATTGACCTTCTTTTCATTTCATAAACAACTGGCTTTCTTTCAGGAGCATTTATCATGAAGAAGCAATATTTTTATCCCTTCATGAGAGCTGTTAGGTCCAGGAAGAATGCAACAAGGCCACCCTGAGATGTGGGTGCCAGAGAGCTGCCTGCAAGAGCAACTTTTACCTGGGAAACTTTACAGGATGGTCCTTTCTCTTGACCTTAGAAGATCTTCATTATTGCTATTCTGAAAGTTATGACTTTTAATTCTAGTTAATTTTTATTGTATAAATAACACCTGCACATGGTAACAAATATTCAAATAGTTCAGAGAGATTTACCATGGAAATTATCTCTTTCTCCATTTTAAGCAATAGCAGTTCTTCACATGTCTTCCAGGAAAAACTTAATGCACATACAAGCATATATTTGGGATAATCATCTGTATTCTGAGCTACACCTTGCTCTTACCTCTCAATAATACATCAGTTCACATCATTCCATATGGATTTACATCATTTTTTAAAACAGCTCTATAGAATTCTATCATAAGTCCTTGCAATCAGTCTCTTCACTAATCTGCCATCGATAAATAGAACATATAATTGAACAGAACTGCTTCCTACCGGGCCTGTCAATGTAAGTCAGTTCTGAAATGCGCCCCAGAACCTAATGACTTCATTGACCTCTTTGTGGGCCTTTTGGAATTCTCCGTGTGAAATTTGCTTCTGCTCCCCACCCTCCTATTGTCATTTTAGCAGAATTTAAACCATGATGCCTATTTACAATCAACATGGCCATTTGGTTCTTAAAGCTGATCTTATATATATTGAAGAAAACCTCTACCTTATTTTATCACAAATCTGATCATCTAAAGTCTATGTAAGGGCATTTTAAGTTTTATTTATTTTTTTAGTAATCTCTACACTCAACTCAAACCGCAAGATCAAGAGTCGTACCCTTCATGGACTGAGCCAGCCAAGCACCCCCTATGTAAGAGCATTTTAAAATACATTGAAGCAAGGTGCAGATTCAAAGTCCTATTTCACACCAATTTAAATTAAGTTTTCCTTTTACTCAGTAAACACTTGATGAATTAGACCTGTCCCCCATCTTCAGAGAGCTCTCAGTCTACTGAGGAAGATGGGAAAGTACGTGGAAGTGATATAGCCACTTTACTCAGGGACTGACAACAACCTATTGTATTTGGCAACCAGAAATCATTGACAAATCCACAAGTACAGTTTTTAGAGAGTGGTAGAGGGCATTAGGTTGAAGACAAGGGAAAGAGACAGCGGAGAGAAGCATTGCAAATGGAAGAGGAGGACGGAGTGCCAAGGAAGGGGGGGTCCTGTTCTCTGTGTCCTCAGTCTAGCAGGCAGCAGCACTAATGGCCCATGGGGAGTGCAGTGGGAGCACTTAGTCCTGCCTGTACAGAAAGGCGGCGTACAGCTAGAGTGGGGTGTCTGCCTTTTAGTACCTTGCACAGATGATTCTGGTGGACAGCCACTCCTCTGCCATGTGCACCAGGAGTGCATTTCCCTACTGTCACACACATTGTGTTTTGTTACCACTTGGCTGTCTTTGTCAACAGACTCTAAGCATCATGAAGGCAGAAGGTATCTCCCCATACTTACAATACAGCCAGGAATACAGGAGGTGCTTAATAAAAACGGTATTCGTTGACTAACACATGAGTGAATATTGCCCTCCACTTTGTTAAACCAATGTGGATTGTTAGGTTATAACTAGTTCCCAGTAATTTCAGCTGTTTTGTCTGGTAGCGCTTGACCATCCGACCTGCAGCCTTTCAAATGATTGGCAACTATCCCATCTTCCTAAACTGGTACCTCCTTGTTTCACCACCCTGAGCCTAAAGTTTCAGACCCCCACGGATTGAATGCCCCCCTTGATCTCTGTCCAGACCAAGCAGCAGAACCAGTATTTCTGGCACGCCTTCTCCCATTACTCAATGCAACCTATTTTGCTAGCCAAACTGCTGGCGCCATCACCTGCCTGACTGCTCCCTCCACAGTTACTATTTTTGATCTTCAAATATACATATGTGTATGTGTTTGTTTGCATATAAACTTCTTTGGCCCAGCGAACAATTCAAATCCCTTCTAAAGTGTAAATTCTCATTTCTAAAGTCTCATTTCACTCTCAGAGCTAATGATGCCTTCACACAGTTGGACAGTTGACTCTGATGCTCACTGATGCTTCGCTGCAGCAAGATGAGTAGAAGGTCTCTCCAAAATTAATTTTTTAATCTCCTGCCTTAGAAATAAAGAAAGAGATTTTGAGTTTAATCACACCACTTAAGTCTGTCCAAGCAATTTCATCAGGTTAAAGTCAGCTTGCAATTCTCCACATGGTACATTTTCTCAATAGGATGTTGAATATAGACATTGCTCTGATAGTCACAGCTGTTAAGTGATCTGCTCAGGCCTCAGTCCCTTTGGGTGGAGTGGCCATGATATTACAGGACTCCTCGCTGCTTACCCATAGTAAGCCTGGGTGTGGAAGTATGAGGGGTCTGTTTTCCCCACTAGATGGTGAACTTTTTGAGGCAGATTCTGTGCCTTTATATACTTGGTGACTTGTCCAGAGCACAAGCTCAATAAATATTTGTGGCTGTTAAAATAAATATAGCGAACGGAAGCGTTGTCTGACCTGCCCTGAGGTTTGTGAGCTGGTAACTGATGTTGAGGTTCAAAGTGCTGGGTCCCAGTTTCTACTTTGATCACCAGCACAGGCGTGTCTGCTGAGGGAGCCAGCAGGCTACTCCTGCCAGAGTTCTGCTGTGGATCTTGTATCCCCAGCGTTTGAGAAGTCACTCCAAAGCTCACACCCAGCAGATCACTAGAGAAGAATGGCTCTGTACTAATGGAGGAGGAAAACAACATCAGTGCATTGCTCAAAAAACCCCAAATCTTCCCTGCTGAGACTCCCCCAGGAGTGTCAAGAGCAAAAGAGTCTGATAATCTAGGCTTAAACAGCCAAGTATATCCAATCTAGGTACCATTGCTCCTATTTTTAGATTTTATGTCAAATTAAAGCAGATCATCATATTAAACCCATTAAGACTTGTATCTAGAACCTACCCAAAAAAAAGCAGAAAATCAAAATTAATGTTACTTAAATGTCTATTTCATTAACTGCTAAACTTAGCTTGCTTAAAAATTCCATTGAAAACAACTTGTGTATTTGACTTCTTCCCCAAGAGTTCTCAACTATATCTAAAAATGTTGGAAACATTATAGTCATAGAAAATAAAAGGAGTTACTACAGCTACATAATTTCAAAAGCAGAAAGATAGGGGCGCCTGGGTAGTTCAGTCAGTTAAGCGTCTGCCTTTGGCTCAGGCTGCGGTCCTGGAGTCCTGGGATTGAGCCCCACATTGGGCTCCCTGCTCAGTGAGGAGTCTGCTTCTCTACCTCCCTCTGCCCCTTCCCCCAACTTATGCTCCTGGACATGTTCTCTCTCTCCCAAATAAAATCTTTTTTTTTAAAGCAGAATAATAAAAATTCTTTCAAAAGATTTTACCGCAGGAAATGCATTTAATTATTTTAGTATGCTGTCAAGTGGGACCACCATAAATGACATTGTCTAGGGCCTAGTAAAGTATGTACTAATGAATCAGGACTGTTTTAAAACAGCAATGTGCCTTTCTCTTTCAAATTAATTACAGGATTAACAACAAGAACAAAAACAAGTAAAATCATACATTAAAATACTTCCTTTAATAGAAGCCTTTCTTCTTTTTTATCTTTATCCTCCTTTCAGAAATTCCCTATAGAGTATCACCAAATTCACATTCAATAGACAACCTGCAGCCCAGAGTGACATATGTCCTGTGGATGACAGCTCTGACAGCTGCTGGTGAAAGCCCCCCAGGAAACAAGAGGGAATTTTGTCTGCCAGGTAAGAAACAACTTTAAAGATGGTGCGTCCATCCTGGATTCATACATAGGCCTACATTCCCACTGTGTCTGGCATAGAGATGATCAAATGTTCTGTAATTCATTAGCTACTTTCTTGCTGCTACACCTTTGCACTTGCTGTTTCCTTTAACTGGAGTATCCTATCACTTCATGTCTCCTTAAAGATAGTACCTACTTATTTTTCAAAACTCAGCCTAAATGTTTCCTCCTACAGGAAGCCTTCCCAAATGCACCTCCATAATTCTTTCATAATGCACTACATTTGGCCCCTATTAAAAACTCTGAATCCTGGGGCATGTGGGTTTCTCAGTTAAGCATCTGCCTTCAGCTCAGGTCATGATCTCAGGGTCCTGGGATTGAGGCCTGTATCTGAGCAGGGAGCCTGCTTCTCCCTTTCCCCCATGTGCTCACTTCTGTTCTTTCTCTCTCAAGTAAATAAATCTTTAAAAAGAAACAAAAACAAAAACGAAACTCTGAATCCAATAGGCAGAAACTGTTACCTGTTTATCTTCAAGGTCTAGTATGGTACCCAGCACATAGTACTTTTTCACTAAATCTCTGTTCCAATGACCAATGAAAATAATCTCAACAATAATAATAGCAGCTATTACATATACCATGCACCAGTCTTTAAGTGCTTTGCGTAATGCATTAGTTTGCTGGGGCTCTTGTAACATTGTGCCACAAACAACAGAAAATTATTTTCTCACAGTTGTGGGAGGTGGAAGTCTCGAGTTCAAGGTATCAGCAGAGTTGGTTTCTTCCGAGACCTATGAGAGCATCAGTTCCCTGCTTCTCCTCCTCAAGTCTAGTGACAGTCTTTGGTGTTCCTTGGCTTATAGATCTTATATATAGAAGCCTTCATCTTCACATGGAGTTCTCCTTGTGTGTGTCTCCATTCAAATCTCCTGTCTTTTAATAAGGACACCAGTCATACTGGAGTAGGGTCACCCTATCCAGTCTGACCCAGTCTTAACTAATTACATCTGCAATGATTCTATTTCCAAATAATGGTTACTTTCTGAGGTACTGGAAGTTATAATTTCAATATGGATTTTTGGGGGTGGGAGGACACAATTCAACCTGCATAACACTACTTTTACTCATTTAATCCTTGACCATAGCCACATGAAGTCCTTGCTTTACATGATTTACCTGGCCACAGTACCAGGCACTCAATTCAAGATAAATGAATAAAAAGGGATTCAGATAACTTTTATAATAAGGTCCAGAAGGTACAGAAAGATTACCCAAAGTCATAGAAGTGGTAAGTGGCAAAACTACAAATCAAACTCAGATCATAGTGACTTCAGTTAAATTGGAGTATATAAAGAAGTGACTAGCTAACATGGGCTTCCCTCCATTGCTTAAATGGTGCTGTGTTCTCTGGCAGCACCTGTCTGCGTCTGCTCCAAGTATGAAACAAGCTATTCTTGCTTTGCAACATGGAGTATCAAGTTGATCATCCAGGACTTTGTTGTTCTATGCCAGGTACCTCTCCACTGGGAAAGCTGGCAAGCCCTCTTCTCATCCCCTAGTACTCCCATGAAAGTTAACTTGTGGGCAAGCAATTGGATTAACAACTCCGCATCTTCCTGTTTGTAGTACTCCAGACTTGTCCCATCTGCCCAGGAAGGAAGGCAGATGCTAAATAAATGTCAATTTGTGCCAGGTGGTAGCAAAGCTGCCTGCGTCAACTCCCCTGTTCAGCCCTGGTGACACATTTCTCACGGGGGCTGGCAGGTCTGTGGCTTCTTGTCCCTCCCTGCTCACTCTCCTCCCTCCACCTGCACCTATCCTGACACTATCAGAAGAATCTTTCTGCAAGACACCTTGATCCCTGCTGGCATTCACCTCCTGTGGCAACTCATCAGTGGTTCCCCAAAGGCCTTCAAGCTGGAATTCAAACTGCTCCGTTCTCAAACCCTGCATGATCTGCTCCTGATCACTCATCTAGCTTCATCCTCTGCCACAGGTTCATCATTCATACTTGAAAGCAAGACCAGACTACCTGTAGTCCCCTGAAAGTGCCGCCCTGTTTGCTCTCTCTGCGCCTTTGCCTAGTTCTGTGTAGTCCATTTCCCTAAATTTGTCTACTTTGCTAGCTCCATCCTTCAAATCTGTGACTTTTGACATGCCTTTGGGAGAACATCCTGGGTTGCCTTTGATGTCATTTCCCATGCTGGTCCCAGCCTACACTGCCTTGTACATGCCTTTTTTAAATGTGTATCCCATGGCATCATGGCTTACGCGTTTACACATCTGTCTCCTGGACTAGCTTCATGACTAGTCCAAGACAGCAGAGCCCATGTCCTTTCATCTTTGCATCCCAGCTCCTACAAGGGCCTGCCTGATACATTAATAACTCAATAAATGGATGAATTAATGAAGAATCCTGATGCAGAGCAAAACACTTATTCATAGCAAGGAATCAGAACAATTTCAAAGACCCTAGTTAGACAGAAGGCTTATCCAGTGGTTTGGGAAAATCAGTACTACCATTTCTCAAGGGCTCTCTATGTTCAGATACATCACCACATGCTTTATATACACCATCTCTACTCTTCACAACAACCTGCAAGGTAGATGTCATCATTCCTCTTTTATAGATCAAGAATCTGAAGTCCACTGATCACATAGCAGTCAGTGGCAAAACCAGGACTAGAGTTCAGGGCTCCCAGTTCACAGCCAGTGATTTGTATACCCCCCCCCCCATCTCCTTTTGCCTTTGTTGGAGGACAGAGTCCTTGTAGGGCTGGCCCCTTAGGGCCCTTTCCCTGGAACTGAAGGGACAAAAACAAGTTGGCCTCATTCCTGAGCCCAGCTACCTAGTTGCTGTGGGCAGGTGCCAGAGGGTTCACACAATAGTATTTTTAGATATTCATTGCAGATAACTCAGTCACAGGGTTTGCTAACTTTTCAGGTAAAGCCAATTGGAGTGTGTTTGTGGCACCAAGCATTTGCATTGCTGTCGTCATAGTGGGCATTTTCTCAATGCGTTACTTCCGGCAAAAGTGAGTTGGTTACTTTTTCCAATTTCAGTAAATTCACTTTTTTAAAACGGTAATAGCTGTTGCCATTATGGGTCAAAGAAATGGGCTTCCTCAAACATTGCTGGTAGCAGACTAAATTTATTCAACTTTCTTGGACAACAGTATATGATAATTTTTTTAAAAATATTTTTTCCTTATTCAGTCCTTTTTTGTTTTCTTAAAGGTTTTATTTATTCATGAAAGATACACACAGAGAGAGGCAGAAATATAGGCAGAGGGAGAAACAGGGTTCCTGAGGGAACCCTGATGCGGGACTTGATCCCAGAACCCCGGGATCATGCCTTGAGCTGAAGGCATCAAAATATATCTCATGCTGTATGGCATATTATATCCATTAAAGAGGCAGAAGAAAATTAAATGGTATACTATTTGCAATATTACATTTTAAAAATGTTACAAAGAGGTACAAACTTTCTCTTTTTAAAAAGTACATATAAATACCCTCATATGCAAGATGTATCTTAGCATTCAATTTGGCTCTATATAACATAAAAAGCCAAAATAATATAACTGAAACTAGCTGACAGTTTCTCATCCAAGTCAAGGAAGTAAACTGAGGCTGAAGACTGGTGTAGTAGCTCTATGGTCAGGAATCTAGGCTCCTTCTATCTTTTTGTGCCAATATCCTCTTTTAGCTTCCATCCTCAAGCTCACTTGGTCCAATGACTGCAGGAACTATAGCCATCATACCTGCATTCTACAACTGCAGAGAGAAGGAAGGAAGGTGCCCACACCTCCCTGTTCAAGAGCCTTTACATGAAGAAGTCAGACGTGACACTTTGGGTCACACCTCATTGGCCAGAACTTGGCAAGGCAAGGGAGACTTAAAATTGTGGTCTTATATTTGGCTGATTGTCATCCCAGTAAATCAGGATCCTCTTCCTGAGGAAGAGAGTGGTTATAATAATGATGGTTATATCAGGGGATAGAATAAGAGGTGATTTTAGTTCTATTTAACTAATTTTCTACAATTTCTTTAAACAAGTATTATTTTATAAAGAGAATTTTATAATGAGTTATTCAACACAGAGTCTTCATCGTGTTGTGTAAAGTAAGAGAAGAGGCCAAAATAAAACTAGCTCAGAGTCATCCTACTAGTCATTGAACTTGTCTAAAAGGCTTTACATGTATTGGAGCTCTCATATGTGAAAGATACTTCAAAGCAGACCTCTCTTTAGGTAGACTTTGAAAAAGTTTAATTTAAATAGTCAAGTAGGATCACATTTATCCTCTTCAGGGAAATATTATCAGTTAGGGTGAAGGCTTTTTTGTTTAAAAAAAAAGTCCCCAGATATATGGCTTTTATGATAGTTTATTTCTCTCCCATAGAGTAGTCCTGAGGTAAGTCATCCAGGTTGGTTGGCAGCTGTGCTCCACACAGTCATTAGGGACCCAGTTTTCTTCCACTTTACTGGCATTTCTTCCGTTCCTTGGGCATTGTCCTCATCTGCATGATCTGCTCACATTCGTTTGGAGAAAAACTAGTCACATGGGCACATCTCTTGCTTCAAAGGGTTGAACATCCTGGAAGCCTTCCATTCTTATTAAACATCAAAGCTTATTAAAGCAAATTCTTCAAAAATATTTACTAGTTTTGAGTTTTTTATAAATAATCAAAACATTTAAGTCACATGCACTTATAAGACACATTTTTAGGACTTTTTTCCTTCCAGTAATACAAACACATTTTAAAATATTTTCAAAAACCCAGAAATGATAAAGGAAAAAAAAAAGACCAGTGTTTCTTCTGATCATCAAATACAACTACGGTTAACAGTTTGAATTATTTTCCTTTGTTGTTGTTTTTCTCAGCATTCTTTTTTTTTTTAAAGATTTATTTATTTATTCATGATAGAGAGAGAGAGAGAGGTAGAGACACAGGCAGAGGGAGAAGCAGGCTCCATGCAAGGAGCCCACGCAGGAGTTGATCCTGGGTCTCCAGGACCGTGCCCCAGGCCAAAGGCAGGCGCCAAACCGCTAAGCCACCCAGGGATCCCCTCTCAGCATTCTTTTAAAACATGGTTATGTTCAAGCTACTTATGCCATTTGTATTCTGTTTTGGTTTTTTTTTTTTTTTTTTGAAGATTTTATTTTTTTATTCACGAGAGACACACACAGAGAGGCAGAGACACAGGCAGAGGGAGAAGCAGGCTCCTCGCAGGGAGCCCAATGCGGGACTCAATCCCTAGGACTCTGGGATCACGCCCTGGGCCAAGGGCAGATGCTCAACGTTGCACTGAGCCACCCAGGTGTCCTTGTATCCTGTTTTGCTCTTTACAAGGATTTTCGGTTTGTTTTGTTTCTTTACCTTTAGCATAATAGTTTACCTGTTAATACAAACTCTTTATAAACATTCTAAACTAAATAGTAAGCTCTCCACAGATAGGAACTATGTCTTCTTGTTTGCTAGTCCATCCCCAGTATGTGGCACATACTCATCAGAGATTAGGGGTTTAGTCAATGTTTGCGGTATGAATGCATTGCTGGATAGTGACATCTAAACATTACATTGAGTAAAAGTTTCATAGTTTATTTAGCAAATCCCAAATGGCTGCATCATAACTCTATCATCTATCCAAACTTCACAGAAAACTAGTCTAGCCTTGCATGATGCATCATCTTTCTCCTTCAGGATTTTTACTTTATTCATTTGCATACCCCTATGCTGAACCACCTCTACAATGAAATCAGTGCACTAAGTCCCAACACTTCCATGCCACCATATACACACTTAATCAGCTGTCATTGTTTTATCTACAGGCTATTTGTTCTTCTTTCGGCCCTCAGACCTCAGTGGTGTAGTAAAGAAATTCCAGACCCGGCGAACAGCACTTGGGCCAAGAAATACCCCATCATGGAGGTAAGGTGATAAGGCCTTAGTGGTGAGTTGATAGGATTCCAGCGAACTCCCCATTGTAGTTACAAGGAGACCTAGGTACTTACTTCCTATGGATGAGCTGAAGCCTCCTTTGCTAGGTTACTGAGTCACCCCCTTCCATGCACAGGAATTTTCTGAAGCCTATGACCAAAAGACAGACCCATAGCTTTTCATTCCTCTTTATGCCTTATGTTCCCTTCCTTACCTCAACTACTTCAAAAGAAATTTAAAAAGCAAGTATTTTTGCCATTTTCTGAGCACTAGCCTGACTTATCCAAATTCAAGAGAATTGGAGCTTTATAACGTGACATTTCCTGTCCTGAGCATAGAACAGATAAATAGAGCTCTGACTATTTTGGTGTTGGCAGGAAGCCAGTAAGTTATTCCATTGTGTAAGGAAAGGATTTTAAAGGAGAGGCTGCTCGGCTGGCAGATGGGAGAGCAGAGACTAAAGGATGAGAAGGTCATTGCTGCACAGCCCGAGGAGGTGAGAATAGCTCACGGTGGGCAAGATGGTCATCTAGGGTGAGGGGTCTGGGAGTTGGAGGCTTCTGCACATGGAGCACGACTGTGCATTTCAGGGGAACAAAGTGGAGGAAGGAGGTTATGACAGTGTTCTTCCCTGGCAGCCTTGCACTCTTCCTCACACCTTAGAGCTTCTCTTCCAAGATTCTTTTCCTCAGTTACGCTGTGCATCCTCTCATCCACACCCTTCCTCAGGCCACAAGCCAGTGGTACCAGCCACTGCTCAGGGAGAGAGCAGGTTTCAGCCAGGTCTGCCTCAGTTGGGCACCGAGTCACTGGTGTCAGTGCCTTTGAAATCGAAAGGTGGGGCATAAACTTCACCTCTGTCACTCACTATGTGGATGGCCCTTGGGCAACTTGCCTGATGATCTGAGCCCCAGTTTCACCCTCTGTGAAACAGGAATTGACAGTATCTCTAGTGTAAACTGTTGTGAGGATTAAGTAAGAGGCCATGTAAGGCATGTGGGTCAGACAAGGCACAGGTGGTTCACTTTCTTCCCAGGAAGACTCACATTTGACATCTCCTTTCACTATTGAGGGACTGCCTCCCTGTTAAGTTACAATAGCAAGAACAATAACAACAACAGTAGCCTTATATTTAATTATATATATTTTTACATCATATGTCATATACATGATACAATTGTATTATTTAATATATTCATGTTTATATATACATATATACAGGTATACTTCAGATTTATTGCAGGTTTGGTTTTGAACCACGGCAGCAAAGCAAGTATTGCAATAAAATCAAATGAATTTTTAGGTTTCCCAGTACATATAAAGTTATGTTTATACTACACTGCAGTCTATTAAGTGTGCAATGCATTTGGTTGCAATCTTCTGATGACCTATGGGCATGCACTCGATAAGGATGCCGTTGCTGGTGTCAGAGGGGATTCAGGTACCAGAAGCTGAATCAGCTGAGCTTTAAGATCTCTCTCTTCCAATGCTGAGATTCCACAGTCCCATGTCCTAAGAGCCTGAAATAGCACAGTGGGAAGCATCTCTCTGGGTCAGTCCCGGACACCTGGCTCCCAAACTTGCAGCTTTGGCATCATGGTCTCTGTTTGCCTCTGCCTGGGCATGAGGAGATACAGAGGCATCCAGGGCCTATGAAGGGCCCATAGAAACCTAGAAGAAATGCTGAAAAAGACACACAATGGGTTAAAGATAGTAAC
Source organism: Vulpes lagopus (assembly GCF_018345385.1). Classification (NCBI taxonomy): domain Eukaryota; kingdom Metazoa; phylum Chordata; class Mammalia; order Carnivora; family Canidae; genus Vulpes; species Vulpes lagopus. Next base: position 69,619,854 of record NC_054833.1, on the reverse strand, counting down.
ACAGGGAGAAGATAACAGAAATTGGCATACATGTGTCCAAAGCTATATAGTATGTTCATGGTAGAAGCCAAAAAATTGGGCATGATATAACCTGCCACCAGAGGAGGAGGTTAAACATGTGGGTACATCCACAACAGAATAATGTGCAACTACTAAAAAAAAGGCATCTAAAAATCCCTAAGATAATTTAAAGGTGAAAAAAACAGTTTGTAACAGTTGTCTGAAATGGGTTCTCATTTGTATAAAGAGGAGGGCGATTTTATATACATATACAACTGCAGTATATGGACAGGATATTTCTGGAAGCCTACATATGAAACTGATAAGGTTTGTTGCCTTTAAGTGGTGGATTGGAGGTAAGAGGGCCACTTAATTTTCATTACAAAGTCTCTTCAAGGGATCCCTGGGTGGCGCAGCGGTTTGGCGCCTGCCTTTGGCCCAGGGCGCGATCCTGGAGACCCGGGATTGAATCCCACATCGGGCTCCCGGTGCATGGAGCCTGCTTCTCCCTCCGCCTGTGTCTCTGCCTCTCTCTCTCTCTCTCTCTCTCTCTGTGACTATCATAAAAAAAAAAAAAAAAAAAAAAAAAAAAAAAAAAAAAAATCTCTTCAAACTTTTAAATTCTTTTTGCAAAACTGTGTGCATATATATCTCTTGTAAAAATAACCGGTAAATTAGAAAATAAAATTTAGCTTAAACATGGCATCTGTGATGATGGCCTTGAGGCTGCCTCAGAACCCCATGTCACTTGAACCCCAAAGTGGGTAGACTATTTTAAAAGAACCAAACTGCTCTCCTGGTGACAGGCTGAGGTAGACATTAGAAACACAATATTCTTTCACCTCCAACAAAATTCTCAGAATTCTTTTGAGTTCTCAGGCCTTAGATTCCCCCTTACCACTTTTAAGATGGGCTAAAATAGGTCTTCAAGCTCTTGAGAAAAAGGCCAAATCATAAAGGGGGATCACTGGGGTGTTCTCCATTTTAAACTTCTAGAAACCAAACTGTGTCTGAGGCACCTGAACTAACACTGGTCTCAGAGGCCCTCCTTGTCCCAGGACTCGTTAGCCAGAAGGCCTGCCTTGTACAAGCTCGGAGGAGCAGGCTCTATCGATACTGCCAAAGCCTTCAAGAAGGCAGAGCAGATGCCTCACCTTATGAAAACAAAAACAAAAACAAACCATTTCTGCATCCTGTATAGTCTTTCCCACATCTAGGGTAACAATGCTTGATTAGCTCTGCTTTCCAGAGCTGAAGGCCATCTACCAAACCAGACCACTATGCCAGGGCCAGTATGGGTAATGATCAGAAAAGGGCACACATTTACCTCTAGTTTGTCAGTGTCCTTTACAGAAGGCTGTCCTGAGACAGCACCACCATTCATTTGTTGGATGCTTGCCATGCTCAAGGAAAGCAGCAGACATCAGAGGCCAATCCAAACCAAACCACTCTTACACAACTTGGCATTTGACAGATGATGGAACCAAAGGCCAGAGGTTGATGGAGTTTCCCCAGGCTGTAGAGTATCAGAGTTGAGACTAGTCCTCAGGTTTTCCCCGTCCCAAGGGTATTTTTTGTCATCCTACTTCTCTCATGAATGATCCCCATTTGTAGATGGTTTATGAACATGTTAAAAAAAAAAGTGACAGTATAAATCATCATGTGCCAAGAACCTGATGGTGGTTTCTTTGCTGCTGTAGGAGTCCAGGGTAGGAAACAATCAGTCGTGGCTTCATGAGGGAGGAAGAGCATCAAGCAGGAAATGGTGCAGCAAACAGAGCAGGGTGGAGGCTAGCAGTGGAAGCACACTGAGGTGTACCTGAAATCCTTTCTGAATGGAAACTTGGAGAGGTAGAGGAAGGTGCAGGAACCTGACTACCAAACTAAGGGCTAGAGGCTTCACTGCAGTTGTGAGTCTGAATTGATAAAGGCTTTGGAACTCTGCTTTAGAATGATCAGTGTGATAGTTTTTAGGGTGTAGGTAGAGCCCAATAAAGCCTAGAAAGAGAAATGTTATCAAAGTGCTTGGGCTTGGACTCAGGAATCCGCAGTTAGTTTGGAAAGGAAAGGACACTGAAGAGCTGATAATTGATGTGATGCTGACAAAGAGAAGACAGAAGACAGACAAAATTAGCCATGCAGGAAAAAAGAATGAACATTTTTCCAAAAGTTACTCTGGGTTCTTAAGAGCAGAACTGATAGAGTATTACCCTCAACCTTTCATCAAAGCCCAAACTCATTAACAACCCTTAAAAATTTCATCACGTGACCTCAGATTTCCAAAGCCTCAGTTTGCCTATCAAAAGAACTAGCAGGTTCCAGAGCAGATCAGTCCTTGCCCATTACCTCCATACCTCGGAAGTATCTTTTAAGATTCAGCTCTAGTGTGACTCTCAAAGTCTTCCCTGCACAGACAGGAGCAAGCTCAGCCTTCCTTTGCACCCACCCTGCCCTCTATCCTAGATAAAGAGCTAGTGCAGTTGGACTCATCAGAGTCTGGTTGAAGGTTGAGCTGGGTAGTGAGTCACTCATTGGCTTGAGGGGTGGGTGGTGGGTTTGAGGAGTTCATGGCTCCTGTCTTTCTCAATGTTAATTGCTTCAAACCTGTCACAAAGTCAAGGGCCCACAGTGTCCCATCTCAAACCAACTAGGCAGTGCAGGCAGCAAGGCCTTTCAGAACCCTGGAGAAGTCAGTTGTCAAGGGCTACTTACATAATGTATGAGCCTCTTCTTCCCCTTTCTCAGAAGACACAGCTACCCTTGGACAGGCTCCTGACAGACTGGTCTAATCCTGAAGAACCTGAACTCCTGGTCATCAATGAAGTCCTTCAAGTGACCCCAGTCTTCAGACATCCCCATCACCCCAACTGGCCAGACAAGGGACAAGGAGTCCAGGGTCACTATACCTCTGAGGAAGACGCAGCATATAGTGCCCCAAGCCTACCACCTCCAAAAGCTCTCATAGCAGAGACAGGACAACTAGTGGATCTGTACAAGATGCTGGGGAGCAGGGGCCCTGACTCAAAGCCAGAACACCTAACCAGCCCCTTGACAGTCCTCTCAGTGGACTACCTTCCCACTCATGAGGGATACTTACCCTCTAACATAGAGTATCTCCCTTCACATGAGGATCCTATGACTGACTCTCTGGAAGAACTGGAGCCTCAGCACATCTGTCTTTCTGTTTTCCCTTCAAGTTCCCTTCACCCTCTCACCTTCTCCTGTGACAAGAAGCTGACTCTGGATCGGTTAAAGATGGGGTGCAGCTCCCTCATGCTCTGAGTGGTGAAGCCTGCAGTGTGTCCCACCTCCCCAGTCATCACCTCTGGGTGCTGCCATCAGGCATGTTTGCAACTAGAGGGCAGACAGGCAGCTCGGGGTGAATCTTGGGGATTGAGAATTGGCTGTAGCCCAGATACCTCAACTTGCCTTCTCCAGAGCCTTAGGATCATAGTTAACCTTTGAACAATGTGAGGGTTAGGGGCACAGGCTTAAATCAGCATATCTTTTGACTCCTCAAAAAGTTAACTACTGTTGGCCTTTTGACCACTGATGACATATTTTGTGTATGTATTATATACTGTATTCATACAATAAAGCTAGAGAAAATGTTAAGAAAATCATAAGGAAAGTATAGTACTCTTATTATATTCACTGAAGAAAATCCACCTAAATAGACCCGCACAGTTCAAATCTATGTTGTTCAAGGGTCACCTGTACACCATGTGCATCTACAATCTGAGTTCCTACAACTTTCTTGGCTATGTTGGCCAGTAAAGGGAAAGGATAAAGTAGAAACCAAGGCTCTTACTAGCAATCACTAACAGTCCAGGGGACAGGTTCATGTACAACTATTCATAAAGTAGCTCTATAACAGGTCATATACCTAGGTCAGTAGCACCCAACAGGACTAAGATAGAAATGTTTTCTATAGTTCTTCACTGTTCAATGCAGTAGATATGAACCACATTGGCTACTGACCACTTTGTAATGTGTGTAGTAGTATGACTGAGGAATTGGATTTTGATTGTAATTAGTCACACTTGGCTAGTGGCTACTGTATTGGAGGGCACAAATCTAAATGACAGACTATAAAGAATATGAATTTTCAAAACAGATCAACCCAATTTTACAGATGAGGACATAAAAAATGCTGGTGAACACCAATATAAAAGGCCTCCCACAATAGCCAGGACTTCTTCAAATGCCTACACAAAAGTACCTTTTTCCTATTTTATTTTGTCTTCACCCTATTTCAGTGAAGCAAGAGTAGCTTGATGGTGGAAAGTTAACCATAAAGCCGCTGTAAAGAACCTGGGCCAACAGCTTCCCTTCTCTGAAATCCAGTGTCTTGGAAAGTAGTGGCCCAAAGGCTGACACCTTGTTTCCTCTTCCTTCTGCTGCAGCAGCTGTTGCCTTCAGAATCAGGGCTGTCTCCGGGTCTAAGACCCAAACCACCAAGGTTACTTAAACTCGTGTCATCCCCTTCTCTCCAAGGCATCCTGTTTTCCTTCCTCAGGAAGACTGAGCTGGTCCTCAGACAGCTGAAGTTGAGCCTAGAAGATACTTCTTTTTCCCAGCATGAACTTAGAACATGATACATGCTTTACTCATTTAAAGCTGTGGCCCCTTCCCCTATCCCATCACTGCCTCTATCCCTTCACTACAGGCCCTTGGGCAAAGATGGTAGGGAAGTCTTTTAAAATGCTAATAGTACCCTTCCCAAAATAACAAGATGAAAGTCCAAGAACCTTTTTCTTAAATCCCTGTTAAGCCCCGGACCTTGACCCCAACCCAAACACTGGCACCAAGACAGCGGTGGTTTACCAGATGTCCCTCAGAGCTCTAGAAATTGAACTGAATATTTGCTTATTCATGTTTATCTAGTCTTCCTGCCATTCCAGATATAATATAGTTTCCTCAGGCTTTCTTTGAAAAGCAGATCCTTCTTTCCATCTCTATTCTATTTAGGTGGTGAGGAGCACCCTTGCACATGGTTCCTTGCATCTCAGCAGTTTGAGTTGGTTTGTCTATACCCAAGATGTGGTCCCTGTTGTTTACAATGAGTCATACAACAAGGCCACCCCCTCAGAAGCTGGTTAACCTATCACCTCTTGACAATGAGAGGCAACTTCTTTTACAATTCCTGCTTTACCTATCTCTGATTTTCTGATTGCCCATTCTTAGTCATTCATCCCCTCCCCGCTTGGACCCAACACCCAGCTCCCATCTCATTACCCCCTAGGCGCTTTTCCTTTCCCAAGAGGATATTGCATTTGTTTTCCTAAAAAATACAAAAAAAAAAAAAAAAAAATTAAAAGAGAATTCCTTGACTCCTAAAGGATCCTTTTAAGAAAACAGAGCTCTCATCCCCTCAATGCTTTCGTAATTAAGATGTCCATACCATTTACTTTCTCTACTGGACTAAATAACTTAAAGGCAAGAATGATGGTAATTTGCTTCCCCAGCACACCTGGTTCATAATAGGCTATCGATAAAAAGAACCATCACCTGTTACTGTTTTCACCTTGTTCCTTCAATTCCAGAAGCCAGTCTAGTTGTGCCTACTTCCCTCTTTACCGGGGCTACTGAGTTTGTGTTTGTTCTTCATTCCCAACACTCTACACGACTGTTCACTAACGATGTTGCTATATAATACATGTAGCAGTGGTTATTTTAAAAAGCCCTCTTTGAGCATGCCTTTGGCTGCTCACTCTACCAGATAAAGTAACCTTTTCACAAACAAGAGGATAGGTAACTGTTCTGACCTCGCCAGGTAGTAGTCTTCACAATCCCCTTATCCTGCAGATGCAGTCAAAATACCAAATCAGGTTGCCTCCTTTAACCAGGACTAGGTGGGGCTCATGTATATTCATATACCCAGTTTTCATTACTCAGGAAAATTAGCTTTGATCTTAATCCTCACTCCTGTACATTCGCAAAGCCAACCCAGAAATCTCTGCTCTTTTGAAACACACCAAATTCCTTAATTCTCTGAGACCTAACTACTACAAATAGAGTCCAAGTTCTCTTAGTGCATTCATGGGAATCTCCACCATTAATTCTTGTGTAGAGATCCTTCTCTTTAAATTGCTCCTTGAAAGGGCCCTCCTTGCCAAAAGTCAGAGATTCTACTTCCTGGACCTCTACCATTCTTTTTGGCAATAAAGTCAAACTAATGTTAGCTAGTTCTTTCCCTTTACTGACTTTTCCCTTCCATTCTGTCCTAATTTCTCAGCTGCCATTAATAGCCCACAGCTGCAACTCACCAATGCCCTGAGGCCAGTGAAAGACAAGCCAAGCTAGGCACATTCTATTCTAGTCAATCTCTTTATGTTTGATTCTTGGTTTTTCTCCACTAGGCTTTTTCCTTCATCTGATACAGTTGTGATCTGTTCCAATATTGCAGCTAAACCCTCCAAAGAGACCCATTTTTCTTTTCCTAACCTGCAGGACTCCTGGACATTCACATTATCCACTCTATGAAAGGCTTATAAGTGAACTCTGAAATAAATCACTTCTCTAGAATAAGAGATGAGGAAAGAAGTCAGATCGTTACATCACAACCTAGATTAATTAGAATAAATCTCCAGTAATTAAAACGTTTGCAAAACACATACACTAAAGAAAAATGGACTGAGCAAACTCAATTGCCCAAGAAACATGAAAAAAAAAAAATCACCTGTAATCAAAGAAATGAAAGTTAAATACCGTTTTTCACTTATCAAACTAGCAAAATCAAGAGAAAAACCAAGCCAGTATTAATCAGAGAAACTGGTGCTCACACCAGGAATGTTAGCTGGCTCCTATCTGGAGGCAGTTGGGCAGTAATATTCAGCAAAATTTGAATAAGTTACTCCACTCCTAGCACTGTAGACCAAAGAACAGTATAAATATCATTAAGTGGGATAAATGATTGATCACACCACAGATTAAAATGGAGAGAGGCCCTAAATGTCCTTCAGTAAGGATCTGATTATATCATAATCTATATAATAAAACACTCAATTTCATGGAATCTAAGATTCCACCAGTTTTAGGACACACCATTACTTTATGTTCTGAGAAGAAAAAATTGCTAATTAAACTGTCATATGCCGTCAATTTCTATGGTGGATGATCCCGTCCCCACCATTTTAACATGGCAGAAATTGGAATGGATTTTAGAATTGCTGACAAATATACTATACAATCTTTCCTTAGAAGTTTAACAAAATTTGACATGGAAATAGTTACAAAAGGTTGAATAGAATCATCTTTTATAAACCAATGCCAACCCCCCGCCCCCCCAAAAAAAAAACCTGGAAGAATATACACCCAAATGCTATAGTGGTTATCTCCAGCCACAGGTTTTTTAAATTACATTTTTTTGCATTTTTTTCATAAATACTCATTACTCTTAAAATTGGATAAAGTCAATAAATATGAAGTATTACCAATTTCTTTCCGAAGACTTGAAACAGTAGATCTAGAGACAGACCCTATTGAGCACTTTCTTTAAGCCCATGCCACTTTCATCCTCCACCATGTCTGGCACGTTCACTGACCATTAGTACTCCTGTCAGAGGGTATAGCAGAAGAGTAATAGAGGCAAAGTAAAGGACACACTCAATGACGGTGGGGTTTGGAAATTTTAGGGTAGTAACTTAAAGAATGATCTTGTAAATAGTTTATATCACAAGCCAATTTTTCCCAAATCCCCAGGTCTAAAAGAGGGATAATAATCAATACATCTAACACAGTCCTTAGTACATGCAGTTTTGAAGGACGTAATACAATGCTCACTCTGGTTAAGGTATTTTACCACTACAGAGGTGGGGAAACATACAAATTAACTCAATTGGTACCTGATACTGGGCAGTCTTGTTTCAGAGCATAACCTTTAGAATTTATATCAACCAAGGTCCTGACTCTAGGTGCCTATTAATTCCATAAAAACCTTTGATGCCTATTTTTACTAGGTAGCCAAAAAGTGCATTCCCATACTTCTAAAGTTCTAGATGATTATTGGTTCTTGAGAAATCTAACCTAAAACTCGTAAATCTTAAATGACCAGAAAAAAATCGAGCACCCCTGAATTTACAAATTTATCTACCCAGCTAATCTAAATCTTCTCATAGAAGGCACAGGTAGGCCACAGAAAGGAAGTAACACTCCCAGTAAAGTCCATTATTTTAAGGAATTTAGTATTTAAGGCTGTAAGTGCATTATGCCTTTTAAATAGAAAATTAACCACAGCATCGGATTTTCTCTTTAATTAAAACAGCTATTACCCCAGCCAACTGACCTATTGAATTTTTCACACATGAAGGCTTTCTTGGGGCTGCATTTGACTTAATTTTGTTGTGTATGTGAACTGTTGAAACATAAATGTCCTTCCTCCATTCTGTGGTAAATTGGTTCCACATTTAGCTAGTGGTCATTTATTTACAGCAGCAAAACCATTAAGTTGGTTCTCCCAGATTTCAATCACATCTCTAAGACCTACAAACCTATTCATGTGCTGTCATGAGTTCCCTTTATGTCAATTCATGCCTCTTTTTAGTTTCCAAAGTTATTAAGACACCCTGGACTTGCCCTAGGCAAAAGAATGTTATGGGAGATTCAAAATACCCTTCCTTGTCAGTGTCCAATATTTGACTACCTATAGGTCAATAGGACCCAAGAGAAATACTGTAGTAACTATTAAGAGTTTCTCAGAGAAAAAAACTGTTCTCAAAGGCCCTGAACTGTCTTTGAAAAGGCCTGAATATCGCATAGCAGGATACTTTTACTAGTTCAAAAAACTGCAGGGATACCTGGGTGGCTCAGTGGTGGAGAGTCTGCCTTTGGCTCAGGTCATGACCTGGGCTCCCTGCAGCAAGCCTGCTTCTCCATGTCTCTGCCTCTCATGAATAAATAAATAAAATCTTAAAAAAAAAAAAAAAACCTGCAAAAACATCCTTTCAAAATCAGATGAAAACCAGTAACATAACTTGTTCTTTAGAAAAGAAAAAATTCACCTGCTAAAATGACAATCATAGCAGACAGTATGGCCTATGCTCAGAGCACATTTCTTGTGCCAGCTAAACCAAGAAACCTTAGGAACCCCCATTCCCAACCCTTCCCAAACAAAAACTCTAGAAGTAAAAATAGGGTGTCGCAAGATCTCATTTAGAAACAGAAATCCTACTTTATTCCATCACAGAGAGTAAAAGATCATTTGCCATCTTTCCACAACCCTGCAGAAAATATTTTTCCTAAAGTTTTTCTCCTAATACTTGTACTGTAACTTCATTATGACTAGGTTCCTTTGCATTCCTATATACTCCCTTTAGTTTATCCCTCCTGGTCTATGGCAGGGTAGATTTCAAAGCAGCAGCAAAGTTTTTAGAAAACACCCACTTTGACCTGCTTGCAATAGACCAAAATAACTTGCAAGGATAATTAAGTCATTTCTCCAGCTACAGATGCAATCTTCAAATCAATTCAATTTTAATCTAAAAACCTGCAGTTATTTTTAAAGTCTAATAACTCTTAAGTAGCAAGACTGATGATCCTGAAAAAAAGGGGAACATCCACAGCCTCCTGTAACTGGGAGGTGCTTGTTACTCCAGTTCTTCAATCGATAATATATTGGCAATTTTCTCTTAATAAATCTTGCCCATTTTCTCCTGAAGAGAATGTCTTCTCAGATTATTTCACTTGGCATTACACAGCATCCAAAGCCCTTCTCTACTTCAGTCAACACGACTTCCAGAGTTCTACCCAAGATGTGTTGGGAGCAGGGGGGAAGAGGGTGACATGTCAGTCTAATTGTTAAAAACTTCAATTTACTGGATTTTCTTAATACAGTAACTAAATACCACTCAATCTTCAAGGGATACCATTATGAATAAAATATACCAGCTAGTTATGCTTATTTCCTTCCTAGTGACCAATAAACAGGTCCATTCTTCTCATTCACTCTTCAGCTCTTTAGACTTTAACACTTAAGTGAAATCTTGGTAACTATGTACATAAAATCATGCTGAAACAAAATTATCTGTAGTTTTTGGAAAACTTTTTCCTTTACTGGAACAAAGTGTGGAAGCTTCACTGGAAATTCAAGATTTCCAGGGAAAAGACAAACTATCTCTCTCTGAACAGAAAGGTACTTGTGTTTAGTTCAATTCACCAATCACCAAAGCCTAAAAATTGGAAGGGGAGGTACGTGGGTGGCAAGAACTACCATCCTCTTTGATGTATTTAGTCATCAATTTCCACAACCACCTTTGGTAGTCTGAGCAGTTTGACAGTGTGGTTGCCAAACAAAGCAACAATTCCCTATGGAAATTACATTACACCCAACATGTGAAACAAGGAATTCAAGTTCCCAAAACATTTTGACATTATTCATCAGCTAATATATTTTAGGCCCAAGGTTACAAAACTATGCAGTCAAATGTCAAAAACCATATTCAGGTGGACCACCTCATACAGAAATCTTCATGATAGGTAGATGAACACCAGTGCCATTTCTTCAAATTAAGACAACTCTTTAATTCCTAAAATCTTTTAAGAGAAATAATCAGCTACAACTGCAATTGAGATAATATAATCAATACTGCCCATTTTCCCCATTCAGTTCGAGTATCAAAATCCTGAATATTAACTAGCCCTTTACTCTCCTCTCCACATTTCCATACCAGTAACACTTTAAGAAATAAAAGCCCTATCAAGATCAGGTCAGAAGAACTCTCTCAACACCTGGTATCGGTTATCCAAAATAGGTTTAAAAAATCCATTAATTAATCAGAATTATCACCTATTAGTTATCACCAAATATTTTTTGTGTCTTCCAAGCACAAAGCTTAGCATACACATAAGCACACTAGGAACTACTACATCCTACCCAAGCAGGCAGGAAAAGGGACATTGTTACTAGTTTAAAACATGTAAGTACTTATATAATTGACACCTCAAAAGTGTAATTTGGTAATTTCCTAACTTGTATGGTCATTTTTCATCTTTTCTTTCCCTCCATTTAAAATGAACAATTGACTCCTAATTATTTATGAGGTAAACAATGGCACAAAAATCTAAATTCTGCCCAAATGAATATTCTAAGCTGAGAAACGCAGTTAGGAAGCCAGTATTTCTTTCACACCCCAGCTCAACCTATGGAGTTTAATTAAAAGACATTTGTTTTCTCATCCATACAAAATGTTCACAACTCTCACCTCATGGAAAAAAACCAATTAGAACAGACTTTAGCACTGACAAAAACTAGCACTAAACATAAAACACTAAACTAATTGTGGCATTAAGCTTACTCTTAGAGCAAATTTATAAAGTTTTCGGAATATATTTAAGTTACAAGCTATGTAATCTTTTAAAAAATAACAAGACCATCTTTGAGGCTACCAGATTTCATGCCCTTATTCTGAATGTAGAAGAGGTAACTTGCTTTAACATACTTCTAACTTCTCAACTTCTCATAGGGTAGGATGATTTAATTTGTACCTAGAACTAAATTTTCATTTAAAAGAACTTTTATGTTGACCTGGGAATGATAGCTTAGATCAGGAGTCAGCAAATATTTTCTGTAAAGGGACAGATTAGTTTTAAGCTTTGTGGGCTACATGCATCTTTGTATAGTTATAGTTTTTAACCCTTTAAAAATGCAAACGTATTCTTAGCTCATCAACTGTTCAAGAGCAGGCCACAGGCTGAAGTTTGGGGATCTAGAACCTAAACACTCATTTCCAGTGTTCCCTTCCTGAGGCCAGAATCTCCATACCTTTATTTTTATACTCTAATCATTTTCTGAAATTAAGCTTTTCCTCCTTAGTTACAATTTTTCTTTCCTTATATTGATTTCATGAATTCCTCTCACCCTGAAACAGGCTCACTTCAATCAGTCCTCATACCTCTATTTATCTAACCTAAAAATCAAGTAGGATTTTCAAGGTGAAGAGAACACCTCTCCAAGGTAACCTAGGCTGAGCAAAAAGAAACCACCCCAATTCCTAAAAGCTGTCACTTAATATAATCTTAATGATACAGCTTTGACAACTTTGCAAATCAGGTTGATAAATTAGTACACTATAATTACTAGGTCTGAAAATTTGGTAAGCAATCATTTTACAGCTTGTTACTAGATATCCTGTAAAGTGTACTAGTAATCATTCTGGGCTTTCTCCAATTAATTTGGAGATGTGGCTTCTGTTTAGACTCGCTAAACACAGGTAATTTCAGAATTACGGATGTATGGGTTGGAAGCTAAGTATTAATTTACTTTCTTTAGGAAGTATAATTTACATGTACCTGAGAAACCTAGAATTTGCATACCAGTTACTTCAAAGTTGGGAAAGATGGACATTAATATACCTGACTTAAATCTTACCTTGAAGTCACAATCATTCAGGTTCCAGAAGCTTCACACTTCTGTTTTAACCTTTTAATAGCTGTTGGTTCCTTCCACATGTTAGTGCTCTAAGATATGTTTTAAATATCCAATACATTATAGACTTTGTATGCAACTACCTAATGGCACAATTAAATTTTTCAGTGCAATGACCTCTAGCAACAATTAGAAAAATAATAAAATCAGAGTACTTAATATGCCCCCTCCAAACCCATACCCAGAAATAAGCCCCAAATATATTTACAACCATGGAGATGATGTGTCATGCTTCCAGTTTAAAGTACAGTAAAATAACTAGATATATAATACCTATGGCACATTTAAAAATCTTTCCTGATTCCACACAGGTCTCCAAAGACAACTAAATGAGAAACTAGATCCCAATCATTTCAATGCAAGCTGAAAATGTCTTAATATGAACTCTCGCATTATTCCTATGTAAAAGCATCAAAGATAAGTGTTCACTAAAACGTTATATCAGCTACCATTATTTAGAGATGTGTATTAAGGGATTTTTTTTAGTATTATATTATTTTTAAAAAGAGTGGCATTCAGTATGATTAACCTTAACACTTATGTAAATTACTAAGAAATGCCAATTGCCATGTCAGTCCTTGAAATTCATTTTACAAGTTAAAAATTCAGCTTTCTAATTGTAGTAGGCATTATCCCTTCCAAATGTGATCTGATGGCCTGGTTTAACAAAAACTCCACACAGACAAACGCTAAATATAAGGGGCGGGGGGGGATGAAATATGATTACCTTGGAGTGCACACACAGGTCAGAAAACATGTAACGATATATGGGTTCCTATTTGATTGTTTTCATGATTTTTAAGAAGTGAGCATGAAAATAAAATCTTTATTTTCAGTTATTACCCACCAATAAGAGAAAGTTAGGTTCACAGTTTTAGCTCTTGACACAAAGTGAACTAGGAGGCAAATTTACATCCATCAGATACAACTAATGGACCAACTTTTTAAAGTTGAGGCTATCTTGAAAGCTTGCAACATACCAGATATTGCTGTATTCTCTAGTGACAGAATGCCAGCAATGGCTGACACTAAGTAGAACTTGTGAAGTGTTTTTAATAGGTGTTTTCTATATGTTGCTAAAAATCAAGAGGCTTATAAACGCGTTACATGTCCAGAAACAAGTTAAGATACTTGCAAGTCTAACCACAATGATTTAGGAGTGTATGTTGCAATCTCAAGAGGGGTCAATAGTCCATATGGACTAAATTAATACTTGCCTCTGGGTAGCAGGTATGTTTGTAAATATAAAATTATATTAGACATTAGCACCAGTGCAGAACATGCTCAGCATAAGATCCAAAATACCAGCACAAAAGTTTATCCATCATTAAAAACCAATTACCTCCTTCCTAAGATGTCCAACCAGCAGGTAACTAGATTAATAAATCTAATCCAAATGAATTAACTCTGGTACTGTACAATTTCTTTTAGGAGTATATGGGAGAATGAATCAGCTAAATAGCAGACATTTTATGATTTAAGATCTTCAATATTTTAAAACTGGACATTACCATACACAGGTAGAAAATACTGAGTGACAAAAGATCTTTAAAACTGTACATGAAAATTCCTTTCCTGTTTACTAATAAATGTGGCATAAGAGTAAAAAAAAAAGATCCTAAAAAATCTGTTGATAATTCTCTCCATGTATGCTTTAGTAAGTGGTGATGCTCCCATTTAAGGAATCCATTAATCTAATTTTCTAATGGAGGAAGAGGTCAAAGATACTTATCACTTTCTGTGGAACAGTCATCTATCAACTTAAGACCAAAATTAATAGCAATATATGAAATTCAGAAACAGTAAAATTTTTGGTATATTTCATGGATGGTGCTGCTGTTCCAACCTTATAAAGTAAAGCTGTCTGCTTTCCAAATTCTAAAAATTAACATACTCCCCCATCTTACCATACAAACCAGTGCCCTTTGGTTTCTTTAGAAAAAGGAAAGGTTTAAGGGTTATTGATTATGGAAGAACAATTTTGATTTGGGACCTTCCACACACACAAATCATACTGAGTGGCCAGACACTTATTTTACACAAGTTTAAATATTATGCAGTAGCCAAATCAACTTGTTCCACCCACCCTTTGGAGGAAAAAAAAATCCCAACACCCATAAAACTACTTCACTTGATAGGATGTGTATCAACAATAAGTAGCTTAAATTTTCAACAATAAGGTGTCTAGTCTGGTTTTTAAAATGGGAAAGTCACACATTTTAAAAGTAAATATAGTTGAAATTGTGAGTCAATTATAAATTTGAATCTAATGAACCATGCAAGAGCAAGGGTTAATAAACCAATGTGCTTTGAATTTGTTCAAGTACTGATATTTCTGTATATAAAGATTTAGCATATATAACAGCTATCATGAGAAGTGAAAAAAAGATTTCCCCAGAAATGAAAATATTAAAACTAAGTTAAAATACATATAGTATTAGTATTCCACACAGCATAAAATTTGACAAATCAAAGTTTACATGACCCAGCTGACCATGTGTGAAAATGCAAAGCAGGTATTAAAACTGATATTATGTCCAATATTTAAAACCAGTTTGTAATTGGGAGAACATCTAAATCCTTAATTAAAAAACACAAATGAAGTGAAAGCTTTAAACTGGTACACACTGTTCACACCTATATTTCAAGTTTGGAAATGCATATTTGCAAGCAGCAATACAAAAGTATTCATGAAGAATGCATAATCTCTGAAAATTATGAAAACATCCCTGCTACCAATACATTTCTAAATACAAAACTGACTACCATATTGTTACTTCTGTGTAGCGAGAGAAGTTCATTTTCAAAACAGATAAAATTCAGTCTTTAGGTGTGAATGGTATGAATGACAGTCTTTTTTTTTTTTTTTTTTTAAATTCTTAAGTCGTTTGGGATCCTTAAGCATGCAAAACCTCAGATGGGATGGGTCCACAAAGGAACCAGGGTTGTCTTATGGCATCCAGTTAAGCCAGAGCTGGGAATGCCTCAGGGTCATCTACATCAGGAGCAGAAGCACTTGACTGAAAAAGAAACAAATCAAAATTAACAATTCTCAAATCTTGGATTACTAGTGTCTACATTTAGGCATATAACCCTAAAAAATCTTGACATTAAGTACTATGTAAAAATGTGTCAAAGCTTTACTGTTAAGGATCAGGACCATAAATATTTGCAATGAGTCTTGTCCTGAATGTCTGTCAAAACCTAGGACAGGGGATCCCTGGGTTGCGCAGCGGTTTGGCGCCTGCCTTTGGCCCAGGGCGCGATCCTGGAGACCCGGGATTGAATCCCACATCGGGCTCCTGGTGCATGGAGCCTGCTTCTCCCTCTGCCTGTGTCTCTGCCTCTCTCTCTCACTTGTGCCTATCATAAATAAATAAAAATTAAAAGAAAAAAAAAAAAAAAAACCTAGGACGGGATGCCTGAGTGGCTCAGCGGTATAGAGTCTGCTTTCGACCCAGGGTATGATCCTGGAGTCCTGGGATGGATTCCCACATTGGGCTCCCTACATGGAGCCTGCTTCTTCCTCTGCCTAGGTCTCTGCCTCTCTTGAATAAATAAGTAAAATCTTTTTTTTAAAAAAGGGGGGGGGGGGACCCCCTGGGTGGCTCAGCAGTTTAGCACTGCCTTTGGCTCAGGGCATGGTCCTGGAGTCCCAGGATCAAGTCCCAAGGTAGGCTCCCTGCATGGAACCTGCTTCTCCCTCTGCCTGTGTCTCTGCCTCTATCTCTCTCATGAATAAATAAATAAAATCTTAAAAAAAAAAAAAATAGGAAAATTCTTTAATAATATCGTGGGTTTAATTTTCTAATAAATCACACAGGTAGATTCACCTGTGTATGTATGTATGTGGACTTATGTATGTGGATTCTTTTTTAGTATTTTATTCTCCTCACTTGCTAAATAAGAATGGCATCAATTTGAAAGCAGCCTAAGAAACCTATTATATATAATGATTCATTCATCAATGTTAGGAAGGGACCCAACTGCTATTTACAATCAAAGAACAAGTAACAACAAAAATGTATTAAAAGATCCATACACACAACACTGGCCCTTTAAAAAGCCTAATGTTCAGATGAAGAAAAAGAAATCACTCCATTATTACCGGTGACCATTCTATGATATTAAGCTACCACTATAATACACTGACAGATTCAATCAGGTCCCCAATTTGCATATCAGGGGTTGAGAATTCAGGAGGACATCACTGGTTTCCTAGCCAGAGACCATGAATTAACCTAACGCAAAGGTTACTGCTAATATTTTAATTTCAGTCATTAACAGCATATACTTTGGCATCAAATGATCAGAGTAAAAATTTATCAATCACTAGGTCTTCTATCAAAATATTTAAGAACCTGTCATATACACTGTATGAGGCATTAAATTATAAAGAGGACAAAAATGAATCCCAGCTTTCAACACTGCAGTCTAGTTTTTTCTAAAACAAAAAATAATAATCTAGAAAAAGTGCCAATAATCATCCGGTTAGCGTCACACAATTATGCACACAAATACTACACTGATACTCAAAATGTAGCCAAGAGTCAAGGCAAAGGAGGTAGTTGGCATTTCAAGTAGACTTTATAGCTAAAGCTCAAGTTAACTTGGTTCCCTAAATTTCCTCTTCTGTAAAATGGGGATATCAATGTAGTAATAAGAATGAAATGCCATAGTACATAAAATACCTAGCACACCACCATGACCAGCACCAAATACTCAAAAAAGTGAAAATTTAACTTTACTAGCAGCACTACTCAGTCAATTTAAGTGCTTTTAAGCAAAAATACAGCCTAAAATGTAATTTCTTGAAGGTATATCTAACTACTTCTTCCTTCTAATCCTAGCCCCAAAAGGACCCAGGGCACTGATTTACCAAAAGAGGTCCTCAAATTACTTTAAAAAGAATTCTTAAAATTACCTTGTCAGTTCTGCTGCCACGGTTTGGACGTCCACCACGCCCACGGCCACCTCGTCCTCCCCTGCCACCACGTCCTGGGCGGCCAAGGTCT